>NW_026606717.1:1730000-2275000 GCF_029890125.1 Rhinichthys klamathensis goyatoka
AATTACATTTTAGAAAGATATGAGACATGCCCTGATTCTTTTTTTGACATTATTGTCCTCGATCAGAGCCCTAATCTGTTTATTTTTTCAGTTACACATTCTACATTGATTAAAAAAGAAAAATCAAATGTGTTTTTATTTTATACAGAAATAAATAATCTATCATTCAGATGAGAATAAAGTTAGTGTTAGTTCAAATTTTAAGGAAAACAAATATATGATCTGAAATATAGCACATTCATTTATAATTCATTCAGGTTCAATTACCAAACATACAAATCTCAATGTAATTTAAAGCAAACAATACATTTAAAATACATGGGTTGTATGCTATTTTTTTTTATATAAAAAGATATATATCCAAAAAGACAAGGCCTAAACTTTAACAAGGGTTAAACAATCACTGTAACAGACACAATCACACACACACACACACACACACACACACACACACACACACACACGTCAAATCACTTACATTTTAGATGCAATATTGACTTTTTTTTCTGTTTCAGCAGCGAAAATAGTTAAACAAAGATCACAGCAGAACCATCGAGCATCTCACAGCAACGCGTTCTCATTACTGAATGATTCAGCATTTTGAACGAATCGGTTGACTCAAAGATTCAACGACCAATCCATAATCTGTCTCATTCATGAATGACTCAGCCGTTCGAACGAATCGTTTGAACGAATGAATCAATGACTCGCTCATTAAGACGGTCGCCTGGCGACACCTAATGACGGTTTAGTGATATTAAAAGTATCATTCTTTCCAACGATTGTTAATTAACTCATATTTGAAACATAAGCTATATATATATATATATATATATATATATATATACACACATATATATACACACACGTATATATACACAAAAATAAAATAAAAACACATTTGAAGCGTGTTTGCTTACTAAATAGTGAGCGGAACGAAAGTTGCAGCAAATATCAGCAACAGGAGTCAAATTTCATTAATCACGAGAGTGAAGAGCTGACTGAAAAGATGATGACGGAATAGGCTATTTTATGTAAAAGCCCCTATTTAAGCGAATCTATCATTGTACTCTTTTGTTGTTGTGTTTTCCGTGAAAAATAATAGACTATTGAACTCACAATTCAAGCAATCGGCCCCGTTATTGCACTAATTTTAAAGTGACACTAAAAAGTATGCGGCTGCACTGGCATTCATAATGGTGCGCGTCCATGGCGACGAGCGAGCAGAACAGAGCGAACGTTTTTTAGTCCATTCCTACTTCCATAGGAATTCCCTCGAGCGCTCTGCACGTGGCCATTATCAATGTCCCGTATTTAAAAGCTCTCGGTCCTCAGTCACATACCAAATATATGTATAATGTATATATAAATATAATTTTGGACACAAGAGGGCAGTATGGCCCTATGTATAATTTTGTGTTTAAACTCTGTCAGAGGGAGAGGGAGAGAAAATTCTCAGAAACATCCACATTCAAACCAAAATATCTAACTTCCTCTTGGTCTGAGCTAATGACAGTTAATTAGAAAGTTGTCCGGCTTGATCTGAACCATATGCATACCTGTGTCTGTCGAGTTTCATGCAATTTCAAGCATGCTAAGAGTCTCAAAAGCATCAAACAAGAATATTAAAGTTTGATGTGTTGCCACGGCAACAGTATCTAAGATATCAATAATCCTTTCACAGGTCTACATCTGCCGTGTGTTTACATTATACACATAAAGTTTGAAGCAAATCGGGTAAAAATAAGAGGGTGATTTCAAAGCATTTAGGAAGTGACACACTTCCTGCTGCCAGTTGGTGGCGCTATAACTTTGACTCAAAATAGTCACATCCATGTGATCGGGCTCTTACAACGAACACACTGTTGAAGTTTCATCAAGATCAGTTAATGTATGCAGTAGTTATGACACACTTCCTGTTTCACGTTTCTCGCCATAATTTTGTTTCCTCGCCACGGCCAAACCGTTCGAGATATCAAAAATCCCCTCGCAAACTTTCATCCTCAATGTCTTGACTTCATGCTGACCGAGTTTCGTGCCGTTTGTTTGAATTCTCTAGGAGGAGTATTTCACATTCCATTGCGTGTGTTTTACCAACAACCCTAAATAGCCGACTTCCTGTTGGGCTGGGGTAAAAAGTAAGAGTGTGAAGTATATATGAAACGAGGAGATCTACATGTGTACCGAGTTTCATATTATTACATGCAAGCGTGTTTGATTTATGGACCATGTTTTCGGACCCCGTTCCAGGGGGCGCTGTCGAGCCCCCCTGCCACGCCCGGGTACCATCTTCAGCCCGGCCCTGATGGCCGCGGGTTCTGACATGTGTGCAAAGTTTCAGGAGTTTTTGAGCATGTTAAGGCCTCCAAAAGTGTCCAAAAGGTAGCAGAAAAATAATAAGAATAATAATAATAATAAATAATCCTAAGGAAAACAATAGGGCCTTCGCCCTTTGGGCTTGGGCCCTAATAATAATAATAATAATAAATAATCCTAAGGAAAACAATAGGGCCTTCGCCCTTTGGGCTTGGGCCCTAATAATCCTTAGGAAAACAATAGGGCCTTCGCCTTTTCAAGGCTTGGGCCCTAATAATAAATATAGCTGCGAGCAGCGATTACGGGCCCAAGCCGGTGGCACCGCAACCCCGGTGCCTTTAGTTACCTAAAGGCACCAGGGTGGCGGTGCCGCCGGCTTGGGCCCTTCATCGCTGCTCGCAGCTATATTTATATATATATATATATATAAAGCCGGTGGCACCGCCACCCTGGTGCCTTTAGGGTTATTGTGCACGACGTGACACAAAATATCTGCTTGCTATCTGCCGAACGGCTCTGGTAGTTTCGCTTCAGCACTGATGATGTTGTAGAAATAGTGCGCTCTGGTTGGTCTGGATTATTCGGGATTTTTTATTTTATACAGAAATAAATTCTTTATAATTCAGATGAGAATAAAGTTAGTAGGGCTGCAACTAACGATTATTTTAATAATCGATTAATCTGTCGATTATTTTTACGATTAATCGATGAATCGGATAATAAAAAAAAGCATTAATTTCCAATCCTTTATTAAAAAACAGAACTGACAGTGCAAATTCACCGTGAAAAAAAGTCCAGTGCAAAAAAATAGACAAACCAAAAACATACACATGTATGCTTTCATCTGCCAAATAATATATGCTTTTTAAAAATAAAGTGAGCTGCTGTCAGAACAATAAATAATTGATAAAAAATAAAGAAAAATACGAATCAGAAAACTTAACAGGATTTGTTTGAACGTCAGAACTTGTTCTCTACACCACACTAGCACACACTCACAAACTCTCACACTCACAGATGCACACACTCACAAACTTGTGTTTTGTTTTAGTCAAAGATGTTATAATCTTTAACAAAATGTTTGACATTTTTTAACAAGCAAATGCACCTATTATCATATTACCTATAATAGGTAATAATAATAGCAATAATAATAATTATAAGAGAAGATAATATCTGTAGTCTATCCTAATATTAATTATAAATACAATGTATATAAAATATAAATACAATATTAAATAATATTTTAAAAACAAATACAATGGATTGACCATCTCCTATGGTGTGTAAGGTATTTTGTTTATATACGTATAGTGTTTCTCTGAGTCATTAGAGTAAAGATCGAAAAAATCAGTGCTGCAAATTGTGGAAAAAATATTCCCCTGCCCTTGTAGTGGTAGGCTATTTGGACAGAAAAGAAACTGTTTTCATCGTCTGTCTATCTGATTCAAATCACAGTCAGCTAATTCAGTGGTAAGAATGTAATTGTTATTTTTATTTATATCTTATATAGTAGGCCTAATTATATATTACTGTAGTATGTACCAAATTACCAATGCTCGGACACACTCGGTCTCTCTCTCTCGTGCGCGCGATCTCGGACACACTCGGTCTCTCTCTCTCGTGCGCGCGATCTCGGACACACTCGGTCTCTCTCTCTCTCTCTCTCTCTCTCTCTCTCGTGCGCGGGATCTCGGACACACTCGGTCTCTCTCTCTCTCGTGCGCGCGATCTCGGACACACTCGGTCTCTCTCTCTCTCGTGCGCGCGATCTCGGACACACTCGGTCTCTCTCGCGCTCGCTCCGCGATTGAGCGACAGTGCTCCGCGCTCAACTCCAATTTTTTTTTTATACTCAAACATTTCCGTGTCGCGCGATGCAACGAATCGATTATGTAATTCGTTGCCAACTCTTTCAAAAATCGATTTTAATCGATTTAATCGATTCGTTGTTGCAGCCCTAAAAGTTAGTGTTGATTAAAATGAAGGAAAACAAATATATTGATCTGAAATATAGCACATTAATTTAAAATTTATTTAGGTTCAATTACCAAACATACAATCTTAATTTAAAGCAAACGATACATTTAAAATATATGGGTTGTATGCACATTTTTTTAAATAAAAAAAATATATATCCAAAAAGACAAGGCCTTAAAGGGTTAAACTCTTGTCACTGTAACAGACACATCTCTCTCTCTCACACACACACACACACACGTCAAGTCACTTACATTTTTAGATGCAATATTGAATAAGCAGAAAAATCGGATTTTCTGCTCTGAAAATATAAATAAGCAAAAAAATTGAATAAGCACTTTGAATATTCTAAACAGAATAAGCACTAGTCGCTAATGAATAAGTACTAGTACTTAATGGAATAGATACTAGTATCTAAAAAATAAGTACTAGTAGCATGAAAATAGAGACTAGTAGGTTAAAATGATTAAATGTTAAAACGGCTTGCCATATTGGCTCAGAGAGAGAGAAAGAGAAAATGACCTTTTAGATACTAGTACCTATTAATAGATACTAGTATTTATTCAATAAATTCTAGTACTAAGTCATTAGATACTAGTACCTATTAAATAGATACCAGTACTTATTCATTAGCTACTAATACGTATTCAAAAGAATATCTAAAGAATAAGCACTAGTATCTAAAGAATAGGCACTAGTACTAAAGAATAAGCACTAGTCGCTAATGAATAAGTACCAGTACTTAATGGAATAGATACTAGTATCTAAAAATAAGTACTAGTAGCATGAAAATAGAGACTAGTAGGTTAAAATGATTAAATGTTAAGGCGGCTTGCCATATTGGCTCAGAGAGAGAGAGAGAGAGAAAATGACCCTATTCAAACCACAATATCTGACTTTCTGAGGGTCGGAGCTAATTACTTTAAATTAGAAAGTTGTTTGGCTTGAGGAGAAGAATACACACGCTGAGTTTTGTAACTGTAGATAAAACTAACCCCCCCACTTTTGTCAAAAGCATTTAGAAAGTGACACACTTCCTGCTGCCAGTTGGTGGCGCTATAACTTTGACTCACAATAGTCACATCCATGTGATCGGCCTCTTACAGCGAACATACTGTTGAAGTTTCATCAAGATCAGTTAATGTATGCAGAAGTTATAACACACTTCCTGTTTCCATTATTCGCCATAAATTCGTTTCCTCGCCACGGCCAAACCGTTCGAGATATGAAAAATCCCCTGGCAATTTTTCATCCTCAATGTCTTGACATCATGCTGACCGAGTTTCCTTGCGATTGGTTGAATTCTCTAGGAGGAGTATATCGAATTCCAGGGGCATACGCTTCCAAACAAACCATAATAGCCGACTTCCTGTTGGGCTGGGGTAAAAAGTAAAAGTACAAAGGATATATGAACCGATGAGATCTATATGTGTACCGAGTTTCATATTATTACATGGAAGCGTGTTTGATTTATGGACCAAGTTTTCGGACCCCGTTCCAGGGGGCGCTGTCGAGCCCCCCTGCCACGCCCGGGTACCAGCTTCAGCCCGGCCCTGATGGCCGCGGGTTCTGACCAGTGTGCAAAGTTTCAAGAGTTTTCGTGCACGTTAAGAGCCCCAAAAGTGCCCGAATAGTCGATAAAATAATAATAATAATAATAAATATAGCTGCGAGCAGCGATTACGGGCCCAAGCCGGTGGCACCGCAACACCGGTGCCTTTAGTTACCTAAAGGCACCGGAGTGGCGGTGCCGCCGGCTTTGGCCCTTCATCGCTGCTCGCAGCTATATTTATATATATATATATATATATATATATATATATATATATATATAAACAAGCCGGTGGCACCGCCACCCCGGTGCCTTTATATATATATATATATATATAAACAAGCCGGTGGCACCGCCACCCCGGTGCCTTTAGGGTTACTGTGCATGACGGGCAATATCGTAACTCCGCTTTGACCTTTGAGATGTGTGCTGTAAAGCTTGCATTGGTGTGGGCTCTGCAAAAGTGTGCATTGAGGGCACATATCAACCACAAAGTATGCGTGAGCAACCTTCTGAAACCTAAAATGAAAAATGAGACACCCTACGGTCTCATGGACTTAATGGACACATGAAATAAGTTATGAAAGTTAAATCAATTGTGCCAAGACAGAATATTACTTGCCTGATCTGATTAGAAAAAAAGTTTGTGTGTGTGTGTGTGTGTGTGTGTGTGTGTGTGTGTGTGTGTGTGTGAAACGTGATTGAACAATGTAGACATAAAAACATACTCCTTTTGTTCATACAGGACATTATTCAAACTGTAAAGTGTTTACTTATATTTGTGAACAATCGCAATAAAACACAACATTGTGCTTTTGTCAAACTGTAAACTACAACTGTCACCCAACCAAAATCTCTTTTTTATTTTATACAGAAATAAATAATCTATCATTCAGATGAGAATAAAGTTAGTGTTAGTTCAAATTTTAAGGAAAACTCTGAAATATAGCACATTCATTTAAAATTCATTCAGGTTCAATTACCAAACATACAAATCTTAATGTAATTTAAAGCAAACAATACATTTAAAATATATGGGTTGTATGCCTATTTTTTTTATATAAAAAGATATATATCCAAAAAGACAAGGCCTAAACAATACATTTAAAATATATGGGTTGTATGCCTATTTTTTTTATATAAAAAGATATATATCCAAAAAGACAAGGCCTAAACTTTAACAAGGGTTAAACAATCACTGTAACAGACACAATCATACACACACACACACACACGCACACACACAGACACAGACACAGACACACACACAAGTCAAATCACTTACATTTTATATGCAATATTGACTTTTTTCTGTTTCAGCACCCGCTCATTAAGACGGTCGCCTGGCGACACCTAGTGACGGTTTAGTGTTATTTGATTATACACTCAAAATATTCCACAACAAATCCTTTAAATTTAATGATATTCAGAACAGAACACGAATAAAAAAATAACTATAATAAAGCCAAAACGAAATAATTTAAAACAAAAGTAAAAGTAAGTGGTGTTAGGCTCACGTAAATCTCTCTTTAGAATCTAAATGTTGCAACATTTGCGATGTATTTGGATGCTAAACTATTCTTTATTACAGGCTTTGTACTTCACTCACGTTCCAATATCGACGGAAAAAATCATCCTCTTCACTTGTGCAAAAATGTGCTTGGAAAAATCACAGTGGAGCGGTGCTTACTGTGAATGATACAAATTGTACTACTGACTATTTCAACATAGCAGTGTAATTTGTATATGTTAGGTTGAATGTTTTATTATTGTGTGTGTGTGTGTGTGTTTGTGTGTGTGTGTGTGTGTGTGTGTGTGTGTCAGTGTGTGTGTGGGGGTCTGGGTGGCTCAGCGCGATTGAACAGTGAAACATACTCCGTCATTTTCTTCACACAGGACATCTTTCAAACGTCAAAGTGTTTACTTATATTTGTGTACACTCGCAATAAAACACAACATTGTGTTTTTGTTAAATAAATTAAAGTAATACGTCCCCCGAAATGGCGCTAATTTTAAAATGAAACTAAAATGCTCACGGCTGCACGGGCATTCATAACTCTGCGCGCCCACGGTGAGGGACGAGCAGAACAGAGCGAACGTTGTTTAGTTCATTCCTACTTCCATAGGAATTAATTGAAAAAGCTCACTCTACTCTGCACCATTATTAATGAATTGTGCAGACGTCCTTATTTTACTTTAGCTTTTTACCTGATTTTGAACACAAGAGGGCAGTATAACACTATGTATGATTTGGGAAAAAAATTTTTTTGACTAAACAACCATTCTGGCTGTTTTTAAACTTAAACATTATTCTCTAATTGCTCTCACCATGCCCGTTTCTGAAACTCTGCACATGTCTACTGTCTAATAAATGTGATGTGTCTGTCGGGTTTCATGCAATTTCAAGTATGTTAAGAGTCTCAAAAGCATCAACAAAGAATAATAAAGTTTGATGCGTTGCCACGGCAACAGTATCTAAGATATCAATAATCCTTTCTCAGGTCTACATCTGCCGTGTGTCTACATTATACACATAAAGTTTGAAGCAAATTGGGTAAAAATAAGAGGGTGATTTCAAAGCCTTTAGGAAGTGACACACTTCCTGCTGCCAGTTGGTGGCCCTATAACTTTGACTCACAATAGTCACATCCATGTGATCGGACTCTTACAGCGAACACACTGCTGAAGTTTCATCAAGATCAGTTAATGTATGCAGAAGTTATAACACACTTCCTGTTTCCTTTATTCGCCATAAATTCGTTTCCTCGCCACGGCCAAACCGTTCGAGATATCAAAAATCCCCTGGCAACTTTTCATCCTCAATGTCTTGACTTCATGCTGACCGAGTTTCGTGGCGATTGGTTGAATTCTCTAGGAGGAGTATATCGAATTCCAGGGGCATACGCTTCCAAACAAACCATAATAGCCGACTTCCTGTTGGGCTGGGGTAAAAAGTAAAAGTACAAAGGATATATGAATCGATGAGATCTATATGTGTACCGAGTTTCATATTATTACATTCAAGCGTGTTTGATTTATGGACCAAGTTTTCGGACCCCGTTCCAGGGGGCGCTGTCGAGCCCCCTTGCCACGCCCGGGTACCAGCTTCAGCCCGGCCCTGATGGCCACGGGTTCTGACCCGTGTGCAAAGTTTCAAGAGTTTTTGAGCACGTTAAGGGCCCCCAAAGTGCGCTGAGAGTCTCAAAAGTATCCAAAAAGAATATTAAAGTTTGATGCGTTGTCACGGCAACAGCATCTAAGATATCAACAATCCTTTCACAGGTCTAAATCTGGCGTGTGTCTACATTATACACATCAAGTTTGAAGCAAATCGGGTAAAGCCTGTTTGATTTATGGACCAAGTTTTAGGACCCCATTCCAGGGGGCGCTGTCGAGCCCCCCTGCCACGCCCGGGTACCAGCTTCAGCCCGGCCCTGATGGCCGCGGGTTCTGACCCGTGTGCAAAGTTTCAAGAGTTTTTGAGCATGTTAAGGGCCCCAAAAGTGCGCTAAGAATCTCAAAAGTATCCAAAAAGAATATTAAAGTTTGATGCGTTGTCACGGCAACAGCATCTAAGATATCAACAATCCTTTCACAGGTCTACATCTGGCTTGTGTCTACATTATACACATCAAGTTTGAAGCAAATAGGGTAAAGCGTGTTGGATATATGGACCAAATTGTCTGACCCGTTCAAGGGGGCGCTGTCGAGCCCCCCTGCCACGCCCGGGTACCAGCTTCAGCCTGGCCCTGATGGCCGCGGGTTTTGTCCTGTGTGCAAAGTTTCAAGAGTTTTCGAGCACGTTAAGAACCCCAAAAGTGCCCGAAAGCATAAAAAAGCATGAAAAAGCTTAAAAAAAGGAATATTAATGTTTGATGCATTGCCATGGCAACAGTATCTAAGATATCAATAATCCTTTCACAGGTCTACATCTGGCGTGTGTCTACATTATGCACATGAAGTTTGAAGCAAATCGGGTAAAAATAAGAGGGTGATTTAAAAGCATTTTGAAAGTGACACACTTCCTGCTGCCAGTTGGTGGCGCTATAACTTTGACTCACAATAGTCACATCCATGTGATCGGGCTCTTACAACGAACACACTGCTGAAGTTTCATCGAGATTAGTTAATGTATGCAGTAGTTATAACACACTTCCTGTTTCACGTTTCTCGCCATAATTTCGTTTACTCGCCACGGCCAAACCGTTCGAGATATCAAAAATCCCCTGGCAATTTTTCATCCTCAATGTCTTGACTTCATGCTGACCGAGTTTCGTGCCGTGTGTTTGAATTCCCTAGGAGGAGTATTTCACATTCCATTGCATGTGTTTTCCAAACAACCCTTAATAGCCGACTTCCTGTTGGGCTGGGGTAAAAAGTAAGAGCATGAAGTATATATGAACCGATGAGATCTATATGTGTACTGAGTTTCATATTATTACATGCAAGCGTGTTTGATTTATGGACCAAGTGTTCAAACCCCGTTCCAGGGGGCGCTGTCGAGCCCCCCTGCCACGCCCGGGTACCAGCTTCAGCCCGGCCCTGATGGCCGCGGGTTCTGAGATGTGTGCAAAGTTTCAAGAGTTTTCGAGCACGTTAAGGCCCCCAAAAGTGCCCAAAAGGTAGTAAAATAATAATAATAATAATAAATAAATATAGCTGCGAGCAGCGATTACGGGCCCAAGCCGGTGGCACCGCAACCCCGGTGCCTTTAGTTACCTAAAGGCACCGGGGTGGCGGTACCACCGGCTTTGGCCCTTCATCGCTGCTCGCAGCTATATTTATTTATATATATATATATATATATATATATATATATAAAGCCGGTGGCACCGCCACCCTGGTGCCTTTAGGGTTATTGTGCACGACGTGCAAAAACGTAACCCTGCTTTGACTGTCGAAAAGAAGTGTGCTGTAGAGCTTGTATCAGTGTGGGCTCTGCAAAAGTGTGCATTGAGGGCACATGTCAACCACAAAGTATGCGAGAGCAACCTTCTGAAAGGTCAGGTCTACATCCAGGTCTACATCTGCCGTGTGTTTACATCATAGTAGTGAAGTTTGAAGCAATCAGGTGATTTCAAAGCTTTTTGTAAGTGACAGACTTCCTGCTGCCAGTTGGTGGCGCTATAACCGGGGTGGCGGTGCCGCCGGCTTTGGCCCTTTCACGCTGCTCGCAGCTATATTTATATATATATATACACACACACACACACATATATATATATATATACATAAATATATATATATTGTTTTTTTAAGAGACAAGACAGAATATTACTTGCCTGATCTGATTAGAAAAATAGTGTTTGTGTGTGTGTGTGTGTGTGTGTGGCGTAATTGAACAATGTAGACATAAAGACATACTCCGTCCTTTTGTTCATACAGGACATTATTCAAACTGCAAAGTGTTTACTTATATTTGTGTACACTCGCAATAAAACACAACATTGTGCTTTTGTCAAACTATAAACTCTTGTCAAACTGTAAACTAAAACTGTCACCCAACCAAAATCTCTTACACACACACACACACACAGTTTAAAAGCAAAAAATATCAAACAATCCTATTTTAAAACAGTCTGTGGGAGCCATCTTTTGGACATTCATCATATCGCATTGGTTTTCATTTCTTGTCATCAAACAGAGCCCTAATCTGTTTATTTTTTCAGTTACACATTCTACATTGATTAAAAAAGAAAAATCAAAGGTGTTTTTATTTTATACAGAAATAAATAATCTATCATTCAGATGAGAATAAAGTTAGTGTTAGTTCAAATTTTAAGGAAAACAAATATATGATCTGAAATATAGCACATTCATGTAAAATTCATTTAGGTTCGATTACCAAACATACAATCTTAATGTAATTTAAAGCAAACAATACATTTAAAATATATGGGTTGTATGACTATTTTTTAATATAAAAAGATATATATCCAAAAAGACAAGGTCTAAAGTTTAACAAGGGTTAAACTCTTATCACTGTAACAAACACAATCACACACACAATCACACACACACACACAAGTCAAATCACTTACATTTTAGATGCAATATTGACTTTTTTTCTGTTTCAGCAGCGAAAATAGTTAAACAAAGATCACAGCAGAACCATCGCGCATCTCACAGCAACGCGTTCTCATTACTGAATGATTCAGCATTTTGAACGAATCGGTTGACTCAAAGATTCAATGACCAATCAATCCATAAACATCTATCTCATAAGTGTTTACTTATATTTGTGAACAATCGCAATAAAACACAACATTGTGCTTTTGTCAAACTGTAAACTACAACTGTCACCCAACCAAAATCTCTTTTTTATTTTATACAGAAATAAATAATCTATCATTCAGATGAGAATAAAGTTAGTGTTAGGTCAAATTTTAAGGAAAACTCTGAAATATAGCACATTCATTTAAAATTCATTCAGGTTCAATTACCAAACATACACATCTTAATGTAATTTAAAGCAAACAATACATTTAAAATATATGGGTTGTATGCCTATTTTTTTTTATATAAAAAGATATATATCCAAAAAGTAACAGACACAATCATACACACACACACACACACACACACAAGTCAAATCACTTACATTTTATATGCAATATTGACTTTTTTCTGTTTCAGCAGTGAAACTAGTTAAACAAAGATCACAGCAGAACCATTGCGCATCTCACAGCAACGTGTTTTCTCATTACTGAATGATTCAGCATTTTGAACGAATCGGTTGACTGAAAGATTCAATGACCAATCCATAATCTGTCTCATTCATGAATGACTCAGCCGTTCGAACGAATCGTTCGAACAAATGAATCAATGACTCGCTCATTAAGACGGTCGCCTGGCGACACCTAATGACGGTTTAGTGATATGTTTAAAAGTATCATTCTTTCAAACGATTGTTAATTAACTCATATTTGAAACATAAGCTATATATATATATATACACACACATATATATACACAAAAATAAAATAAAAACACATTTGAAGCGTGTTTGCTTACTAAATTGTGAGCGGAACGAAAGTTGCAGCAAATATCAGCAATAAATTTCATTAATCACGAGAGTGAAGTGCTGACTGAAAAGATGATGACGGAATAGGCTATTTTATGTAAAAGCGCCTATTTAAGCGAATCTGTCATTGTACTCTTTTGTTGTTGTGTTTTCCGTGAAAAATAATAGACTATTGAACTCACAATTCAAGCAATCGGCCCCCGATATTGCACTAATTTTAAAGTGACACTAAAAAGTATGCGGCTGCAGTGGCATTCATTACAGTGCGCATCCATGGCGACGAGCGAGCAAAACAGAGCGAACGTTTTTTCATTTCTACTTCCATAGAAATTCATTCGAGCGCACTGCGAGCGCCACCACTATAAATGTCCTTACTTTACTTTCACTTTTAACTTAGCGATATAAAAGCCCCCGGTGTTACACGTCAAATAACCGGTGAGAAAAAATTCTCGGAGTCACATAGCAGCTACCTATATTTAAATACAACAGGCCTACCTGATTTTGAACACAAGAGGGCAGTATAGCCCTATGTATTATTTGATATATTTATTTTTTAACTGAATAGTGCATCCTGGCTGTTTTTAAACTTGTACATTATTCTTAAATTGAAAACAAGAATAAAATGGGTTTAGTTCTGATATTTGTATAATTTTATCTAGAAATAAATGGTGTATAATTACATTTTTAGAAGATATGAAGCTTTTAGTGTTTTTTTTTTTTTTTTACATGACTTTAATCCCTCGCCATAGCAAAACAATTAGAGATATTCAATAGATATTCACAATTATGCTTCTTTAATGTATTTTCATCATGTTGAAAAAGTTTGGTGGGAATAAAATAAACCACTTAAGAGGAGTGATGCATATTTTGTCATTTAAAAAAAAATACAAAAATTGTTATGCGAAAAGACAAGGACTTAGAGATTTCTTTATCCTTTAATGCAGGAAAAATCATACAGCCAGCCACACACACACACACACACACACACATAAACACAGACACCAACCCTCCCTCCCTCCCCTCCCCTCTGCTCCCCTCCCCACACAGACACACACACAAACAGAATGGCAGGGGGACAAGAAATCCATTCAAACTACAATATCTGACTTTCTGTTGCTCTGAGCTAATGACTTTAAATTAGAAAGTCGATTGGCTTGATGAGAACAATATGCGTGGCAAGTTTTGTAACTGTAGGTAAAACGAGCAAAGTTATAACACACTTTATGTGTCCTTTTTTAGTCATAAAATTAATTTCCTCGCCACGGCCAAACCGTTCGAGATATCAAAAATCCCTCCGGAATTTAGCATCATCAATGTCTTGACGTCATGCTGACCGAGTTTGCTTGAAATCCGATCAATTCCCAAGGAGAATTAAATAGAATTTCAGGGGTATGCGTTTCCAAACAAACCATGATAGCCGGCTTCCTGTTGGGATGTCGTAAAACTTAGAGCACGAAAGTTGTTTAACCCAATGAGATCTATAAGTGTACACAGTTTCATATTATTACATGCAAGTGTCTTTGATTTATGGACAAGTGTTCGAATCCCAGTCCAGGGGGCGCTGTCGGTCCGCCCTGCCACGCCCGGGTACCAGCTTCAGTCCGGCCCTGATGGCCACGGGTTCTGACCCGTGTGCAAAGTTTCAAGAGTTTTAGAGGATGTTAAGAGCCCCAAAAGCCCCCGAAACCTTGATCAACAATAATTAAAAGCTTTGTCACTCAAACAGACACATCCCCCTCCCCCCACAGACACAGAGGTATGCAGAGAGAGGGAGAGAGGGACAGAGATTACTCCAAAACATCCCATTCAAACCAAAATATCTGACTTCCTGTTGTTCGGAACCAAAAACTGTAAATTAGAAAGTTGTCCGGCTTGATCTGAACAATATGCCTACCGAGTTTTAAGATTGCAGGTAAAACTATGAAACTAACCCTCTCACTTTTGTCAAAAGGTGGCGCTACTGAGTCCCTGCACCACGCCCGTTCCTGAAACTTTGCACATGTCTACTGGCTAATATATGTGACATGTCTGTCGAGTTTCATGCAATTTCAAGCATGCTAAGAGTCTCAAAAGCATCAAAAAATAATTTTAAGGTTTGATGTGTTGCCACGGCAACAGTATCAAAGATATCAAGAATCCATTCACAGGTCTACATCTGGCGTATGTTTACATTATACAGATGAAGTTTGAAGCAAATTGGGTTAAAATAAGAGGGTGATTTCGAAGCATTTTGAAAGTGACACACTTCCTGCTGCCAGTTGGTGGCGCTATAACTTTGACTCACAATAGTCACATCCATGTGATCGGCCTCTTACAGCGAACACACTGGTGAAGTTTCATCAAGATCAGTTAATGTATGCAGAAGTTATAACACACTTCCTGTTTCACGTTTCTCGCCATAATTTCGTTTCCCCGCCACGGCCAAACCGTTCGAGATATCAAAAATCCCCTCGCAATTTTTCATCCTCAATGTCTTGACTTCATGCTGACCGAGTTTCGAGGCATTTCTTTGAATTCTCTAGGAGAAGTACTTTAAATTCCATTGCATGCGTTTTACAAACAACCCTAAATAGCCGACTTCCTGTTGGGCTGGGGTAAAAAGTAAGAGCATGAAGTATATATGAACCGATGAGATCTATATGTGTACCGAGTTTCATATTCTTACATACAAGCGTGTTTGATTTATGGACCAAGTTTTCGGACCCCGTTCCAGGGGGCGCTGTCGAGCCCCCCTGCCACGCCCGGGTACCATCTTCACCCCGACCCTGATGGCCGCGGGTTCTGACCCGCGTGCAAAGTTTCAAGAGTTTTCGTGCACGTTAAGAGCCCCAAAAGTGCCCGAATAGTCGTAAGAAAAATAAAAGAGGAGAAAAAAAAAAAAAAAAAAAATAATAATCCTAAGGAAAACAATAGGGCCTTCGCCTTTTCAAGGCTTGGGCCCTAATAATAATAATAATAATCCTAAGGAAAACAATAGGGCCTTCGCCTTTTCAAGGCTTGGGCCCTAAATATATATATATATATATATATATATATATATAAATATAGCTGCGAGCAGCGATTACGGGCCCAAGCCGGTGGCACCGCAACCCCGGTGCCTTTAGTTACCTAAAGGCACCGGGGTGGCGGTGCCGCCGGCTTTGGCCCTTCATCGCTGCTCGCAGCTATATTTATATATATATATATATATATATATATATATATATAAAAAGCCGGTGGCACCGCCACCCTGGTGCCTTTAGGGTTATTGTGCACGACGTGACACAAAATATCTGCTCGCTATCTGCCAAACGGCTCTGGTAGTTCCGCTTCAGCACTGATGATGTTGTAGAAATAGTGCGCTCTGGTTGGTCTGGATTATTCGGGATTTTTTATTTTATACAGAAATAAGTTATTTATAATTCAGATGAGAATAAAGTTAGTGTTGATTAAAATGAAGGAAAACAAATATATTGATCTGAAATATAGAACATTAATTTTAAATTTATTTAGGTTCAATTACCAAACATACAATCTTAATTTAATTTAAAGCAAACAATACATTTAAAATATATTGGTTGTATGCACTTTTTTTATAAAAAAAAGATATATATCCAAAAAGACAAGGCCTTAAAGGGTTAAACTCTTGTCACTGTAACAGACACAATCTCTCTCTCTCTCTCTCACACACACACACACACGTCAAGTCACTTACATTTTAGATGCAATATTGAATAAGCAGAAAAATCGGATTTTCTGCTCTGAAAATATAAATAAGCATAAAAATTGAATAAGCACTTTGAATATTCTAAACAGAATAAGCACTAGTCGCTAATGAATAAGTACTAGTACTTAATGGAATAGATACTAGTATCTAAAAAATAAGTACTAGTAGCATGAAAATAGAGACTAGTAGGTTAAAATGATTAAATGTTAAAACGGCTTGCCATATTAGCTCAGAGAGAGACAGAGAGAGGCTCACCATATTCAAACCAAAATATCTGACTTCCTCTTAATCTGAGCTAATTACGGTAAATTAGAAAGTTGTCCGGCTCGAAGAGTACAATATGCATATCGAGTTTTGTTACTGTAGATAAAACTAACCCCCCCACTTTTGTCAAAAGCATTTAGAAAGTGACACACTTCTTGCTGCCAGTTGGTGGCGCTATAACTTTGACTCACAATAGTTACATCCATCTGATCGGCCTTCCTAAACCCATAATAGCCGACTTCCTAATTTTAAATTTATTTAGGTTCAATTACCAAACATACAATCTTAATTTAATTTAAAGCAAACAATACATTTACAATATATGGGTTGTATGCACATTTTGTAATAAAAAAAGAGATATATATCCAAAAAGACAAGGCCTTAAAGGGTTAAACTCTTGTCACTGTAACAGACACAATCTCTCTCTCACACACGTCAAATCACTTACATTTTATATGCAATATTGACTTTTTTCTGTTTCAGCAGTGAAACTAGTTAAACAAAGATCGCAGCAGAACCATTGCGCATCTCACAGCAACGTGTTTTCTCATTACTGAATGATTCAGCATTTTGAACGAATCGGTTGACTGAAAGATTCAATGACCAATCCATAATCTGTCTGATTCATGAATGACTCAGCCGTTCGAACGAATCGTTCGAACAAATGAATCAATGACTCGCTCATTAAGACGGTCGCCTGGCGACACCTAATGACGGTTTAGTGATATGTTTAAAAGTATCATTCTTTCAAACGATTGTTAATTAACTCATATTTGAAACATAAGCTATATATATATATATATATATATATATATATATATGTATATAGGGCCTATATTCATATATATATTATACACACACATATATATACGCAAAAATAAAATAAAAACACATTTGAAACGTGTTTGCTTACTAAATTGTGAGCAGAACGAAAGTTGCAGCAAATATCAGCAATAGGAGTCAAATTTCATTAATCACGAGAGTGAAGAGCTGACTGAAAAGATGATGACGGAATAGGCTATTTTATGTAAAAGCGCCTATTTAAGCGAATCTGTCATTGTACTCTTTTGTTGTTGTGTTTTCCGTGAAAAATAATAGACTATTGAACTCACAATTCAAGCAATTGGCCCCCGATATTGCACTAATTTTAAAGTGACACTAAAAAGTATGCGGCTGCAGTGGCATTCATTACAGTGCGCATCCATGGCGACGAGCGAGCAAAACAGAGCGAACGTTTTTTCATTTCTACTTCCATAGAAATTCATTCGAGCGCACTGCGAGCGCCACCACTATAAATGTCCTTACTTTACTTTCACTTTTAACTTAGCGATATAAAAGCCCCCGGTGTTACACGTCAAATAACCGGTGAGAAAAAATTCTCGGAGTCACATAGCAGCTACCTATATTTAAATACAACAGGCCTACTACCTGATTTTGAACACAAGAGGGCAGTATAGCCCTATGTATTATTTGATATATTTATTTTTTAACTGAATAGTGCATCCTGGCTGTTTTTAAACTTGTACATTATTCTTAAATTGAAAACAAGAATAAAATGGGTTTAGTTCTGATATTTGTATAATTTTATCTAGAAATAAATGGTGTATAATTACATTTTTAGAAGATATGAGGCTTTTAGTGTTTTTTTTTTTTTTTTACATGACTTTAATCCCTCACCATAGCAAAACAATTAGAGATATTCAATAGATATTCACAATTATGCTTCTTTAATGTATTTTCATCATGTTGAAAAAGTTTGGTGGGAATAAAATAAACCACTTAAGAGGAGTGGGTAAAAATGTAGAGCCTGGTTTTGCAAAACATCCACATTAAGACCAAAATAGCCCACTTCCTGTTGGGCTGGCTTAAAGTTGTTTGGCCCGATGAGATCTATATGAGTACAGAGTTGCATAATATTACATGCAAGTGTGTTTGATTTATGGACCAAATTTTCTGACGAAGTTTATGGACCAAGTTAATTTAATTAATAAACTAATTATATAAAACTATGTTCAATGCACTACAATTCAACTGGTTATATGCCTTTACTTATTAATACAACTTATTTAAAAAATACAAGGCGTAAGACATTTATTTTCTTTTTTAAATGCAGGCCAAACCACACAGCAGTCAAATGGTTAATCTAGCCCCCCTCCCCCTCCCCAGACTCACAGACACACACACACACACACACAGAGACGTTAGGCTCAGAGAGAGAGAGAGACATAAAATGACAATTTTCAAACCAAAATATCTGACTTCCTGTTGGTTGGAGCTATTGAGTGTAAATTAGAAAGTTGTCTGGCTCGAGGAGAAGAATACACATACCGATTTTTATTACTGTAGATAAAATTAATCCCCCCACTTTTGACAAAAGGTGGCGCTACTGAGCCCTCAACACGCCCGTTTCTGAAACTTTGCACATGTCTACAGGCTAATAAATGAGATGTGTCTGTCGAGTTTCATGCAATTTCAAGTATGCTAAGCATAAAAAAAGAATATTAAAGTTTGATGCGTTGCCACGACAACAGTATCTAAGATATCAAGAATCCATTCACAGGTCTACATCTGCCGTGTGTTTACATTATAGTAGTGAAGTTTGAAGCAAATCAGGTTAAAATAAGAGGGTGATTTCAAAGCATTTTGAAAGTGACACACTTCCTGCTGCCAGTTGGTGGCGCTATAACTTTAACTCACAATAGTCACATCCATGTGATCGGCCTCTTACAGCGAACATACTGTTGAAGTTTCATTAAGATCAGTTAATGTATGCAGAAGTTATAACACACTTCCTGTTTCCATTATTCGCCATAAATTCGTTTCCTCGCCACGGCCAAACCGTTCGAGATATGAAAAATCCCCTGGCAATTTTTCATCCTCAATGTCTTGACATCATGCTGACCGAGTTTCCTTGCGATTGGTTGAATTCTCTAGGAGGAGTATATCGAATTCCAGGGGCATACGCTTCCAAACAAACCATAATAGCCGACTTCCTGTTGGGCTGGGGTAAAAAGTAAAAGTACAAAGGATATATGAACCGATGAGATCTATATGTGTACCGAGTTTCATATTATTACATGGAAGCGTGTTTGATTTATGGACCAAGTTCTCGGACCCCGTTCCAGGGGGCGCTGTCGAGCCCCCCTGCCACGCCCGGGTACCAGCTTCAGCCCGGCCCTGATGGCCGCGGGTTCTGACCAGTGTGCAAAGTTTCAAGAGTTTTCGTGCACGTTAAGAGCCCCAAAAGTGCCCGAATAGTCGATAAAATAATAATAATAATAATAATAATAATAATAAATATAGCTGCGAGCAGCGATTACGGGCCCAAGCCGGTGGCACCGCAACCCCGGTGCCTTTAGTTACCTAAAGGCACCAGGGTGGCGGTGCCGCCGGCTTGGGCCCTTCATCGCTGCTCGCAGCTATATTTATATATATATATATATATATATATATATATATATATATATATATATATATATATATATATATATATATATAAAGCCGGTGGCACCGCCACCCTGGTGCCTTTAGGGTTATTGTGCACGACGTGACACAAAATATCTGCTTGCTATCTGCCGAACGGCTCTGGTAGTTTCGCTTCAGCACTGATGATGTTGTAGAAATAGTGCGCTCTGGTTGGTCTGGATTATTCGGGATTTTTTATTTTATACAGAAATAAATTCTTTATAATTCAGATGAGAATAAAGTTAGTGTTGATTAAAATGAAGGAAAACAAATATATTGATCTGAAATATAGCACATTAATTAAAAATTTATTTAGGTTCAATTACCAAACATACAATCTTAATTTAATTTAAAGCAAACAATAAATTTAAAATATATGGGTTGTATGCACATTTTTTTTAATAAAAAAAATATATATCCAAAAAGACAAGGCCTTAAAGGGTTAAACTCTTGTCACTGTAACAGACACATCTCTCTCTCACACACACACACACACACACACACACGTCAAGTCACTTACATTTTTAGATGCAATATTGAATAAGCAGAAAAATCGGATTTTCTGCTCTGAAAATATAAATAAGCAAAAAAATTGAATAAGCACTTTGAATATTCTAAACAGAATAAGCACTAGTCGCTAATGAATAAGTACTAGTACTTAATGGAATAGATACTAGTATCTAAAAAATAAGTACTAGTAGCATGAAAATAGAGACTAGTAGGTTAAAATGATTAAATGTTAAAACGGCTTGCCATATTGGCTCAGAGAGAGAGAAAGAGAAAATGACCTTTTAGATACTAGTACCTATTAATAGATACTAGTATTTATTCAATAAATACTAGTACTAAGTCATTAGATACTAGTACCTATTAAATAGATACCAGTACTTATTCATTAGCTACTAATACGTATTCAAAAGAATATCTAAAGAATAAGCACTAGTATCTAAAGAATAGGCACTAGTACTAAAGAATAAGCACTAGTCGCTAATGAATAAGTACCAGTACTTAATGGAATAGATACTAGTATCTAAAAATAAGTACTAGTAGCATGAAAATAGAGACTAGTAGGTTAAAATGATTAAATGTTAAAGCGGCTTGCCATATTGGCTCAGAGAGAGAGAGAGAGAAAATGACCCTATTCAAACCACAATATCTGACTTTCTGAGGGTCGGAGCTAATTACTTTAAATTAGAAAGTTGTTTGGCTTGAGGAGAAGAATATACACGCTGAGTTTTGTAACTGTAGATAAAACTAACCCCCCCACTTTTGTCAAAAGCATTTAGAAAGTGACACACTTCCTGCTGCCAGTTGGTGGCGCTATAACTTTGACTCACAATAGTCACATCCATGTGATCGGCCTCTTACAGCGAACATACTGTTGAAGTTTCATCAAGATCAGTTAATGTATGCAGAAGTTATAACACACTTCCTGTTTCCATTATTCGCCATAAATTTGTTTCCTCGCCACGGCCAAACCGTTCGAGATATGAAAAATCCCCTGGCAATTTTTCATCCTCAATGTCTTGACATCATGCTGACCGAGTTTCCTTGCGATTGGTTGAATTCTCTAGGAGGAGTATATCGAATTCCAGGGGCATACGCTTCCAAACAAACCATAATAGCCGACTTCCTGTTGGGCTGGGGTAAAAAGTAAAAGTACAAAGGATATATGAACCGATGAGATCTATATGTGTACCGAGTTTCATATTATTACATGGAAGCGTGTTTGATTTATGGACCAAGTTTTCGGACCCCGTTCCAGGGGGCGCTGTCGAGCCCCCCTGCCACGCCCGGGTACCAGCTTCAGCCCGGCCCTGATGGCCGCGGGTTCTGACCAGTGTGCAAAGTTTCAAGAGTTTTCGTGCACGTTAAGAGCCCCAAAAGTGCCCGAATAGTCGATAAAATAATAATAATAATAATAATAATAATAATAATAATAATAATAATAATAATCCTAAGGAAAACAATAGGGCCTTCGCCTTTTCAAGGCTTGGGCCCTAATAATAATAATAATAATAATAATAATAAATATAGCTGCGAGCAGCGATTACGGGCCCAAGCCGGTGGCACCGCAACCCCGGTGCCTTTAGTTACCTAAAGGCACCAGGGTGGCGGTGCCGCCGGCTTTGGCCCTTCATCGCTGCTCGCAGCTATATTTATATATATATATATATATATATAAAAAGCCGGTGGCACCGCCACCCTGGTGCCTTTAGGGTTATTTTGCATGACGTGACACAAAATATCTGCTCGCTATCTGCCGAACGGCTCTGGTAGTTCCGCTTCAGCACTGATGATGTTGTAGAAATAGTGCGCTCTGGTTGGTCTGGATTATTCGGGATTTTTTATTTTATACAGAAATAAGTTATTTATAATTCAGATGAGAATAAAGTTAGTGTTGATTAAAATGAAGGAAAACAAATATATTGATCTGAAATATAGAACATTAATTTTAAATTTATTTAGGTTCAATTACCAAACATACAATCTTAATTTAATTTAAAGCAAACAATACATTTAAAATATATTGGTTGTATGCACTTTTTTTTATAAAAAAAAGATATATATCCAAAAAGACAAGGCCTTAAAGGGTTAAACTCTTGTCACTGTAACAGACACAATCTCTCTCTCTCTCTCACACACACACACACGTCAAGTCACTTACATTTTAGATGCAATATTGAATAAGCAGAAAAATCGGATTTTCTGCTCTGAAAATATAAATAAGCATAAAAATTGAATAAGCACTTTGAATATTCTAAACAGAATAAGCACTAGTCGCTAATGAATAAGTACTAGTACTTAATGGAATAGATACTAGTATCTAAAAAATAAGTACTAGTAGCATGAAAATAGAGACTAGTAGGTTAAAATGATTAAATGTTAAAGCGGCTTGCCATATTGGCTCAGAGAGAGAGAGAGAGAAAATGACCCTATTCAAACCACAATATCTGACTTTCTGAGGGTCGGAGCTAATTACTTTAAATTAGAAAGTTGTTTGGCTTGAGGAGAAGAATATACACGCTGAGTTTTGTAACTGTAGATAAAACTAACCCCCCCACTTTTGTCAAAAGCATTTAGAAAGTGACACACTTTCTGCTGCCAGTTAGTGGCGCTATAACTTTGACTCACAATAGTCACATCCATGTGATCGGCCTCTTACAGCGAACATACTGTTGAAGTTTCATCAAGATCAGTTAATGTATGCAGAAGTTATAACACACTTCCTGTTTCCATTATTCGCCATAAATTTGTTTCCTCGCCACGGCCAAACCGTTCGAGATATGAAAAATCCCCTGGCAATTTTTCATCCTCAATGTCTTGACATCATGCTGACCGAGTTTCCTTGCGATTGGTTGAATTCTCTAGGAGGAGTATATCGAATTCCAGGGGCATACGCTTCCAAACAAACCATAATAGCCGACTTCCTGTTGGGCTGGGGTAAAAAGTAAAAGTACAAAGGATATATGAACCGATGAGATCTATATGTGTACCGAGTTTCATATTATTACATGGAAGCGTGTTTGATTTATGGACCAAGTTTTCGGACCCCGTTCCAGGGGGCGCTGTCGAGCCCCCCTGCCACGCCCGGGTACCAGCTTCAGCCCGGCCCTGATGGCCGCGGGTTCTGACCAGTGTGCAAAGTTTCAAGAGTTTTCGTGCACGTTAAGAGCCCCAAAAGTGCCCGAATAGTCGATAAAATAATAATAATAATAATAAATATAGCTGCGAGCAGCGATTACGGGCCCAAGCCGGTGGCACCGCAACCCCGGTGCCTTTAGTAACCTAAAGGCACCGGAGTGGCGGTGCCGCCGGCTTTGGCCCTTCATCGCTGCTCGCAGCTATATTTATATATATATATATATATATATATATATATATATATATATATATATATATAAACAAGCCGGTGGCACCGCCACCCTGGTGCCTTAAGTGTTACTGTGCATGACGGGTAATAACTTAACCCCGCTTTGACTGTTGAGAAGATGTGTTCCCCCTTCTATGTGAAGCGCTTTGAGTGCCTAGAAAAGCGCTATATAAATGTAATGAATTATTAATTAATGAATTATGTGTGCTGTAGAGCTTGCATTGGTGTTTGTGTGTGTGTGTGTGTGTGTGTGTGTGTGTGTGTGTGTGTGTGTGTGTGTGTGTGTGTGTGTGTGTGTGTGTGTGTGTGTGTGTGTGTGTGTGTGAGAGACGTGATTGAACAATGTAGACATAAAAACATACTCCGTCCTTTTGTTCATACAGGACATTATTCAATCTGCAAACTGTTTACTTATATTTGTGTACAATCGCAATAAAACACAACATTGTGCTTTTGTCAAACTGTAAACTACAAATGTCACCCAACCAAAATCTCTTACACACACACACACACACACACACACACACACACACACACACACACACACTCACACACACACACACACACACACACACACACACACACACACACACACACACACACACACACGTAGTTTAAAAGCAAAAAAAATCTTTTGGACATTCAGCATATTGCATTGGTTTTCATTTCTTGGTCTCGAACAGAGCCCTAATCTGTTTATTTTTTCAGTTACACATTCTACATTGATTAAAAAAGAAAAATCAAATGTGTTTTTATTATATACAGAAATAAATAATCTATCATTCAGATGAGAATAAAGTTAGTGTTAGTTTAAATTTTAAGGAAAACAAATATATGATCTGATATATAGCACATTCATTTAAAATTCATTCAGGTTCAATTACCAAACATACAAATCTTAATGTAATTTAAAGCAAACAATACATTTAAAATATATGGGTTGTATGCCTATTTTTTTATATAAAAAGATATATATCCAAAAAGACAAGGCCTAAACTTTAACAAGGGTTAAACAATCACTGTAACAGACACAATCACACACACACACAAACACACAAGTCAAATCACTTACATTTTAGATGCAATATTGACTTTTTTCTGTTTCAGCAGCGAAAATAGTTAAACAAAGATCACAGCAGAACCATCGAGCATCTCACAGCAACGCGTTCTCATTACTGAATGATTCAGCATTTTGAACGAATCGGTTGACTCAAAGATTCAATGACCAATCCATAATCTGTCTCATTCATGAATGACTCAACCGTTCGAACGAATTGTTTGAACGAATGAATCAATGACTCGCTCATTAAGACGGTCGCCTGGCGACACCTAATGACGGTTTAGTGTTATGTTTACAGTTTTTTACAATCACTTTGTTACTATTTTCAGAACCTTGATGTCATTTTTCACAACTCTAGACACAAAACTCACAACCAATGATCAAAAAGCACATTTTTCAAAACTCTAACCCTTTTCTCAATTGCTTGGATACAATACACATAAAACTTAGATCATTTGTTCATTCAACAAAGATCACCTGTTCAATATGACACAACTTAACATCAAAGTACTACTATTTCAAAAGGCAATTCACACATTACATTTCAAATGAGTGTCTATTCATTTCCTTACAATGATCTAACTGTCAATTGATACAGCTGCTCAAAATGATAAGTAACTGTTGCATTACTCTTAATGCATAGTTGTATGGAAACAGACAAACAATATCCCATGTTTACAGTAAATCATGAAAGTTTCAAGATAATGAGATTCATTGTCACCAATTAGCATGGCATGAACCAATTAGACTACAATATCCATGGATGTAGCCTAATATTTTATCATACTGTAATGCTTCATCAGACACTGTGTCTATGGTGCCAAATACTGTACCACCTTTTCAGACTATGTACAGTATTGACAGTACAGTACTGTATAGATGCAGGCCCTTGTAACTGCGTGTCCAATTCTGCCAATCACAGCAGAGCAGTGTCAGGCCTGGACTCGCCATGCCAAAGGTTTTTTCCAAGATGTCATTTTCCAACATCCATTGTGATGTAGATGAGAACCTGTGGCCAAATCCACAACACAGAGTTGATGACAGTGTAGAAGTACAGTAATCACTCCTGTTTAGTTTCTTACAGCAAGTTGAGGAACACTGCATTTGATGTTTTACAGTACTGTCTTTTCTTTTCTATTTCATAGCTAATTATTTTTGCGTTGATTCAAAAAACCATGTTGTGATTGTACTGTAGTGTTTTGCATCAATATATTACAAACTTTGTTCACAATGATTCCACTGTGTCTGTAATATTCTCTCTACTACTGCAGTACTTTTACAGAGATGTATTTACTGTACATGTAGTACCATAATGAAACCTGTATCACCTATTTTGCTCTACAATATTTAATGATTGTACGAACAATGACACAGTGAAACTATCGGTTGCTTGTGTGTGGGTGATCTATAGTTATGTTTCAATGGTATTTCACAGTTAATTTGTTTTTTGAACCAATGATTGTGCAAGTGCAAGATTTCTTTAAAGATGTGAATGCACAATGCAATGTTTTGAACATTAGACAGCCTGTGTTACAAGTGATTATCGTTTTGAGTTTTGTGTCTAGAGTTTTGAAAAATGACATCAAGGTTCTGAAAATAGTAGCAAAGTGATTGTAAAAAACTGTAAAAGTATCATTCTTCCCAACGATTTTTAATTGACTTATATTTAAAACAATCTCATAACATTATTTAATGCATTGTTATTTTTCAGTGTAAACGATTTAATTTGATCAGCCCTACCTAGAGTAAAAGCCATATAGTGTCTTATCATTCTAAATAATTGAATTTATTTTTCAAATTTACAAATTAAAAATGAAAGATGAAGCATACATTTAATAAGACTGGACCGGGGTGCCCTGCATATATTACAATATGCAGATTTAAATATACCATTGCCCCCCACCGTCAATTTGATGTGTGTGTTTGTGTGTGTGTGTGTGTGTGTGTGTGTTTAATAAAATCATTTAGTCACTACAATTAAAACCTGAACGGGTTTGCTTACTAAATTGTGAGCTGAACGAAAGTTGCAGCAAAGATCAGCAACCGGAGTCAAATTTCATTAATCACGAGTTGAGAGTGAGCGTCTCTCTCTGCTGTGTTATGCTGCATCACACGGGCATTCATAACGCTGCGCGTCCACGACGATGAGCGAGCAGAACAGAGTGAACGTTTTTTAGTTCATTCCTACTTCCATAGGAATTCCCTCGAGCGCTCTGCACGCACCACCATTATCAATGTCCGTGTGGACGTCCGCGATCGAACAGTGGAAACATTGGCTACTCCGTCATTTTATTCAAGAAGATCATTCAAACTGCAAAGTGTTTACTTATTTTTGGATACTCGCAATCAAACACAACATTGTGATTTTGTAAAATACATTCAAGAAATCCGCCCCCGAAATGGGGCTTCTTTTAAAATGAAACGAAAATGCTCACAGCTGCACGTCTTGTGGAGACGTCCGTTACTTTCGCTTTCAAGTTAGCGACTTTAAAGCCCCCAGCGGAGTCACGGTGGGAAAATATTCCCATAGTAGCATCCCTACAATTTAATACAATTGGCCTACCTGATTTTGAACACAAGAGGGCAGTAAAGCACTGTGAATGATTTTTATTTTTTTATTTTTTTGGCTAAACAACCATTCTGGCTGTTTTTAAACTTAAACATAAATCTTAAATTGAAAAAAAGGAATACAATGGGTTTAGTTCTAATATTAGTATAATTTTATAGAAAAATAAATGGTGTATAATTACATTTTAGAAAGATATGAGACATTTCCTGATTCTCTTTTTGCCATAATCCCTCGCCATAGCAAAACCGTTTGAGATATTCAATATCCGTTCACAATTTAGCATCTTTAATGTATTTTCATCAAGTTGAAAAAGTTTTGTAACTGTAGATGAAAGTAACCCCCCCCCCCCCCCCCCACCCACTTTTGTCACAAAAGGTGGCGCTACTGAGCCCCTGCACCACGCCCGTTTCTGAAACTTTGCACATGTCTACTGGCTAATAAATGTGATCTGTCTGTCGAGTTTCATGCAATTTTAAGCAATTTCAGGCATGCTAAGAGTCTCAAAAGCATCCAAAAAGAATATTAAAGTTTGATGCGTTGCCATGGCAACAGTATCTAAGATATCAATAATCCTTTCACAGGTCTACATCTGGCGAGTGTCTACATTATACACATCAAGTTTGAAGCAAATCGGGTAAAAATAAGAGGGTGATTTCAAAGCATTTTGAAAGTGACACACTTCCTGCTGCCAGTTGGTGGCGCTATAACTTTGACTCACAATAGTCACATCCATGTGATCGGCTTCTTACAGCGAACACACTGTTGAAGTTTCATCAAGATCAGTTAATGTATGCAGAAGTTATAACACACTTCCTGTTTCCATTATTCGCCATAAATTTGTTTCCTCGCCACGGCCAAACCGTTCGAGATATGAAAAATCCCCTGGCAATTTAGAGAGAGAGAAAATTACCTTTTAGATACTAGTACCTATTAATAGATACTAGTATTTAGGCTCTAGATCCACTCCGAAAGTCACTTCATGATCATTTAACCGCTTCATTTGAGAAAAACTATCATTATGACATAAACAAACAAACTCAAAAGGTCTTCACGGCAACCCGTCAAAATAAAAGTTCGGTTTAACTTGACAGAAATATATTACCGTTGTACAGTAGAATTTAGATATGTCCCAATGTAATAATACTAACACTAATCCAAATAAATTATCATCAAAACTGAATTTAAGGAATAATCCATGTTTTAATTTTAACAGTAAAGCTCATTGTGCAGCACGTTATTTGACAAAAAGTTTATTTAATTTCATATGATTAAAATTGATGATAAATGATAAAATTTGTGTTTTATGCCTTCATTTTATTACCAGAAAAAACACAACACAGAATTAGTGTGACATTTTTTTTTCATATTTTTTTTAAATGTTGTATACGTTTAATGATTCATAATGCACTATTTCAATTAATTAGACATGCTTTTTGATTGCTAAAAAATTTACACCACGTATTCGTAATACGCCCGCTCCGCAACACTTGCAGTTACCCCAATCCCCCCCCCCCCCTGAAAAAAAATCCTAGGGGAAACACTGGGCATTCATAACGGTGCGCGTCCATGGCGACGAGCGAGCAGAGCTGAGCGAACGTTTAGTTAATTTATTCATTCGAGCGCTCTGCAAGCGCCACCATTATCAATGTGGACGTCCGTATTTAAAAGCTCTCGATCCTCAGTCACATACCAAATATGTATATAATTTTGAACACAAGAGGGCAGTATGGCCCTATGTATGAGTTGGTGTTTAAACTAAACTATCACTCAAAGAGCCCCTCCCCACACAGACACACACACACACACAAACAGAATGGCAGGGGGACAAGAAATCCATTCAAACTACAATATCTGACTTTCTGTTGCTCTGAGCTAATGACTTTAAATTAGAAAGTCGATTGGCTTGATGAGAACAATATGCGTGGCAAGTTTTGTAACTGTAGGTAAAACGAGCAAAGTTATAACACACTTTATGTGTCCTTTTTTAGTCATAAAATTAATTTCCTCGCCACGGCCAAACCGTTCGAGATATCAAAAATCCCTCCGGAATTTAGCATCATCAATGTCTTGACGTCATGCTGACCGAGTTTGCTTGAAATCCGATCAATTCCCAAGGAGAATTAAATAGAATTTCAGGGGTATGCGTTTCCAAACAAACCATGATAGCCGGCTTCCTGTTGGGATGTCGTAAAACTTAGAGCACGAAAGTTGTTCAACCCAATGAGATCTATAAGTGTACCGAGTTTCATATTATTACATGCAAGTGTCTTTGATTTATGGACAAGTGTTCGAATCCCAGTCCAGGGGGCGCTGTCGGTCCGCCCTGCCACGCCCGGGTACCAGCTTCAGTCCGGCCCTGATGGCCACGGGTTCTGACCCGTGTGCAAAGTTTCAAGAGTTTTAGAGGATGTTAAGGGCCCCAAAAGCCCCCGAAACCTTGATCAACAATAATTAAAAGCTTTGTCACTCAAACAGACACATCCCCCTCCCCCCACAGACACAGAGGTATGCAGAGAGAGGGAGAGAGGGACAGAGATTACTCCAAAACATCCCATTCAAACCAAAATATCTGACTTCCTGTTGTTCGGAACCAAAAACTGTAAATTAGAAAGTTGTCCGGCTTGATCTGAACAATATGCCTACCGAGTTTTAAGATTGCAGGTAAAACTATGAAACTAACCCTCTCACTTTTGTCAAAAGGTGGCGCTACTGAGTCCCTGCACCACGCCCGTTCCTGAAACTTTGCACATGTCTACTGGCTAATATATGTGACATGTCTGTCGAGTTTCATGCAATTTCAAGCATGCTAAGAGTCTCAAAAGCATCAAAAAAGAATTTTAAAGTTTGATGTGTTGCCACGGCAACAGTATCAAAGATATCAAGAATCCATTCACAGGTCTACATCTGGCGTATGTTTACATTATACAGATGAAGTTTGAAGCAAATTGGGTTAAAATAAGAGGGTGATTTCGAAGCATTTTGAAAGTGACACACTTCCTGCTGCCAGTTGGTGGCGCTATAACTTTGACTCACAATAGTCACATCCATGTGATTGGCCTCTTACAGCGAACACACTGGTGAAGTTTCATCAAGATCAGTTAATGTATGCAGAAGTTATAACACACTTCCTGTTTCACGTTTCTCGCCATAATTTCGTTTCCCCGCCACGGCCAAACCGTTCGAGATATCAAAAATCCCCTCGCAATTTTTCATCCTCAATGTCTTGACTTCATGCTGACCGAGTTTCGAGGCATTTCTTTGAATTCTCTAGGAGAAGTACTTTAAATTCCATTGCATGCGTTTTACAAACAACCCTAAATAGCCGACTTCCTGTTGGGCTGGGGTAAAAAGTAAGAGCATGAAGTATATATGAACCGATGAGATCTATATGTGTACCGAGTTTCATATTCTTACATACAAGCGTGTTTGATTTATGGACCAAGTTTTCGGACCCCGTTCCAGGGGGCGCTGTCGAGCCCCCCTGCCACGCCCGGGTACCATCTTCACCCCGACCCTGATGGCCGCGGGTTCTGACCCGCGTGCAAAGTTTCAAGAGTTTTCGTGCACGTTAAGAGCCCCAAAAGTGCCCGAATAGTCGTAAGAAAAATAAAAGAGGAGAAAAAAAAAAAAAAAAAAAAAAATCCTAAGGAAAACAACAGGGCCTTCGCCTTTTCAAGGCTTGGGCCCTAATAATAATAATCCTTAGGAAAACAATAGGGCCTTCGCCCTTTCAGGGCTTGGGCCCTAATAATAATAATAATAATAATCCTAAGGAAAACAATAGGGCCTTCGCCTTTTCAAGGCTTGGGCCCTAATAATAATAATAATAATAATCCTAAGGAAAACAATAGGGCCTTCGCCTTTTCAAGGCTTGGGCCCTAATAATAATCCTTAGGAAAACAATAGGGCCTTCGCCTTTTCAAGGCTTGGGCCCTAAATAAAGGCACCAGGGTGGCGGTGCCGCCGGCTTGGGCCCTTCATCGCTGCTCGCAGCTATATTTATATATATATATATATATAAAGCCGGTGGCACCGCCACCCTGGTGCCTTTAGGGTTATTGTGCACGACGTGACACAAAATATCTGCTTGCTATCTGCCGAACGGCTCTGGTAGTTTCGCTTCAGCACTGATGATGTTGTAGAAATAGTGCGCTCTGGTTGGTCTGGATTATTCGGGATTTTTTATTTTATACAGAAATAAATTCTTTATAATTCAGATGAGAATAAAGTTAGTAGGGCTGCAACTAACGATTATTTTAATAATCGATTAATCTGTCGATTATTTTTACGATTAATCGATGAATCGGATAATTAAAAAAAGCATTAATTTCCAATCCTTTATTAAAAAACAGAACTGACAGTGCAAATTCACCGTGAAAAAAAGTCCAGTGCAAAAAAATAGACTAACCAAAAACATACACATGTATGCTTTACATCTGCCAAATAATATATGCTTTTTAAAAATAAAGTGAGCTGCTGTCAGAACAATAAATAATTGATAAAAAATAAAGAAAAATACCAATCAGAAAACTTAACAGGATTTGTTTGAACGTCAGAACTTGTTCTCTACACCACACTAGCACACACTCACAAACTCTCACACTCACAGATGCACACACTCACAAACTTGTGTTTTGTTTTAGTCAAAGATGTTATAATCTTTAACAAAATGTTTGACATTTTTTAACAAGCAAATGCACCTATTATCATATTACCTATAATAGGTAATAATAATAGCAATAATAATAATTATAAGAGAAGATAATATCTGTAGTCTATCCTAATATTAATTATAAATACAATGTATATAAAATATAAATACAATATTAAATAATATTTTAAAAACAAATACAATGGATTGACCATCTCCTATGGTGTGTAAGGTATTTTGTTTATATACGTATAGTGTTTCTCTGAGTCATTAGAGTAAAGATCGAAAAAATCAGTGCTGCAAATTGTGGAAAAAATATTCCCCTGCCCTTGTAGTGGTAGGCTATTTGGACAGAAAAGAAACTGTTTTCATCGTCTGTCTATCTGATTCAAATCACAGTCAGCTAATTCAGTGGTAAGAATGTAATTGTTATTTTTATTTATATCTTATATAGTAGGCCTAATTATATATTACTGTAGTATGTACCAAATTACCAATGCTCGGACACACTCGGTCTCTCTCTCTCGTGCGCGCGATCTCGGACACACTCGGTCTCTCTCTCTCGTGCGCGCGATCTCGGACACACTCGGTCTCTCTCTCTCTCTCTCTCTCTCTCTCTCTCGTGCGCGGGATCTCGGACACACTCGGTCTCTCTCTCTCTCGTGCGCGCGATCTCGGACACACTCGGTCTCTCTCTCTCTCGTGCGCGCGATCTCGGACACACTCGGTCTCTCTCGCGCTCGCTCCGCGATTGAGCGACAGTGCTCCGCGCTCAACTCCAATTTTTTTTTTATACTCAAACATTTCCGTGTCGCGCGATGCAACGAATCGATTATGTAATTCGTTGCCAACTCTTTCAAAAATCGATTTTAATCGATTTAATCGATTCGTTGTTGCAGCCCTAAAAGTTAGTGTTGATTAAAATGAAGGAAAACAAATATATTGATCTGAAATATAGCACATTAATTTAAAATTTATTTAGGTTCAATTACCAAACATACAATCTTAATTTAATTTAAAGCAAACGATACATTTAAAATATATGGGTTGTATGCACATTTTTTTAAATAAAAAAAATATATATCCAAAAAGACAAGGCCTTAAAGGGTTAAACTCTTGTCACTGTAACAGACACAATCTCTCTCTCTCTCTCACACACACACACACACACACACGTCAAGTCACTTACATTTTTAGATGCAATATTGAATAAGCAGAAAAATCGGATTTTCTGCTCTGAAAATATAAATAAGCAAAAAAATTGAATAAGCACTTTGAATATTCTAAACAGAATAAGCACTAGTCGCTAATGAATAAGTACTAGTACTTAATGGAATAGATACTAGTATCTAAAAAATAAGTACTAGTAGCATGAAAATAGAGACTAGTAGGTTAAAATGATTAAATGTTAAAACGGCTTGCCATATTGGCTCAGAGAGAGAGAAAGAGAAAATGACCTTTTAGATACTAGTACCTATTAATAGATACTAGTATTTATTCAATAAATACTAGTACTAAGTCATTAGATACTAGTACCTATTAAATAGATACCAGTACTTATTCATTAGCTACTAATACGTATTCAAAAGAATATCTAAAGAATAAGCACTAGTATCTAAAGAATAGGCACTAGTACTAAAGAATAAGCACTAGTCGCTAATGAATAAGTACCAGTACTTAATGGAATAGATACTAGTATCTAAAAATAAGTACTAGTAGCATGAAAATAGAGACTAGTAGGTTAAAATGATTAAATGTTAAAGCGGCTTGCCATATTGGCTCAGAGAGAGAGAGAGAGAAAATGACCCTATTCAAACCACAATATCTGACTTTCTGAGGGTCGGAGCTAATTACTTTAAATTAGAAAGTTGTTTGGCTTGAGGAGAAGAATATACACGCTGAGTTTTGTAACTGTAGATAAAACTAACCCCCCCACTTTTGTCAAAAGCATTTAGAAAGTGACACACTTCCTGCTGCCAGTTGGTGGCGCTATAACTTTGACTCACAATAGTCACATCCATGTGATCGGCCTCTTACAGCGAACATACTGTTGAAGTTTCATCAAGATCAGTTAATGTATGCAGAAGTTATAACACACTTCCTGTTTCCATTATTCGCCATAAATTTGTTTCCTCGCCACGGCCAAACCGTTCGAGATATGAAAAATCCCCTGGCAATTTTTCATCCTCAATGTCTTGACATCATGCTGACCGAGTTTCCTTGCGATTGGTTGAATTCTCTAGGAGGAGTATATCGAATTCCAGGGGCATACGCTTCCAAACAAACCATAATAGCCGACTTCCTGTTGGGCTGGGGTAAAAAGTAAAAGTACAAAGGATATATGAACCGATGAGATCTATATGTGTACCGAGTTTCATATTATTACATGGAAGCGTGTTTGATTTATGGACCAAGTTTTCGGACCCCGTTCCAGGGGGCGCTGTCGAGCCCCCCTGCCACGCCCGGGTACCAGCTTCAGCCCGGCCCTGATGGCCGCGGGTTCTGACCAGTGTGCAAAGTTTCAAGAGTTTTCGTGCACGTTAAGAGCCCCAAAAGTGCCCGAATAGTCGATAAAATAATAATAATAATAATAATAATAATAATAATCCTAAGGAAAACAATAGGGCCTTCGCCTTTTCAAGGCTTGGGCCCTAATAATAATAATAATCCTAAGGAAAACAATAGGGCCTTCGCCTTTTCAAGGCTTGGGCCCTAATAATAATAATAATAATAATCCTAAGGAAAACAATAGGGCCTTCGCCTTTTCAAGGCTTGGGCCCTAATAATCCTAAGGAAAACAATAGGGCCTTCGCCTTTTCAAGGCTTGGGCCCTAATAAATAATCCTAAGGAAAAATATAGCTGCGAGCAGCGATTACGGGCCCAAGCCGGTGGCACCGCAACCCCGGTGCCTTTAGTTACCTAAAGGCACCAGGGTGGCGGTGCCGCCGGCTTGGGCCCTTCATCGCTGCTCGCAGCTATATTTATATATATATATATATATATATATATATATATATAAAGCCGGTGGCACCGCCACCCTGGTGCCTTTAGGGTTATTGTGCACGACGTGACACAAAATATCTGCTTGCTATCTGCCGAACGGCTCTGGTAGTTTCGCTTCAGCACTGATGATGTTGTAGAAATAGTGCGCTCTGGTTGGTCTGGATTATTCGGGATTTTTTATTTTATACAGAAATAAATTCTTTATAATTCAGATGAGAATAAAGTTAGTGTTGATTAAAATGAAGGAAAACAAATATATTGATCTGAAATATAGCACATTAATTTAAAATTTATTTAGGTTCAATTACCAAACATACAATCTTAATTTAATTTAAAGCAAACAATACATTTAAAATATATGGGTTGTATGCACATTTTTTTTAATAAAAAAAATATATATCCAAAAAGACAAGGCCTTAAAGGGTTAAACTCTTGTCACTGTAACAGACACATCTCTCTCTCTCACACACACACACACACACACACACACACACACACACACACACACACACACACACACACACACACGTCAAGTCACTTACATTTTTAGATGCAATATTGAATAAGCAGAAAAATCGGATTTTCTGCTCTGAAAATATAAATAAGCAAAAAAATTGAATAAGCACTTTGAATATTCTAAACAGAATAAGCACTAGTCGCTAATGAATAAGTACTAGTACTTAATGGAATAGATACTAGTATCTAAAAAATAAGTACTAGTAGCATGAAAATAGAGACTAGTAGGTTAAAATGATTAAATGTTAAAACGGCTTGCCATATTGGCTCAGAGAGAGAGAAAGAGAAAATGACCTTTTAGATACTAGTACCTATTACAGTTTTTCTCGATTGTTTAAACACTATAACCAGGGTTTTGAACTAAAATTTCAAAACTATAATGCCATTTATCAAAAAGCACACCAATTTCACTGAATTATGAACACTATTCCCCTGTTTTGACACATTAGTCAGATTTGTTGAACTGTCACAGCAAAACTCTACACACAAATCCCTTCATTTCTCATTGCCTACACCACGTGGTTATTTAGAAAGTACTAGCATTCAATATTGTTCACTCAAGTCAGCACAGCTTCAGCTCAGTTAGCACACAATTACCCAGGTGAAAACACTAAGAGTCAAAATTGAACACACGTCAGTCAGATCCTTCAATAGATAGATAAAAGGTTATACAATCTTTTATAAAAGATACAAATCAGTTTACTGAGTTTTGGAACAATGGATCCACAGAGAAATTAAGCAATATGTTGTGGAGGGAGAGGAAGAGGAGGAAGAGGAGGGGATGAAGAGGAGGAAAAGGAGGAGGAAGAGGAGGAGGAGGAGGGAGAGGAAGAGGAGGAGGAGGAAGAGGAACAGGAGGAGGAGGAGGAAGAGGAATAGGAGGAAGAGGAGGAGGAGAAGAAGAAGAAGGAGGAGGAGTAGGAGGAGGAAGGGCAAGGGCAAGAAGACAAGCAGTCTCGGATGAAATTCAAGCCACTTTAGTTGGCCATGTCCTTGTCCATGGTCAACGCATTCTCATCCTTTTTCGACCTATATGACGCCATATGACATTTCGTCGAAATCTTACGCAAATGGCATCCTTTAGCGTCAATATAACACGCACTGTTATGGGTAGGTTTAGGTCTGGGGTCGGGTTACGGTTATGACGCCTTGGGATCTGCGTCTCATATTCACGCTAAACGATGCCATGTGCGTTGGATTTAGACGAGCGTCACCTGTATGACGCCTTGGGTTCTGCGTCTCATATTGATGCTAAAGGATGCCATGTGCGTAAGATTTCAACGAAATGTCCAAAGCGTCACATGTATGACGCCAAAGGATGAGAACAGGCTGCCATGGTATGACTATGAGGGAGGCTAGGCAAAGAGTACAGCCAAATTTGAGTCGCTTCACCGTCGCCTCCATCATCAGAACCTTCAGGGAGGTGTGGTGGCAAACAAATTTATATAACTGAATAAGAGACAAACATTTCCAATTGTCTTTGATGAGGTTTATGTTCTTGCAAGAAAAGGCCAGCAGTCGTACAGTCACACAGAGTGGCTGCAGAGTGTGACAGTGAAGGGAGGGCATCCTTTCTCCTTTATAGTCTTGACTCCCAGAATGTTATCTTTCTAGGCCAATGATGGTATTTCAACCATATGTGGAACATTCTTAGACTTGTTCATCATATTGTCTCCTTGAGTGGAGGCATGTACCAACACTCTTTACCATTCCAATACAATTCCAGATTTGAATAAGGATTGTGTGTGCTCTTTTACTGTCATATGATGCTCACACACATCTTACGTACGAGTAGGAGAGAGGAAAAAAAGAAGATGGGGGGAGGGAGGGCGGGGGACCACAAGCTACATGAATTACCAGTTTTGGAAATGTTGTTTTGAATTTATAGCACCAGTGTGTAAGACTATGTTGTAGTGTGTGTATTTTTGAGGGCTTGTGTGTCTTGTCTGAGGGCAAAGTTTGGTTTTTCAGCAAGAGTGAATGGTTTTGAGTGTAGAGCTTCATTTTAAACTGAAAATAGGATGTTTGGGGAATTGGGTGAGACGTTATGGATTTGTGTTTACTGTTTTGAGAATACGAGGCATAGTTTCAAGAAATGTGTTTAAGCAATCGAGAAAAACTGTAAGTTCATTTATATCAGGTCTGTAACATGATTAGCTATAAAAGGGATGTCTTAGAGAGGTAGAGTCTCTCAGAAGTAAAGATGGGCAGAGGCTCTCCAATCTGTGAAAGAGTGCGTAAAAAGATTGTGGAACACTTTAAAAACAATGTTCCTCAACGTCAAATTGCAAAGGCTTTGCAAATTTCATCATCTACAGTGCACAACATCATCAAAAGATTCAGAGAAACTGGAGAAATCTCTGTGCGTAAGGGACAAGGACAAAGACCTTGGGGAGGGGGAGAGGAGGAGGAGGAGGAGGAGGAGGGAGAGGAGGAGGAGGAGGAGGGAGAGGAGGAGGAGGAGGAGGGAGAGGAGGAGGAGGAGGTGGAGGGAGAGGAAGAGGGAGAGGAGGAGGAGGAGGAGGAGGAGGGAGAGGAGGAGGAGGAGGAGGAGGGAGAGGAGTCATTTTCTTGCTTATAATATTACTTGCTTTACCTGATTAGAATGCTACATTGAAAAACAATAATTTAAATTAAATCTCACCCAAAAGATAAATCCCCCTGCCACCTCCCCACACAGGATTGTCCTCAAACAGAGCTCTAATCTGTTTATTTTTAAGTTACACATTCTACATTGATTAAAAAAGAAACATCAAAAGTGTTTTTAGTCAGAGTATTATTTCATACAGAAAAAAAAAATGTAATTCAGATGAGAATGAGGTTAGTGTTTTAAAATTTTAAGGAAAACAATTTTAAATTCATTCCGCTTCAATTACCAAAACAATCTTACTTTTATTTAAAGCAAACTATACATTTAAAAGATGGGGGTTATATGAATATTTTGTCATTTAAAAAAAAATACAAAAATTGTTATGCGAAAAGACAAGGACTTAGAGATCTCTTTATCCTTTAATGCAGGAAAAATCATACAGCCAGCCACACACACACACACACACACATAAACACAGACACCAACCCTCCCTCCCTCCCCTCCCCTCTGCTCCCCTCCCCACACAGACACACACACACACACAGAGAGAATGGCAGGGGGCACAAGAAATCCATTCAAACTACAATATCTGACTTTCTGTTGCTCAGAGCTAATGACTTTAAATTAGAAAATTGATCGGCTTTATGAGAACAATATCCGTGGCAAGTTTTGTAACTGTAGGTAAAACGAGCAAAGTTATAACACACTTTATGTGTCCTTTTTTAGTCATAAAATTCATTTCCTCGCCACGGCCAAACCGTTCGAGATATCAAAAATCCGTCTGGAATTTAGCATCCTCAATGTCTTGACTTCATGCTCACCGAGTTTGGTTGGAATCCGATCAATTCCCAAGGAGAATTAAATCGAATTTCAGGGGTATGCGTTTCCAAACAAACCATAATAGCCGGCTTCCTGTTGGACTGTCGTAAAACTTAGAGCACGAAAGTTTTTCAACCCAATGAGATCTATAAGTGTACCGAGTTTCATATTATTACATGCAAGTGTGTTTGACTTATGGAAAAGTGTTCGAATCCCAGTCCAGGGGGCGCTGTCGAGCCGCCCTGCCACGCCCGGGTACCAGCTTCAACCCGGCCCTGATGGCCGCGGGTTCTGACCCGTGTGCAAAGTTTCAAGAGTTTTAGAGGATGTTAAGGGCCCCAAAAGCCCCCGAAACCTTGAACAACAATAATTAAAAGCATTCTCACTCAAACAGACACATCCCCCTCCCCCCACAGACACAGAGGTACGCAGAGAGAGGGAGAGAGTGACAGAGATTACTCCGAAACATCCACATTCAAACCAAAATATCTGACTTTCTTTTGTTCGGAGCCAAAATCTGTAAATTAGAAAGTTGTCTGGCTTGATCTGAACAATATTCCTACCGAGTTTTATGATTGCAGGTAAAACTATGAAACTAACCCTCTCACTTTTGTCAAAAGGTGGCGCTACTGAGCCCCTGCACCACGTCCGTTCCTGAAACTTTGCACATGTCTACTGGCTAATAAATGTGACATGTCTGTCGAGTTTCATGCAATTTCAAGCATGCTAAGAGTCTCAAAAGCATCCTAAAAGAATTTTAAAGTATGATGCGTTGCCACGGCAACAGTATCAAAGATATCAAGAATCCATTCACAGGTCTACATCTGCCGTATGTTTACATTATACAGATGAAGTTTGAAGCAAATTGGGTTCAAATAAGAGGGTGATTTCACAGCATTTTGAAAGTGACACACTTCCTGCTGCCAGTTAGTGGCGCTATAACTTTGACTCACAATAGTCACATCCATGTGATCGTCCTATTACAACGAACACACTGCTGAAGTTTCATTAAGATCAGTTAATGTATGCTGAAGTTATAACACACTTCCTGTTTCACGTTTCTCGCCATAATTTAATTTCCTCGCCACGGCCAAACCGTTCGAGATATTAAAAATCCGCTGGCAATTTTTCATCCTCAATGTCTTGACTTCATGCTGACCGAGTTTCGTAGCATTTCTTTGAATTCTCTAGGAGAAGTACTTTAAATTCCATTGCATGCGTTTTACAAACAACCCTAAATAGCCGACTTCCTGTTGGGCTGGGGTAAAAAGTAAGAGCATGAAGTATATATGAACCGATGAGATCTATATGTGTACCGAGTTTCATATTCTTACATGCAAGCGTGTTTGATTTATGGACCAAGTTTTCGGACCCCGTTCCAGGGGGCGCTGTCGAGCCCCCCTGCCACGCCCGGGTACCATCTTCAGCCCGGCCCTGATGGCCGCGGGTTCTGACCCGTGTGCAAAGTTTCAAGAGTTTTCGTGCACGTTAAGAGCCCCAAAAGTGCCCGAATAGTCGTAAGAAAAATAAAAGAGAAAAAAAAAAAATATAGCTGCGAGCAGCGATTACGGGCCCAAGCCGGTGGCACCGCAACCCCGGTGCCTTTAGTAACCTAAAGGCACCAGAGTGGCGGTGCCGCCGGCTTTGGCCCTTCATCGCTGCTCGCAGCTATATTTATATATATATATATATATATATATATATATATATATATAAACAAGCCGGTGGCACCGCCACCCTGGTGCCTTAAGGGTTACTGTGCATGACGGGTAATAACTTAACCCCGCTTTGACTGTTGAGAAGATGTGTGCTGTAGAGCTTGCATTGGTGTGGGCTCTGCAAAAGTGTGCATTGAGGGCACATATCATATGCGTGAGCAAACTTCTGAATCCTAAAATGAAAAATGAGACACCCTACGGTCTCATGGACTTAATGGACACATGAAATAAGTACACAAGATTGAAAGTTATATGAAGTGTGCCAAGACAGAATATTACTTGCCTGATCTGATTAGAAAAAATTGTTTTTGTGTGTGTGTGTGTGTGTGTGTGTGTGTGTGTGTGTGTGTGTGTGTGTGTGTGTGTGTGTGTGTGTGTGTGTGTGTGTGTGTGTGTGTGTGTGAGAGACGTGATTGAACAATGTAGACATAAAAACATACTCCGTCCTTTTGTTCATACAGGACATTATTCAAACTGCAAACTGTTTACTTATATTTGTGTACAATCGCAATAAAACACAACATTGTGCTTTTGTCAAACTGTAAACTACAAATGTCACCCAACCAAAATCTCTTACACACACACACGCGCACACACACACACACACACATACACGTAGTTTAAAAGCAAAAAAAAATCTTTTGGACATTCAGCATATTGCATTGGTTTTCATTTCTTGTTCTCGAACAGAGCCCTAATCTGTTTATTTTTTCAGTTACACATTCTACATTGATTAAAAAAGAAAAATCAAATGTGTTTTTATTATATACAGAAATAAATAATCTATCATTCAGATGAGAATAAAGTTAGTGTTAGTTTAAATGTTAAGGAAAACAAATATATGATCTGATATATAGCACATTCATTTAAAATTCATTCAGGTTCAATTACCAAACATACAAATCTTAATGTAATTTAAAGCAAACAATACATTTAAAATATATGGGTTGTATGCCTATTTTTTTATTTAAAAAGATATATATCCAAAAAGACAAGGCCTAAACTTTAACAAGGGTTAAACAATCACTGTAACAGACGCAATCACACACACACACACACACACACACACACACAAACACACAAGTCAAATCACTTACATTTTAGATGCAATATTGACTTTTTTCTGTTTCAGCAGCGAAAATAGTTCAACAAAGATCACAGCAGAACCATCGAGCATCTCACAGCAACGCGTTCTCATTACTGAATGATTCAGCATTTTGAACGAATCGGTTGACTCAAAGATTCAATGACCAATCCATAATCTGTCTCATTCATGAATGACTCAACCGTTCGAACGAATTGTTTGAACGAATGAATCAATGACTCGCTCATTAAGACGGTCGCCTGGCGACACCTAATGACGGTTTAGTGTTATGTTTAAAAGTATCATTCTTCCCAACGATTTTTAATTGACTTATATTTAAAACAATCTCATAACATTATTTAATGCATTGTTATTTTTCAGTGTAAACGATTTAATTTGATCAGCCCTACCTAGGGTAAAAGCCATATAGTGTCTTATCATTCTAAATAATTGAATTTATTGATCAAATTTACAAATTAAAAATGAAAGATGAAGCATACATTTAATAAGACTGGACCGGGGTGCCCTGCATATATTACAATTTGCAGATTTAAATATACCATTGCCCCCCACCGTCAATTTGATGTGTGTGTTTGTGTGTGTGTGTGTGTGTGTGTGTGTGTGTTTAATAAAATCATTTAGTCACTACAATTAAAACCTGAACGGGTTTGCTTACTAAATTGTGAGCTGAACGAAAGTTGCAGCAAAGATCAGCAACCGGAGTCAAATTTCATTAATCACGAGTTGAGAGTGAGCGTCTCTCTCTGCTGTGTTATGCTGCATCACACGGGCATTCATAACGCTGCGCGTCCACGACGATGAGCGAGCAGAACAGAGTGAACGTTTTTTAGTTCATTCCTACTTCCATAGGAATTCCCTCGAGCGCTCTGCACGCACCACCATTATCAATGTCCGTGTGGACGTCCGCGATCGAACAGTGGAAACATTGGCTACTCCGTCATTTTATTCAAGAAGATCATTCAAACTGCAAAGTGTTTACTTATTTTTGGATACTCGCAATCAAACACAACATTGTGATTTTGTAAAATACATTCAAGAAATCCGCCCCCGAAATGGGGCTTCTTTTAAAATGAAACGAAAATGCTCACAGCTGCACGTCTTGTGGAGACGTCCGTTACTTTCGCTTTCAAGTTAGCGACTTTAAAGCCCCCAGCGGAGTCACGGTGGGAAAATATTCCCATAGTAGCATCCCTACAATTTAATACAATTGGCCTACCTGATTTTGAACACAAGAGGGCAGTAAAGCACTGTGAATGATTTTTATTTTTTTATTTTTTTGGCTAAACAACCATTCTGGCTGTTTTTAAACTTAAACATAAATCTTAAATTGAAAAAAAGGAATACAATGGGTTTAGTTCTAATATTAGTATAATTTTATAGAAAAATAAATGGTGTATAATTACATTTTAGAAAGATATGAGACATTTCCTGATTCTCTTTTTGACATAATCCCTCGCCATAGCAAAACCGTTTGAGATATTCAATATCCGTTCACAATTTAGCATCTTTAATGTATTTTCATCAAGTTGAAAAAGTTTTGTAACTGTAGATGAAAGTAACCCCCCCCCCCACCCACTTTTGTCACAAAAGGTGGCGCTACTGAGCCCCTGCACCACGCCCGTTTCTGAAACTTTGCACATGTCTACTGGCTAATAAATGTGATCTGTCTGTCGAGTTTCATGCAATTTTAAGCAATTTCAGGCATGCTAAGAGTCTCAAAAGCATCCAAAAAGAATATTAAAGTTTGATGCGTTGCCATGGCAACAGTATCTAAGATATCAATAATCCTTTCACAGGTCTACATCTGGCGAGTGTCTACATTATACACATCAAGTTTGAAGCAAATCAGGTAAAAATAAGAGGGTGATTTCAAAGCATTTTGAAAGTGACACACTTCCTGCTGCCAGTTGGTGGCGCTATAACTTTGACTCACAATAGTCACATCCATGTGATCGGCTTCTTACAGCGAACACACTGTTGAAGTTTCATCAAGATCAGTTAATGTATGCAGAAGTTATAACACACTTCCTGTTTCCATTATTCGCCATAAATTCGTTTCCTCGTCACGGCCAAACCGTTCGAGATATCAGAAATCCCCTGGCAATTTTTCATCCTCAATGTCTTGACATCATGCTGACCGAGTTTCGTTGCGATTGGTTGAATTCTCTAGGAGGAGTATATCGAATTCCAGGGGCATACGCTTCCAAACAAACCATAATAGCCGACTTCCTGTTGGGCTGGGGTAAAAAGTAAAAGTACAAAGGATATATAAATCGATGAGATCTATATGTGTACCGAGTTTCATATTATTACATGCAAGCGTGTTTGATTTATGGACCAAGTTTTCGGACCCCGTTCCAGGGGGCGCTGTCGAGCCCCCCTGCCACGCCCGGGTACCAGCTTCAGCCCGGCCCTGATGGCCACGGGTTCTGACCAGTGTGCAAAGTTTCAAGAGTTTTCGTGCACGTTAAGAGCCCCAAAAGTGCCCGAATAGTCGATAAAATAATAATAATAATAATAATAATAATAATAATAATAATAATAATAATCCTAAGGAAAACAATAGGGCCTTCGCCTTTTCAAGGCTTGGGCCCTAAAAATAATCCTAAGGAAAACAATAGGGCCTTCGCCCTTTCAGGGCTTGGGCCCTAACAATAGGGCCTTCGCCCTTTGGGCTTGGGCCCTAATAATCCTAAGGAAAACAATAGGGCCTTCGCCCTTTGGGCTTGGGCCCTAATAATAATAATAATAATAATAATAATAAATAATCCTAAGGAAAACAATAGGGCCTTCGCCCTTTGGGCTTGGGCCCTAATGAGAAGCTGTTTCTTCAACAAAACCACAAAAAGAGCGAGTTTTGTCAATATCAGAATATTTAGAAACAAGATAGATTTTATGAAGGATTTTATAATGAATTTCCTTCATTTTGTTGGAGACACAAAATGTACTTGGCAAAAGCCATGCCTTTCTCCAATTTACATTTGTAACAAAAGAACCCCAATAGAATTTACCCCTTAATCCCTCTGATTACTTTCTTTCATTTGAAAGATTTTGCGAATTTGTCTGTTGTTGCATGCATTTCCGATCTAAAAGGTCAGTAGGCTACCACCGGCTACCACCTAAGCGAAAAGCCGGATAAACACTGTTACCTTTAAAAGGTGATTTTTGCTTAATTGGGTTAAACCTGCTGGGATAGCTTATTATATTTATTGATAACGAGGTATTATATTCCTTTGATGGAACTGGAAATATATGGATATTCAGAAATTGTTTGTAAGTTGAAATGTTACCAAAATCAAACAGCACTGTTTTTAGAATAGGATTTAACAAATGGACCACACCAACAAACCCTGACGTATATACAACTCGACATCGCCCCTGGTGGTACCAAAGTTGTATCCTTATAAAGTATATTGACATAATATTAGCCAATCACAATAGTGTTTCCAGGGATTTCCTTTGAACGACAAGACCTTGAGCCAATCAATAACAACCACACGTTGAAGCAGCTAATGGAAAGTGTCAGTAGTTGTAAGTGGGCGGGCTCTAATCTTATCAGGAGGAGAGGGCCAAGTAGTAGTTGCAAAGCGGAAAGAAAATGGCGGCCGTGGCTGCGGAGCCAGGAGCTGCTGCGGCATCAACAACAGCGGGGGACGGGGTGGAATACGAACCCGAGCCAGGAGAGCATGTGGTCGACCTAGAGGCACACCCCGTCCCGAAAATGGAGCTTTGTCACCAACCCGAGGATGTGGATGCAGTTCAGGAATGCAGCCAGGTCCAACTGGAAATCAGAAGGCCGGACCTTCAAGCCGCGGGAAAAGCCCTCGCTGCCCATGCGGACGGTGAGCTCACCGAAACGAGGGGTTCCTGGGGCCGCTTGGACACTGCTGAGCAGCCCGTGCTTATGGACTACAAGTGTACAGGCGTTTCTGATTACGGGGGCTCCTTCTCGCCGAAGGTGGAGGCTGCAAACGAGGTCAGTCCTCTCGAATCCAGCCCCTGCCTTTTGCTCCCCAGCTCCATCTCAGACTCCCAGCACTCCGTGGTCTCCTTGCATTCCCTTCCCTCTCAGGTTCCGTCGGAGCCTGAAACCGGACTGTCTCTGGCTGTCGAATACGACTCCAATCCCTTGTCAAGCCACCCTACCGATCTGGAGTGTGAACTCATAGGCTTCACGCAGCCTGACCCGGAGCCCGAACCCGCATACGATGCTCTCGGGTCGGAACTCAAATCTCACGAGGATGCTTTTCATGACATCCCGCACCCCTCAGATCACCTGGACTGTCTGTCCAATGCAGAGGAGACCTCGCTTGGAGAATCGGTGGGTCAGAGCTACATTAGTGACTTTTCTACTGTTTCTAGCAAGGACTCTCGGGGACTTCCAACGGTAGTGAATCAGTCGCTCATCTCATCGGTAGAGTCAGAAGAAGTGCGCTTGCATCCTCTTCATCATCATCATCATCATCAGAGCTTCAAAACGGACCTCAGCGAACCCGAGAGGGAGTCGGAGACGAAAGCCCCGGTTCTGTGTGCGGCGGAGGCCGACACGGCGGAGCGCCTGGTGCTCGGGTCCGAGGTTCGAGTCTCGCTGGATCACATCATCGACGATGCGCTCGTGGTGTCGTTTCGCTTAGGCGAGAAGATCTTCTCCGGGGTACTTATGGACCTTTCAAAAAGGTAAACACTATTTTGCGCAAAGAAATTTTAGTGTCCACTTTTACATTCAGCATAACGTTACTTCCCAAAGTTGGCTTTCTTATGTAGCTGTCATAAAGATAGAGTAAAGAGCGTCGTCATTATTACATTTTAGATTATAAATTATCATTATAGTTTGGAGTGTAGGTTAAGCTAAGCTTGTAAGTTATTGGTTTTATCTGTCCTATTTAATAGTTTTACTCATTTTATTCTCCTAAAATGTTTGTTTATAAATAAACTATTATTTACAGGAAATTATTAATTGCGGCGCTGGTGTGACTGGTGAAGTCTTTAAAAAAAAATACTATTTTAATCAACCTTTTTTATGTATAAATTACGATAGTAAAATTGAAGTATTCCAAGTCATAAAAATTACATTATACAAGAATAAACAAAAACAGTGTTGAAGTCATATTCCATGACACTACTATCACTACTTAAATATAAAAAATGTCAGCTACCCTTATTCAGCTTAGTAACTAAGGCTATGTTCAGACTGCAGGTAAATGTGGCTCAAATCCGTAAATGTGGCCCAAAATAAAATAAAAAATGTTTTTTCACATATGTGACTGATCTGTTTTTCTCATGACAGGCTGAGCAGCACAAACAATCAATTCTGATTTGTGCCACTTTCATATGTGGTACTAGGCCTACATCCGAGACAGGTCTGACCAGTCATATTGGAATTCATGCGATTTTTACTTCACTAGTGCAACATTTGTCACAATTCTGCGCTCATCATAGTCACTTCAAAGATTATACATGCTCGAAGTTATCAAGACAGTTGCGAAAGGTAGTCAGTGAAGGACAGTACAGTGATGTGTCAGAACTCACAAGTATTACAGTGACAGCTCTATATACAAGCAAAACACGAGGGCTCTTATTATACATGTTTAAAAACTCTTTTTTTTCTCATCCTCGTCTTTGTTTTTTTAAATTGCCTGGTTTCCGCGGCAGGTCACACTGTAAATAAACACGTAATCACTTACTTTAATGCCCTCCATGTTTACTTTTGTATGACAACGTGCTGCGTGTCATTTTTATCGTTCTTTTGCGCTTGCGGGTCAGTTCAGGACCATTATCTGTTCAAACTGGAATCTGATATTGGCCACATTTAAAAAAAAAAAATAAAAATAAAAAATTGGATCTGAGGAATAAATCGGAATTGAGCACTAAGGCTCGCAGTGTGAGCCTATGTAGACACAAGAACATAATAACCAAGGGGGGAAATGGTGTTATGCTGGTGATTAACACCCTACAAATTGCTCCCACAGTTTGTCTGTCTCAACACCCTTGTTCACACGTTTTCTCTCAGTGTCAGATATGAATCATAGCTGAGCCCAATTTATAGTGCCATCCATGTGGCCTGCAGTGGGATCTCCAGTCTCTCAGTTCAGTTCTCACTTTAGATAAGTCAACATGAAACATTCTTGTGATGTTGCTGTGTAGGGAAGGTGTCTTGAAGAACCTGTCCAGCAACATTGTTAGGAAGTGATTATTACATCAGCTGGAAATTATGGAAGATTTCTCTATGCTGATAGACCATACAAGTCAACCAATTAATTACACAGGCCAGGATTAGTTAAAAGCAAGATTATGCTGTGGGCATAGCCCAAAAATGCCCATCATCTTTATTCTAACACAACTGACACAGACCATGAATTCCCCAAGTGATTTCTCAGCTGAACCCATTAGACGTAAAATATTTACTTGAAGTACCCCCTGAGATTTCAAGTTAATATTTCAATAATTGAATGACTCGTTCGCATGTTCACAGTTCTATGAAGTCGGTTAGTGGTCACATGACATGCAAGTAAATGGATAAACTTTTTAATCTTTTTTTTACTATTTTATTTATTTTGACTTTGTAGATGGACTTTAAAGTGGACACAAGACTCTAGGTTGATAGTGTCTCAGTCCACATATCCACACTGGTATTTTAGAAACCCAATTTAATTGAATAATAATAATACTGTTTTTAACTGCAACTAAAAACAAAGACAGAAAAAATATTTCTATGTGAATTACATTAGAACAATTATTTTACACTACAAGTTTCAATAATATTTATGTCTTAAATCAGGGGTGTGCAATCCTGTTCCTGGAGATCTACCTTCCTGCAAAAGTTCAGTTCCAAACCTGATCAAACACACCTGAAGCAGCTAATTAAGATCTTCAGGAGCACTTGATCATTTCAGAAAGGTGAGTTGGATCAGGGTTGGATCTGAACTCTGCAGGTAGGTAGATCTCCAGGATTGGGCGCCCCTGTCTTAAATTCTTCACATTCAAAAGTTAAAACCCTCAAGCTTTTATATTCGTGGAAATACTAGTGAAATGCTTTAAACATCTGTCCTGAAACATATTGGATATTATGCGAATATATAAATTAAGTAAACCAAGTGCACGTTGCATACTCTAATGCAAGTTAGCTATGAACCAAGCCGATCACTTTGAAACACGCAGCGCATCTGACTACACAGTTGTATAATTAATTCATTAGCATTTGAAAGCATTAGCAGATCATTATATCACTCTTATCCGATTCTGTTTGTAATGTCTGTCACTCTTATTTTGATTTCCTTTTTATGTTTAGATGTAAAGCTCTAGAAAGGTACAATAGAAAATAAAATTACTTGATTTTATCATATCATTCCACCAAATCACAAAACCCCCTTTAGTTCCCTCTTGAACTCCCAGGGGTGTTTGGGGAACCCTGACATGGCAGACCACTATTTAAAGGAATATTCTGGATTTAAAAGTTAAGCTTAAAGGGTTAGTTCACCCAAAAATGATGTCATTAATGACTCACCCTCATGTCGTCCCAAGCCCGTAAGACCTCCGTTCATCTTCGGAACACAGTTTAAGATATTTTAGATTTAGTCCGAGAGCTTTCTGTCCCTCCATTGAAAATGTATGTACGGTATACTGTCCTTGTCCAGAAAGGAAATAAAGACATCATCAAAGTAGTCCATGTGACATCAGTGGGTTAGTTAGAATGTTTTGAAGCATCGAAAATACATTTTGGTCCAAAAATAACAAAAACTACGACTTTATTCAGCATTGTATTCTCTTCCGGTTCTGTTGTCAATCCGCGTTCAGTGACGCTGATGACGTAAGACGCTGCTGCGTCCGTGTTATCTGGTGCGAAAGAGCTTCGTTTACAGTCTGAGGGAGACACGCACGCTGTAAACAAAACAATCTTCGCAAACATGTCTAAGGATTTCGACACAGAGGAAGACTTGCATTTTTTTGCCCAGCCATATTTATTTGAACCCGAATACACGGACACACCAGATAACATGTCAGCAGCGTCTTACGTCACCAGCGTCACTGCGGACTCGTGGACGCGGATTGACAACAGAACCGGAAGAGAATACAATGCTGAATAAAGTCGTAGTTTTTGTTATTTTTGGAGCAAAATGTATTTTCGATGCGTCAAAACATTCTAACTAAGCCACTGATGTCCATTTTCAATGGAGGGACAGAAAGCTCTCGGACTAAATCTAAAATATCTTAAACTGTGTTCCGAAGATGAACGGAGGTCTTATGGGCTTGGAACGACATGAGGGTGAGTCATTAATTACATAATTTTCATTTTTGGGTGAACTAACCCTTTAAGACCTCCATTGTACATGCTTGTTTTTTTATTTGTACAGACTGTGGGATGAAATTAAATTATGTTCTGTACTTCACAGCATGTCACAGATGCTGCTATTGAAGCTTAACTTAATTTAAGTCTTTGTATTCGTTTAAGGCCCCCAGCATTGGTATTTTGTGCTCTAACATGTTAATGATGAAACATGTTACAGCTCTGAATCTCAAACAGAAGCAAAAATATGTTCTTAATTGAGAAAGTGCCACTAGCTCAGCTAATTCCATGCTTCCTGTGAGTAGGGCCATCTGTGAGAGTGTGGGAAAACTCAAACTTCCTCTCTTCAATTTCCATTTTGTCTTTAATGGTTTCAGTGTAATTGCTCATGTTTTGGAGTGGTGACAAGATGGACATATATGGATATTTATTCTATAATTGGTTAAAAACAACTAATGTCCTGGGTGTGGAATAATTTCCTTCTGAAGGTCCCACTTTTCCTAGGGATGCACATGCACCAATACCATTTTTTCAGAACCGATCCGATACCAAAACTTCTGAGTATACCGATCCGATACCATTGCAGTTTTTTTTAATCAAGTAGAATTTCTATAACTCTTGTGTGTTGAACTGATAATCACTCTTTTGTGTGCTAAACACAATCTACTAACTACAGAAAACTTTATTATAAAGAAAAACAACAAAAGAATATATGATCAGAATCTGACAAAAATGCCATTATAAACTAATTAGTGGATAATTCAGCAGTAAAATTTACTCTAGAAAAATCATGAGTGCACAATAATTGTATAAAATCTGAACATTTAGTGAAAATAATACATTATTTAGTGGGGAACAAATAAGAGACATTGGGTCTCATTCATGAAACACGAGCAGAACGATTTTTTGTGTAAATCGTGTGTAAAGTGGTTCTGGCGTAAATTTTCGGATTCATTAAAATGTTCGTATTTTCCAAATGTTAGTTGGTACACAAGAAATCTACACCTGCTCCCAGCCACGCGTGAATAGTGCGCTTAACACCCGAACGTTTTGCTCATTAATAAGGCTGCATTTTAATTCACCTTAATCGGGTACATATTTGCACAGCATTTTGAAAAAATATTATATATAGTAATTACATACGGTTTTTCTTATTATGAGAGCCAGTAATAGCATCTGCGATGGTGGTCCTTCTCCAGTTTGAATACTATTTTTCCGAAGTGAACTAATTCGTTTTTTGCTCTCAAGCTTAATGTCGAACCATTTTCTTCTCACTTATGGGAATGTTCAATTAACAGATGAAACTCCATTAACTGCATCTAATATGCTGCCAAACTTCCTTTTTTTAGGACCCGATACGCCACTATGTACGCTTGAAAATAAAATGTGGCGTTTTGACTGAACTTCTGATAATAAAACTTCAATTTCTGCATCTGAGAATTTTTTTTTTTCATTCGCATTCATGTCATAATGATGCCCATATATAGTTGTCAGTCGGATTTAATGGGCGGGATTTATGGTAATTGAGAATGAACGTGCACGCGCATCCCATTTACGACTGATTGGAATTCATTAACACACACACACACATTTCACTATCACATCTGACGTTTACGAAGTATTTGTGAATCAGGAGAAGAGTTTTCGTGAAGGTCTCTTTACGTGCAAATCACTCGCATATTTACTCGTATATTTACGAATGTTTCATGAATGAGACCCAATAAGTGTAAATCTGGTAAAATGTTACACATTGCTCTTATTGTTGTAAAATACATTCATGAAAAACAAGTAGCCTATATAAAGTATATACTATAAAATTAAGACATATTTTAAATGTATAACGCATGTGTTTAATGAGGCAGCAACATATGATAGGACAGAACAAGAAAGGCTATTAATAATCTTTCATTGGGCAAAAGTATTATATGAAAGGCTCCATTACAATGGGGCAGAAAACGCATATGCGCATCCCGTGGGTAGAATGATGCTCTTGAAGCAACATGGAGTCACAGCGCGCAGCAATTCGAGTCCGCATTGAAAAGTTCAAAGCACAAAGGAAAGACATATTGATGAGTAGTGTATTATACAGTATCTATCTATGCAATAGTTGATTGAGCCTTTTCTTTTAACAGTTTTAATTTTCAGTTACTGTGCGCGTGAAGAACAATTATAGTGCTTTCTACTCTACTCCAGGTAGACACCCGGTAGAAAGTAACATGAATGAATGAATGAATGAATCAATGAGGCATTTATATAGCGCTTTCATATGTACTACTGTACACCCAAAGCGCTTTACAATCATATCAGGGGTTCTCTCCTCAACCAGCATGATTAAGGTACAGCAATAAAGTCCAGCAAAGTTGTTTTATGTGAAACCGCCGCCTTTTTTCTACAAATCAAGTATAATAATAGTGACATTGAATCATCTTGGAGAGTTTCGTATTGACTGTCGTGACCGAGCGCGTCACGCTGTTTGAATGCTGAATGGAGAATGACTGACAGCAACAGCGGAGGGAAGAGTTTACATGAACTTGAATTTAACGACTTAAATATTAATTACAACCTCACATTATACTATAGAATGACTTCAGAACACTTATAATATAGTGCACGAAAACTTAATGGTGCCTTATAATGTTTTTGTGCCTTTTGTGGGGCTTAACAATAACAGAATAGTATACGCACAATATCGGATTTGGATTGGTCTCGTCTGAACGTTACCCGATCCGGCAAAGAATGGCAGTATCGGAGCCGATACCAAGTATCGGTGCAACTTTTCCTCTGTGATGTAACAGCCGCAGTACATCAACTGAACTTGAACGCTGTCAGTGACATGGTGTTGAAGTGGTTTGCCAGACATACTGTCCAGTTTATTTTTAGCTTGCGCTCTGAGGGCTTACTTAATTTGCATTTTCAATGTTAGGCCATTCCCAGTTTCAGCTGTAAGTCAGGAACAATGTATATTCCTCTGACATTCAACAGATCACAGACTCAACACATTTTTTTTTAAGGGAGAGTACTTTGTTGTCACAGTTTTTTACACGTCTCTTATTCTACACCACAGTATCAAAATCACTTGCATTCATTGTACCTTTTTACGTAGTGATACAAATAGACAGGTGGCGATTCACTTCTGAAATAAACTGTATGGTTAGTACTTTACTCTACAATAACAATTAATAATTAATATTCTGCAGAGTAAGTTCTTCTTGGCCCACATTGGATTTTATCCGTTGCTGTACTTCTGCTTTGACAGTTAATCATCAATTTTCCCATCTGTAGTCATGAATACAGACATGATATATAGCCTAAACCTTAGAGGTTTCTGTCCCTCTATTGAAAGTCCAGGTAACCAAAACTGAAATCCATTTGATCAAAGTCAGTGATTTTAAATCCAAGTCTTGTGAAGATATATTTTAAATGAAACCAGAACAATAGTGTTACTAATGCTTAACTTTTTTTTTTGCAAAATAATGATTTAAAACTCTGCAGAATAACTGCAAAATTACAAAGGAACACTAGGCTATGAATGTAATGCTTTCAGACCTCAGAGTAACTCTTCAGTTCTAGGACTGAACAAACAACTCTGCTACATTTTGTTGTTGCATATTCGTATCCATAATCTGTTAGTAGTAATCTAGTATCTTGATATTTGTGTTTAGATTTGAGGAAACGGGGATTAGACCCCAACCTCACTGTTCTGTTCAGTTTAACTTTAGTGTCTTTTCTCATCCTCTGTACCTCAGGTTTGGACCTTATGGGATTCCTATAACTGTGTTCCCCAAGAGAGAGTATAAGGACAAGCCAGAATCTATGCAGCTGAAGACGGAAGCATTCCAATCAGAGACGGATAAGGGTGTTGCTCAAGGAACTAGTGATGCCCCAATTGAGGACCCTGTGGATGCCCCGGATGCCCCTCTGAAGGACCCTGCTGAGACTCCTGCAGCACCCCAGCCCTGTCCCAACCCTCAACCTAACCCATGGACCTCAAAACCCCCTCCTTTGTTTCAGGAGGGGGCCCCTTATCCACCTCCATTGTTCATCAGGGACACCTACAACCAGTCGTTACCTCAGCCTCTACCCCGCAAAATCAAGCGGCCCAAGCGCAGGCTGTATCGAGAGGAGCCCACTTCTATAATGAATGCCATCAAGCTCCGACCAAGACAAGTTCTGTGTGATAAATGTAAAGGGGCTGTGGTGCAAGGGGACAAGCGTGAGACACGCAGAGGCCCCATTTCAGACTGCCGGAGTGACGATGCCAAAAGACGGCGTAATGACAACGCAACGGCAGCTGCTGGTAAGCGGCCCCGTAGTGATCCACGTTCTGAAGAGAAGGGCCGTAGTACCGATGGGCCCAAACGGCAGGGTTCAGCCATACGGGTGTCATCATCCACCGCCTCTTCTCTGGGCCATAGTCAGGTCAAAGGTGCAGCTGCAGGGAACAAAATGGTAAAGGGGGTGTCCACTACAACAACGTCCTCGGCCAACTCTCGAGTGCAGCTCAATGCCAAAAAAGTGCTTCAGAGCAAAAATGTTGACCACTCCAAAGTACGAGAGGTGCTGAAGATGGCCAAGGCTCAGAGAAGACAGAAAGAGACAGTCACAGGCAGTAGCGGAAACACCAAGGCCATAACCAGGGCCGCAGCCCTCCAGGAAGCCCACCAGAAGGTCCACTTCACCCGGCGACTGCAGCAGATTAGTGGAGGTCGAGGTTCCAACCCCCTGCCGCCCAGGATGCGCATCAAGCCCCAAAGGTACCGTAATGAAGAGAACGATTCTTCCTCATGTAAGCCGCCTTGCTTGGAGAAAGTGCCGGGAGGGGGCCGTTTACCACTGCCTAAGCCAGCCGTGCCCCGCTGCACCTCCACACGCTCCTCCTCCTCCTCCTGCTCTGCTAGCCAAGTCGCCACAGCTGTAGAGCCCCAGAGGCCAGACAAACCGATTGAGTCCCCTCTCAACCAGGCCCAACCCGATCCCCTTCCAGCTCCGGAATACAGGGAACCCCAGGCTGAGACAGAGGAACAGGAGGGGCGGGAGGAAAAGCGGGAGACGCGTGGGAGCAAGGCTGGTAACCTAGTGGTCTACATGACCCTTAACCCCAGCCAGCCCGACTCCTCTAGTACATCCATGTGCAGCATCGATAGTGCAGATGACTTAAAGTCATCAAACTCTGAGTGTAGCTCTACCGAAACGTTTGACTTCCCCCCTCCTGGTGATTTGCGTTCGGCCCCTGCCCCTGGCACATCCTCCACTTTTGCCTCTGCCTCTCCCTCTGCTCCTAAGGACGACAAAAAGCGCAGTAAATCCCTCAAAGCTACAGTCTTTTCCAAAAACGTCACAAAGTGCGTTGCCCTGGATGGCAGGACAATTTGTGTTGGGGACATTGTTTGGGCCAAAATCCTTGGCTTCCCCTGGTGGCCCGCCCGCATCCTAGCCATCACAGTGAGTCGCAAAGATAATGGGCTCTTAGTCAGGCAGGAGGCCCGGGTCTCTTGGTTTGGGTCGCCCACCACTTCCTTCCTGGCCATTACTCAGCTTGCCCCATTTCTAGAAAACTTCCAGTCTCGCTTTGACAAGAAGAGAAAGGGCCTGTATCGTAAAGCCATCACTGAGGCTGCCAAGGCTGCCAAGCAGCTCACTCCTGAGGTCCGAGCCTTGCTAACTCAGTTTGAGACGTGAGGTGATATGCCTTGGTAAGGTAGGCAAAACAGGCAACCGAGTTGGCCCTGTACCCCTTCTGACACATCTCAAACTTTGCTGTACCCAGTCAGCTTTCAGAGTGAAACAGAAAAATGTCAGCCAGGCAAAACCAGGACTAATTTATTTTTGTTGAGAAGGCAAGAGAAGGGGATTGAATTGAACGGTTTTCATGTTAAGTATCTAATGTTCGCCCATATGTAACCGGTCTTTTGATCTTGTCATATCATCATACCTTTATTATAATGAAAATGGATGACAGAGATTAGTAGGAAAAGGTTTTATGGGTTCTTGAGTGCCCACAATATTTCAGTTTGCCTTAAACTGAGTTATTCTTGGTCACTATCTGCTGTTAAAGATCCCTGTAAACATTTTTTTATTGAGCTTGAATAGCTTTCATGAAGAATTAGGCATGTGAAAATGTCTGCTTGAACCCATTCTCAAATGATTACCAACTAAATGGTGGCCCTTACAAGTCGATTGTTACTCTATCCGCATCCCTAACTTAGCACAGTTAATGCTTCCTTTTGTATGATCAGAGGAAGTGTTATAGATTCACAGTGTCAGATCATTCCTGCTGCATTTAGTTTTTTTTTTTATCACTACAGTGTTTCTAGACAGCGTCTCTGTCCAATCGCCCTAAGATTACATGAGCTAAAGTCTTAGAATTCAAGTTAGGCCATCCTTTAATTGTTTTCTTTTATTATGGAAGTTGTGTAACTGTAAAAGTTGACCCTGTTGGGTAGAGTGCCTCGCTCAGGTAGAAAAAGAGACTTAATTGGTGCTGATCTTTCTCAGGCGTTCTGAGACGACTAATCCAAGTTCAGTGATCTGAGCAGACGGCTGTTGATCTGGGCGTGGCTCTTGGCCAGCCGTGGCTTTGCAGCCAGTCGAGCTGCCGTTACGGGGGGAGGTGCCGATAAGCCGAAGTCACCTCAAGTGCCACTGTGAGGAGAGCACAGCGACTCTGTAAATGCAGAGAGTACCACCTCAGACATGGAGAAACCTGCCAGCCTAACTGTGCATCCTCTTTCCGAACCCCTTGCAGCTACAACATCTGCTTCCCAAGCTCATTCCTCCCTAATCTACTTGCCCTGTTCGCAGCTTTTTTTTCTCTCTTCCCCCACTTGTTTTGCTCCCTTCTCCCGTTGTCTTGTTTGTGTCTTCGACTGCTTTTTATATATCTGATTATGGCGAAAATGTTCCTGTTGTTCAGCCAATCCACCGACCACCCCGACTGTCTTTGCATGGATTTGGGAGTGCATATATGTTAAATGGAATAATGAGCATTTTTAATGGTTCCATATGTTTATCCAATTTAGGCATATCACATCACGAAGCAAACTATAAGTTTTGATGTAGCTGCAGTGGAATGCAAAACTCTTAACCTGAGTTCCTTTAAATAACTCGATTAAAACACTTGTCCACTGTGGTGTCCCCCTGCAAAGTGGGACATTGGAGCACAAGGCAGCAGTTCTCATGTGTGATTGTTCGTCATAATTATGGGCCTCTGGCTGGTTTAGTTGTTCAGTGATTTGTTCCGATGCCAGTATTCATTGTCTCTCATCTGAAATGTTTTGCTAAGGATTATTGTGTTTTAAATTTATTTGTTGTGCCTGAACTTTATTTTCTGTCATTTCACTATTTGCATAATAGGGCTGAAGGTCTAGAGTACACATTTGTATGTAAAAGTGTTCAAAATGTATTTTACCTGATTGATTGATTGATTGATTTGAAGATGAATGGCCTGGATCTTATTTCAATGCTGAGAACCAACGATTTTATTTGTGTGGATGAGCATTATCTTTTTTTCTTGTCTGTAATCATGGTTCTGTCCTTGCATTGCATACCCATTAGCATCTTGAACTGTCCAGTTTTATTTACACATCTGAGAAGGGAAATATACTGTATGATATCTGGGTCATTTCAAATATGACTTGCAGGTATAGAGATCAATGACTTGAGGGAGAAAAAAACAATGCTTGGTAGACCACACTGACTGACTGACTGATGGAGGTTTGTGTAAAGGAGTAAAAACGGTATTTATTTTGGTGGTTGGCTTTGTTTTATTTCAGCATCTTTTTTACTTTTATTTCTATCTGTTTGCAGGTCAGAGAATGCTGTAAAACCATTGAAAAAAAGTAACAGTTGAAGATATTGTGTACATGTTTTCTGATGTTTTAAGAGTATATAAATAAACTGTGAACTTCAAGAATTTTATCTATTTGTCATTATTTTTGTAGTTTATCTTCCTAATATCATTTCTCACTCCAAACCATATTTGTCTCAGGTGTAAGCCTAGCGCACAACCCTGCTTTGGGAAAAGCTGTTTTTCTAAATTGAAAGTTTTACTCGATAAATCATGACAGCCTTACCAAGACTGTTCTGTCATTTCACAATTAACCAATGCATGAAAAAGACAGATTTTCTTACCTGCAAACAGATGAGAAAACAGTAGGGCAAGATTTGACAAAAATGTGTCAGACTTTGTTCTACAAAGTAAATTTAGTCTACACTAGATGGTAGATTAAGCTTCACAGGGTTGTCTTAGACTTACTGATCTGTGCTGTCCACATGGTCTTGGCTTTTCTTTTCTTTTAAGATCAGACATTACAATAGAAAAACAGCTTGGCATTGTTAACAATCATATGAAACGATGTAAAGTGACCTTAATTCCATCATATGTTTGAATTGCTTTTGAATATACATGTTTAATTGGTCTAAAGTTTTTTTATGTAGTTCCCTGTCTGGCATCATATGAGCATTTATTCATCCATAAATTGTTAATATACAGAATGTAAAGCTCATCCATTTCTAGAGGTTTTTTTTGGGGGGAGATTCTGTGAATCAAATCTTCTGTACAATAATGTCAGTTTTGGACCAGGAAGCAAGTCAGTATTATTCCTAAATGAAAGTCAGATTAAGCCTAAAATAAACCATTTCAATTGTTTTAAGCGCAGTAGGTCTATGGTTCACCGTACCAACAGAATTAGTAAAGGGAAGATTTTCTCTGCTCTTCAACCATAAGACTACTGAGATAAACAAAATAAGACTAGCAGTTATAGTTGGTCAAAATATTGGTTACTGTTATACTGCGTTTCTCACATTATACTTTAGTTCCCTAGAAACTTAATGTGTATATAGTTTATAAATAATAACTTAATAATCCTGAGGAAAAAAAATCTGACCTTCTGTTGTCTTTTTTCTTTTTTGCAGTGCTGAAACTCTGAAGAGCTGCTGATTGGTCTGTTGCCTAGAGCACTTCCATTGGTCTAGAGCCAGTCAGATGAGAAGAGCCATCCAGTTGGAGAAGCAGGTGTAATGGAGAAATTATTTTTATTTAAGAAAAGAATTATATATTTATTACAGTGAATTACAGACTTTCTCCACCTATTTCCTGATCAATCATGCTGAAAAGAATTTTTCAAACCAGGCTTTTGTGTTTAAAGCATGTGAAAGAACACTTGCAAACACTGAACAGCACAGAGACGCGTGGATTCGAGGTGGTGATTCGGCACACATTAATGCAGGGTTTTTAAGATAACTTATAAAGATTTAAAAAAAAGAATTGATGTAAAAATGCAATAAATAATGCATGTGCAATGTTTCACAGTACAATTGCAATTGGGTCGAACTGTTTGTAGTCTTGGATGAAATCCCAGTGTCCTTTCCTAACATCTACACTCGTTTATATTGAGAAATTCTGAGCCTTAATGCAGTCTAGACTGTTCTTGAAGAGAGCTTGAAGTTTTCCACTCTGTGACACAGCATACATGAAATGATCAATGCAATCTGTACAGCGTTACAAATCACTCTGAGCCAGTTTAGTTGACTTTCCCCTTTTTTTTGTGCTCCCCTGCATTTATAAATGATTTTCTAATTATACAAACAGTCAAACATGACAGCATCTTTTCTATCTCTCAGTCGTACAAAGCTTTTTCAGATTGTTCGCCTCAAGGTTTTCCTATAATAGCCGTAGAGGGCATCATTCATTGCACATGCTCAACCCGAGTCCTGTAAAAAGGGAATTTAGAGCGAGTGAGGAACAGCTTGCTGTTGTAAATACTTGTTTCAGTACAATCTGACAGCTCTCCTGACTATACAAATGAAGATGGGGGTCATGGGCATACATTTGTTTTATTACTGTATTAAATGAATATCTCTTTATGAAATTAAACCTGTTTTTTTTTCCCCCCTTGTACCAAACTGTGTCATATTCTTTAATAAATCATGCTGTATTAAATACATCAAAGAAAGTCACAATAGGCAATGCGGACAGGATCTCTAATAACCACTGGTTTAATGTGAACGCAGGTTTGGTTGATTACTGCCATTATTCTCATTGTTCACAACTGACAGTCTGTGGGTCACTGATACCAGCTTCACTGCACACGTAACACTCTGGCATGCTGAAACAATGACCAAAATAATACAGACTTAAAAGCCACCTGACATGAGCTGATTATGTAATCGGCCAAATCAAATGGAAACAGCTTACATTATTTGTCCGTTACAGGGAATATGATTGGATAGTCCGAACACTTGGACGGGGGAGTCGACAGTTTATCACTGTAATAACGGACTCTAGCTTGCTATCTGTTGTTGTTATTGGGATTCTGAACAAAATTAACGGAGTAGGATCCTGTGGTATCTTGGTTGACCTGGAAGTTGGAGGTGGAGAGACCAAAGGGTCGTAAAATCATGTTGCCCAAGTCTTTCAGCTTACCTGAGAAGACAAAGCGAAAACAAATTATAAATATGACCTGCCAATAAAAAAAAAGCTCATTTTATTGATCTTCAATACACACACATCGGTTCAAAAGTTCAAATAGAAGTCTCTTGGGCTCACAAAGGCTGCACTTATTTGATCAAAAATAAAGGAAAAAAAATTAAATACTGTAAAATATTATTTAAAGTACTTGAAAATAACTCTTCTATTTTATTATGTTTTAAAATGCAATTTATTCCTGTGATGCAAAGCTGAATTTTCAGCATCATTACTCCAGTCTTCAGTGTCACATGATCCTTCAGAAATCACTCTAATATGCTGATTTGCTGCTCAAGAAAAATATTCTAATTATCAATGTTGAAAACAGTTGTGCTGCTTAATAGATTTGTGGAAACCATCATACATTTTTTTTTGACGAATAGAAATTATTATATTTAAATAGAGAAAATTGTGACAATTTAAATCTCTTCGCTGTCACCTTTTTCTCAAATCTTTGCTAAATAAAGGTATTCATTTCTTTCAAGAGAAATCTTACTGACCCAAACTTTTGAACGATAATGTTATTTTTATGAAAAAACAGAACATTTGCATTTAACAGAAATACAGAATTAACTTTTGTTTGACCATCCCTTTGAAACAACCTCATTAAAATGCATTAAATAAAATTGAAATGTAAAGCACGTATGAATCCGTACATCAACAATGATTAATTTTATTGGATTTGCAATTAATGAAGTGTTTGAATACATTAATATAAGCTAGGCTTCAAATGCAACATGTAACAGGGTCCCACTGCTCCAACAAGTTTCCTGGCCTGAAAAAGGTAAAAGACTCTAATGTGATTATGGAGAGCTTTGTCTCTGGCTCTGTGACTGGGACTGCAGTGAGATCAATATGAAGAAGTGTTAAACAGAAACACCCTTCCCTGTGAGCTGCAGTAAGTTCAGCCTGACAACAGTGGAAATCTGATCTTTAGAGGAAACATAGTGTTTGCAACATTTATTAATACCTTAAATCAGACAATAGCAGCATGTGCTCTGAGAAAGCATAGCAAAAATAACAAGAAACATTTAACCAGTAATGGAAACCAGAGAAAATTGCAGACATCCATGTTACACTAGTAATCATATTGCTTTACCCATCTACTAGAGAAACATACAGATGTTATTTTTTTAATTAGAGATCAGCCGATGTTTTATGATTGATAAAATCAGTACTCAATTATTAACACTACATAAAATTTGTATTAGAAGTATTGATAATAACTATTATCATCATGATGTAAATTGACAAAGTGGAATAAAAGAGGAAGATTTAAGACATTTATTAATCTGTCTCGTGTAATTGCTTTTCATTTTCATTGTCTTATGACTGAGCTGTTGCGCTCTGTTCTCATTTGTAGTATGAATTGTTTTTTTTACTAAAATGATAGTGTTGGCAAAAAAAAAGTGTAGTTAGAGCTCAGCCGATGTTGTTTTATGATCGACACCAATAGTAATTAATTCATTAATGTGCAAGTGTCTGATAACTGATGTGTAAACCATTTTTTTCCCTGCTTTTTAAAAACAAATCATTAAACATTAGATTTGATATACTTATATTTAGATAAATATATTAATAATAATAGTAATAATAATAAATGTAAATTATGACAAAAGTGGAATACATTTATCCACCCCTCCAGTAATTGCACTAATTGACTGTGCTGTTGTTTTATACTGTTCTATACAGCCATTTTATGGACACAAGCCTTTGTCTCAATGCAGTGCAATTTATGGTCAAGTGAAAATATGCATAAAACAATCCAGGAAGACTGCATTAGAGATTTCATTTATAATATATGCAACAAGGTTTTTTTCAAGCCAAGGTTCTTTGGTTTATAAGGACTCTCTGAAATATACTAATTAATGGAGTTGACTAGAACTTTCTAATCGCAATACCTTTAATAGAAAGTGTTTCTTTTTTTTCTAGACAACCTTCAAAATGAATAGTGCTGTTACACTGAAACACTCAGACTGATGACATCCCTTTGAATATCCCCAATACTGTAGCCTTATGTGTGTTTCCAAATTACAGTACAGTCGCATTTTGATTAAATTCACATGAATATCTGTATCCTGCAAACAATATGCTAAGATCAACCATATAATCAAGAGTCAATGATGGTCAGAACATACAGTTTAGGTCATTAGCGCCTAGTTTATATTTTAAATGCTCATTATTATGGTTTATTATTTCTCCCCAGACTAATCGACTAATGGCGTAAATGAACGACTAAAGGCCTGTTCACACCGGGACGAATTTCGCGCGCGTTATTCGCCGACGTTTAACGCCTCGTGACTAAACAAAGGGCGCCTATGCGAGTGTGCACACCGACGCGTAAAACGCCACGCGTAAAAGCGTCATTTTTTAAAAAACGCCTCGGGTTCGTTTTTTTGGTTTGACGCGCAGCGTCAAAAACTATCCGACCAATGAGATTGGCGCTTTTGCTCACGTGTCTGGAGCTTCTGAAGTTACAGTAAAACACAACTTGGGGGCGCTCAAACACAAAACGGTCTTGCCGAGCACACATACGTAATGGCGAAGAAGATATACAGCGTCTACACTCTGCCGGGAAGAAATAAGACGAGGAAGATGCAAGGCTAGATGAATGTAGAGCTGCTGGTCTTGTTGGTGTCTTTATAAAGAGACACCAACGACAATAAAGAACTATATGACAAACGCGACAAACTTGCTCTCTTCTTCTGAGTGACAAGCGAGTGTCAGAAGCGTAGTTGCGCAGCGCCACTTTGTGGACCGGGGTATTTCTGTTTTACATTAAGCGCCATCTAATGTCAGGGAATGAATTTGCGTGTTCACTCGGCTCATCGTCAGCGAAAATCGTTTGGGTGTGAACACAAAAAACGCGTTGAAAAACGCCGACGAATAACGCGAGCCGATATTCGTCCCGGTGTGTACAGGCCTTAACACTCGACTAGGAAAATCAGCCCTAAATTTAAAAAAAAAAGGGATCATCAAAAATGGATTTTATTTTTTATTTAGTACTGCCCTAAATAAACTAATCTCACACCTCTTATCATGGTGTTTCTGACCTTAGACAGACAAAAATATTAAATACAAAAAAGAAAAATGTAATCTTACTCATCATCTCTTCTTTCATCTTCTCGTTGCGCTCTTCAATTTGCCGTGGCAATCGCTAAAAGAGAAATAGAAATTTAGAGACAATAAATGTTTTTTATTTGTTTTATTTATTCATCCTCATGTTGTTACAACCTGTATATTTTCTGTCTTACATGCTTACAATTGTGATTTCCAATTGACTCTGTAACACATATTAGATGAAAAATATATTGAAGCCTAATGATGAGGACGAGGGGGCCTCAGCAAACTTCCAAGTGGTCCTCTAGATAACTTTAATGATTAAATGGAATCTTGATATGTAACTATGTGTAAGGCTTTTGGGAGTCAAAAGGCCACTGGCATAGAAACACTCACCATACAGGCCTCTCTAGCTGCAGGGATGCCCGGGTCTTTCTCCAAGACAGTTTTGTAGTCCTCTAGAGCTTCATCAAGCTTTTCTGTCTTCTCGTAGAGTTCTGCTCTCCGCAGGATGGCACGGACGTAATTTGGATTCAGTTCTATGGCTGAGGATGACAAATACAATACACATTGTCTGAAACGTCTTTGTTTCAAATCACATTTCCTCAGGAAAAGGAAATAAAGATACACTTCAGAGACAGAAAATAAAAACAGTTGTGAGACTTTCTCTAGATACAGAACACAATGTGTAAAGGATATACTCTCACCTTTAGAGCAGTCACTGATAGCGCTGTCTTTTTTATCCTGTCAGATAAAATGAAAAATAAAGTTAAAATGTAAAACTATGAATGAGTAGAAGAACACACACTGGAGGAAAAACAATCAAATTTGAGAACTTAAAGTAGTGATTGTATCAAGATGTTTTTACACTATACTGATTCCAAAATAGAGATAAAAAATAAAATAAAAACGATGAGAGTGTGCATTTGCTTATAAGAACATACTTTAAAGACAGCATGAAACCGAATTTGCCATAGTCTTTTGTTCCCTATTGTGACATATTTCTGAGTGAAATAAAAAAACAAAAAACATAGTGTGGGTCTGGATTTCATCCTCGGGAATTGATTGGATCGTACAAAGTTGTGCGTTGCTAACTTAAAGCTGTAGCTTTTTGGGGGTTAAAAATTATCCAAAATACATATTTGAGCAACTACATAACCAGCCAGTGTTCAAAACTATCTGCTTGCCTTAGCTTGATTCAAAACGGTAAGCTTGTAATAATGTTTTTAATTCCAGTGGTACTGGTGGATTTCCGCGGGAGATTCGAGCATGTCTTTGCGTCACATCTGTACTAGGGCTGGGACTCGATAAAAAAAATTAATCTAATTAATTAGAGGCTTTGTAATTAATTAATCGAAATTAATCGCATTTTAATTGCATAAATATTTGACCTGAGAACAGTGAGAAGTAATTTTTTTCACATGGATTTTTAGTATACCATTGAATAATGACTGAATACATAAGCTTAAGCAACAAAATATTGTTTATTTTTGTTCAGCCAAGTCCAGCAGACCAGTGCAATTTTTGTCATTAAGTGTAGCAATAGCATATTGCTACACTACACTAATAGCAATAGCGAATTCCTTGTTGCATAGCTTGCACACAACCATGCTCTTATCGACGCTTCCATCCGTTCGTTTTTTGTAACAAAATTTCCCATCCACCGGCCAACCAAAGCGATCTCGTCAGCTTCTTCGTCATGAACGCTAGTTGGTGCGCCAGTATAATCGGTCCGCCGAAACTCATCCAGTGAGAAACGTTCCGCGGTGCAAAAATAAGTGCGATTAAAAATATTTTTTTCTGTAATTAATTAACGCGTTAAAGTCTGTAATTGATTAATCTTAATTAACGCGTTAAAGTCCCGGCCCTAATCTGTACACATAAAGAAGAGTCTCGGCTAGTATACGCTATATTGCGTGTGAGGATGTTGGAGGTGGAGATTTATAGCCTTTTCTCACAGCACTTGATATAATTAAACTTATCAATTTGATGGCGGATCCAGAAAGGTTCAAACGACAATCACCAGTGACAACAGATTCACCCGCTGTAAAATGCAAAAGACTTCGTTCGGACTTCGGAGTGGCTACAGAAAAAAAGAGACTGCAACCGGACCCGTGCGAAAACAAGGATACATATCGGAAGGACATTACATGTAGTCACGCAATGCTGACGTTGTTAACATTAACAATTTGAGAACACAGTATAATTTGCACGGTTTTGTGTGATATGATAACTTATAAGCGATTGTTAGATTTAATCACTGCAATGTCAGAACCAGAACAAAAGTGGATGTTTCTTACTAGTTCAGATGACATTTTCCGGTGAAAATTATTATGTTGGTCACACTTCCAAAAAGAATAATCTGTGATTCTGAATGCCAGTATCCACACCGGCGCGGTGACTGACAGCTGCACACTCTCCTCAAACATTGTGTTCATCCGCGCTGTGCCGTGTCGAAGTACAACTCGCGTAAAGTTGATAATTCCGCGAATGACTGCAATTGCAGATTTCGAACAGAGATGGCGACAAAGAGGAAAAACGCCGGACTGCAGATTTAATGGGGAAGGGGAGGTTAACGTTTTTGATTGAAGATAATGAGTGCACATGAATTAAAAAAAAACATAATGATGTGAACGGATAAATCATTTAATGTAAACAATGCAACATTCTGTAAAAAATTATGATCCATTTTGGTTCCATGATGACTTTAAGCTATATCTATCCAATGCAGTGCTGTAAGCAAACACTACAGTATGTGTCCTCAGAGGACATCTCTTTAAACAAACCTTTAAAAGGTTTATACAGACAGTGTACACCTGACCCACTCACCAGAAAATAAAACAGAAATATACATTCTGTATCTGTATAAAAAGAAGCAAAAGTTCACCTGATGCAAGCGTGCGGCAGCTCGATTAGAGAAGAGTATGGATCTCTCTTTACTGTAGCACACAGGACACACACGCAGGGCAGCCATGTAAGACTCCTCAGCATCCACATGCTCTGTAAACAATCACATGTCAGAAGCTCATCCACAAACACAATATATTTAATATGTATATGAAGCTTCCTTACAAAACGAGGGATTTTTCAGGCAAAATTGAAAAAATTATAGCATTATTTATTTATGTATTATTGGTATTTTCTTAGAACATACAATTTGTGAAGAATCTTGTATGTAGCTCTTTTCATTTTGATCACATAAAACCACCAGAAAAGTGTTAAGCCTGGAACACACCAAGCCGACGGTCGGCCGGCGGGCAGTTTTTGTGCGTCGGCCGACTAAGTTTCCTCGGTGTGTTCCGCACGGTTCCTTGCCGTCGGCTGAAATTGGTCCTCGTCGGCTTTGTTTCGGCCGATTCGACATGTTGAAGCGACAACACAGTCGGCTTTCATCAGCGCTAGTTCGTCGGCTTCGGCTTGGTGTGTTCCAGGCTTTATAAAAGTAGACCATAAGACTGGTGCACTATATTCAAGTAATATGATAATGTTGGGAAGGAACACTAAAAGTTAAGTTATTCACTGATTATCATAATATTGTGCATAATTACTTAGATTTTGGTGTCATTCTATGCATTCAGATTTGACTTGAAACACACTATCGTTCAAAATCTTTTTTTTAAATAAGTATCTTATGTTAATTAAATCTACATTTATTTAATCAACAGAAGAAGCAGAAACAGTAACAGCTTGAAATATTATTACAATTTAAAAGAAGTTGTTTCAATTTGAATATATTTTAAAATGCGATTTATTCCTGTGATGTCAAAGCTGAATTTTCAGCTCCAGCCTTCAGTGTCACATGATCCTTCAGAAATCATTCTAATATTCTGATTTTGCTGCTCAAGAAACTTATTATTATCAATGTTCAAATAACAGTTGTGCTGCGTAATATTTTTTTCAGGCTTATTTGATAAATCTTTTTTCATATTATAAATGTCTTTACTGTCACTTTTGATTATTATTTTTTTTTTTACGTACTGACCTCAAAATGTTAGTAGTGTGTAGCACACAAGTTACAGAATACTTGTATGAAGTCTAATATCTCTGTTTTAATGGAGTCTTTTATGGAGCTTGACAGATGTGACGAAGTGTCACTGTTTTGAAAAGAGCTGTGTAAGGACTTCAGATATTCTTATTATTTTTGGTGAACTATTCATATGCAAACAGAAGTTAGTGCCACAGAATAAAATAGGTGGGAACAGACAGCAAGAATCCGATTTATCTTTGACTGGGATTGTCTTACCTCCATTCTTGAACTGCACGTTGCCCTTCTCCTTCAGCTCTAAACTCTCTTTTCTTCTGCTCTGTAATTAGAAGAAGGAAATAATGAATATAAATATCAAGAGACAGTGAGCACATCAATGACAATGGCATGAAATATGGTACAGGCTGAACTGGATGTGAAAAATAATAAGAGGAGAACCTCTTTTTCTTCTTCCGTCAGGTCTTTCTCCAGCTCGCGCAGGTATTCCTCATCATACTCCGTCACCTTGACCTCCTCTTCTTTAAATTCTGAATCTGAGTCACTCTCTCTCTTCTCATCGTTCTCCAAAAACCTCTCACATTTCTCCTGTTCTTCACCATTGTCTTCCCCAGGATCTCCTGTTAATGAGTCATGTCTCTTTTCAGCCGACCTGTCCTCGTGCTCTTCAGAATCCTCTGATGATGTGTTATCCAAACACAACCGGTCAGTGTCATCCATGTTTTCTAGGCTCTCAGTTTCTACGCTGTTGTCTTTTTCTGTCCTGGCATCTGACTTCAGTCTATCACTGTGAGCCCTCTCTGTGCGTTTAACGTCAGTGTGTCCCTCTTCTCCGGGTAATTTGTCCTCACAGTCATAGAAACAGTCTTCTTCATGGTCTGCAGTGGTTTCTCTGGTCTCTGACACTTTTAAGGTGTTAGCCATGGCGGCTGAGAGCGTCTCGGACTCCGTCTCCATCTGGAGTTGTGCTGTCACCACAACCTGAACAGTATTTAAGTGAGGTAAATGTAAATGACCTCAAACCATATTCACCTCCTCCAACACTGCAAAACAATTTACCATAAAATGATCATACATTTAGCCTATTTGGGGGGGAAAAATACAGCATGTCATATAAAGCAAGTATTGAATAAGTCTAAAGTACATACTTCAGCTTATAGTACCATGTGCAGCTAAATGTGCTGAAATAATACAACAGACTTTGAATCGCCGTATTGTTATCAAATAAATGTCATGCTTACTTCAGAGCTGCTAAACCTCGTAACATACTTAATTTATAATGGAATAATTCTTCAGCATTCCAGAAACTTCATTAAATAAAAAACTGCGATCACAAAAACATTCGACTGTGATGGATAGTAGCTTAGATTACCAGGTTCAGATCAAAATATCAGTCAAAACATACTATTAGCACATGTGTTAACAGGACTGATTTCACTTCAGCAGCTCTGCATTCGGCAAACACGAATACATTATTTTAAGTTTAACTTGCATTTATATTAATATTTATAAGTATTGTGAAGATAACACATTTTAAACAGAACATTTTAGATAAAAACAATCACTCAGTACTTCTTCCTCACCTTCTAGAAATGAGCCATACCGTCTCTTCCGGTTAATCGTGCACTGCCTGACGCTTGGGTACAAACGGATTCTGGGATATGTAGTTCTAGTTCGTAGTACACACATATTTGAGTGATATTTAAAAACACCAACAACATAAACGTAAAAATATATCTGTATTGTCTTCATCATTACAAATATTTTCCACAGTGACCAAAATCAATATTTTCAATGAATGAATGAATATAAAGACCATTGTTTGTGATAATTTAATTTTAATTATAAATAAATATACCAATAATGTACATATCACCAAAAATGTGACATCAGGTAAAGTGGGACAGATTATTTTCAGTATTGATTGTGCTTTAAATATCAGGAGACAAATTAAATGTAAATAAATAAATAAACAAATACATGTTTGTAATGATTTTATGTTAATAATAAATACACAGTATATAGGCTATCAATAATAATGTATAGGCTATCAGTAAAATGGAACATCAGGTAAAGTTGGACAAACAATTTTCAGTATTGATTGTCTTTTAAATATCAGGAGACAATTAAATGTAATCATAAATAAATACAAGTAAATAAATAAAATGACAGAAAGATTATGATTTATTTTATTTTATTAGCCTAATAAATATAAAGAATATACATGCAAAAATGGGACATCAGGTAAAGTGAGACAGTAATTTTTACGATTAATTGTCTTTCAAATATCAGGAGACAATTAAATGTAAATATATAAATACTTAAGCAAACAAACACAATTTGTGCTTCAAAATTATTATGTTTACATTATGGCTGAGAATATAAAGCTTTAATCAGTGCTCTAACACCAGTTTGCAGAAACTATATGGCTACCATGACAATGTTTTGTAACTATGGGCCGCATGGTTTATTGTATTGTGGTTAGCATGTAGGGCTAGTTATTTTATTTTGTTTTTTTAAATGTTGACCCTGAGTGTATGTGCAACAGTGGTTAAGGGCAGCAGAACAGGAATACTAATATGAAGCCAGACAGAGTTTTGGCAGTCTTCCTCTCTCATTTCCGAGTTCTCACTTGGGCAGCTTGATGTGTTGAGGAGCTGAGAGAATGACATGATAGACAGTTCTGGCTCATACTGCAATGTGTCTCTGTCTGGCTCGCCTTTGGGCCACCTGGTAGATCCTGGCATAGCAAGGGATCATAAAACCCACTGATAGAAATAAATTGACTTTGAAACGTAGCATATAAGCCCATATTTTTAGTGTATGACTTCATGTTTTCCACTGACAACAGTGAAAACAAAAGGACAGAGAAGGACCAAGATAGTAACAGAAGTCTGTGTGACATCCTGGAATGCTCATGCAAGGTCTTGTGATACATGTGATGTGAAATTTAAATATAGACACAGAGGCGAACGTGACATTCAGGGGAAAATAAGCAACACACACACACAAAAAAACTTTTCAAATGTCTAGCAGACCATCAAATAAAGCATTACAAGCAGCTGCCAGAAGTGTGTAGCCAATAGAAGTGAGTCAGAAATATGGAGACAAGTATTAAAATGTTATTGGGAAGTGATGCTCTGTTGCAGTTGCATTAAAACAATAACGACAGTGGGATAACAAAAGTGTTTTTCCTGTATATTTGTTATTAATGAGTTTGCTTAGGACTGTATTTGCACTGGTTCAATATAGCTGTGCTCGCACTGGTGTGCCGGTCAGAACACAGGAGGCAGGAATCAGAAGTAACAGTTTTAATTAGGTCCAGCATGAATATTTAGCACAATGAACGGCACAGTCAGACCACAGGACATTGAATGGCACTATCCTATTAGACATGGTATCTGAGGTAGTATGTTGTGTGGTATAGTATCATTGACGCACAACTTAAACATATCCACTTTGACCATGGAAGTAAAGTTAAGTGCACATCCTGGAGAAACCCAAGTGGTAGCGTGGTAGGCTCATCAGGAACAGAAAGTGATTGACGCAATGGAGCAACAACTAATCTGATTGGTTGTTCCTTCCCAACATCGCCGCCCCCAAATATGTTGAACATATTTGCTACTGTAATGGGACAGTCATTTAGGGGGATCTGAGTCTTTGTCATGTTCGTCATCTGCAAGGACTGGAAGTGGGATTAGTTTTGCAACTGGCCGAGTGTATACTTTATTCTTCACTTGGATTTCCACTGCTCTGATATGACCATCTGATCCAGGAAAGGTCTTAACTACCTTGCCGACCAACCACATGGCACGTGGGAGTTGTGGGTCTACAAGCATAGCAATAGTTCCCGGGGAAATGTCACTCGTATCTTTACACCACTTGTGACGAGCTAGGAGTGTTGGCAAGTAATGGCGCATAAAGCTTGACCAAAATTGATCAGTTAGCACCTGGCTTTGCCTCTATCTCCGCCGCCCCATGAGCACTGTAGCTGGATATATAACAGGTGGTAATGAACTATCAGGCCGCCCCATGAGTAGGTAATTGGGCGTAACTGGGTCAAAGTCAGCTACATTGGAAGATGTGTACCCAAGAGGTTTACTGTTCAAGATCCCTTCCACTTCAATAAGCACTGTCAGGAGCACTTCCTCAGATACTGTCTGTGAGCCGATGGTGATACGAAGAGCATTCTTTACAGAGCGGATCTCTCGTTCCCAGGCACCCCCAAAGTGTGGAGCACTTGGTGGGTTGAAATGGAAAGATATTTTCTGCTTGGCCAGATGCTGTTGCAGTTGAGGGCTGAGAGATGCAAAGGCCTCTCGAAGTTCTCTTTCTCCACCATGAAAGTTTGTGCCATGCTCTGAGAATAATTCACATGGTTTGCCACGACGGGCTGCAAACCTCCGCAGGGCCATTAAGAAGGAATCAGTATCTATAGAGGTAAGCAAGTCGAGGTGAACACATCTTGTGGTAAGGCACTTAAAGATTATCCCCCATCTCTTCTCACTGCGTCTGCCAATTTTGATTTGAAATGGTCCGAAACAGTCCATGCCCGTACTAAAGAAAGGTGGTTTTTGGAGTCTCAGTCTGGCTGGTGGCAGATCTGCCATCTTTGGAATGACTGATTTGCCTTTCCACTTGCGACATTCTTTGCATAGATGTTGCTTCCTACAGATGGCTTCACGCCCTCTCAGCACCCAAAAGTTTCGCCGTATTTCCGCAAATACCCTCTCTGGTCCGGGGTGGCAGAGCTTGTCATCATATTCTTTTATTAGTAGTTTGGTGACTATGTGATAAGGATCTAGCACTATAGGGTGGATCACTGATGGCTCCATTCCTTCTGCACGACGAAGACGACCACCAACTCGGATTACCTGGTAAGACTCATCATATTCTGGGGCTAAGGTTAACAGCCGGCTGGTGGAGAGAATTGGTCTTTTCTCTTTGAGCAGTCTGTACTCCTCAGGGAAACTATCAATTTGTGATTTCTGAAAGAGGAGCATTTCTGCAGCCTGGTAGTCCGCTGCAGAAGGGGTTTCATTGGGGTTATGAATTTTAACTGATGCTTTAACGAGGTCACTCCAGGAAGTATAGTTGGCCGGTTCAGGAATGTTAGGGGCAGTAGTTTCTGTTAGTAATCCACAGAAAATACCCTTTCGCTGTTCGTCTTTATCCATGGGATCTTGAATAGGAGGAGTAACTGGCCATTCCGGTTTGGGTCGGAGCAAGTATGATGGACCTTGGCTCCACCTGTTGGGTATTGATAACTCTGCAAGCATTTTACCTCGGGTAAGGTCATCAGCTGGGTTACTGTACGAGTCTACGTACCTCCAGGTACATCCAGTAGTCAGTTCCTGGATCTCTGCAATCCTCGTCCCAACGAATACTTTGAATCTGCAGGATTCAGACGTTATCCATGCAAGGACAGTTGTGGAGTCTGTCCACATGACCACTTTACTGATTTCTAAAGTGAGTTCAGCTTCAAGGAGTTTGGCCAGTTGAGCACCATTCAATGCCCCACATAATTCCAGTCGGGAATGGTTTGTTGTCGCTTAGGAGCAACTTTAGATTTCGCCATAATGAAGGCTAACTGAACTTGGCCTTGTAGGTCTTCTGACCGTAGATAGGCGACGGACCCATATGCCTTCTCCGAAGCGTCACAGAATATGTGAATCTGCCTGGTAACCGTAGACTGGTCTGTATTTGATGTCACAAGACAACGAGGCAGTGTAATGTTGGCCAGGTTAGGGAATTCCCTTTCCCAGTTATTCCAGGACTCCAGGAGATCCTGGGGCATATTAGGATCATCCCATTCTCTCTGCTTATCCCACAGTCTCTGAACCAGCAATTTAGCCCGTGTGGTGAATGGAAGGATAAATCCAAGGGGATCATACTGAGTTGCTAATACTCTATAAATGTGACGCAGAGTACATTTTCCTGGCTTTACATGGCGGGGCTTGTAACCGAATGTGTCAGATTGACAGTGCCATTTCAATCCTAAAGTGGATTCCTGGGTGTCATTTCGGTCTTGGGATAACCACAGCTCAGTGCTGTCAGATCGTGCTTCAGTTGGCAAATGCTCAATCACGCTAGGCACATTACTTGCCCACTGACGGAGTTGGAAACCTCCAGTAGCTAGGAGTCCACACAGTCTATCAACTAGTTGTTTGGCCTCTTGAGGAGATGGAACACTCCGCAGACAATTATCTACATAGAAGTTCCTCTCAACTGTGGATCTGACCTCATCACCAGGGTCACTGTGATCATTGACATGCCGCTGCAAAGCATAAATGGCACAACACGGGCTGCAAGTTGTACCAAAGGGTAGCACCTGCCACTCAAATATGTCCGGAGGCCTGTTTCTGTCCAGGTCACGCCACACAAAGCGAAGGAGATGTTTATCTTTAGGTAGAAGGCGGACCTGGTGAAACATTCTCTTGATGTCACCACCCACAGCCACAGTATACTCACGGAAGCGTAGAAGGACGCCTAGCAATGATGGACCTAGAGCTGGACCAGGCAGCAGGTAGTCATTTATAGGGTTGGGTATCGTTTGGGTTTTATCCGATTCCAGTACCTACTCGGTATTTTTTAAACGGTTCCGGTGCTTAAACGGTTCTTGAAACGGTACTTAAGAAAATGAAACCGCACACACTTTATCAAAAAATAATACCCTTTAATTTACAGGGCCAAACTGGACACAATATTAACTTAAATCTTTAAACAATATAAATACTAGTAACATATGGTAATAATAAAACCAACATAAAATAAAAATTCATATTTACATAATATCAAATGAAACAATATTGTATCAAACAATGTAATAATACTGGAAATTAATAGAGATTACTAGCAGGCAGAGCTGCCAACTCTCACGCATTGACCGTGAGACTCACGCAAATGACCCTTTTCACACAGAAAAATCGCGGACAAAGAGGACACTGACAGACAAGACAGACAAGACAGAGAAGGTTACTTTTGATATGGAACAAATCCACAGCTGTCAGATTCTGTCAATATTTGTACGAGATTCACACAATAAATAACGTTTTGGCTCTTTGAAATGTGACAGATCGCTGTAGCACGTCAGTTCAAACGGCACGTGATACAGCAGCCTACAAATCCACTGCTTCTTAGCTACGCAGCGTTGAGTGAACCTATGAAAGAGAACATCTCTGGTTGGTGTAACATATCTCTCAATAGGGAACAGGACGCTGCCAAGCTCCTCGCGCTGCCGACCAGCTTCATTTTTCGGCAGAGAAATCTGAGGAGCAGATGGCGCGCGCGCGCCAACATAGTATGACGACGTAAGTGCGTCGATGCGGCGCCCGCGCCATCAGCCAATGAATTGGCTTGATTCTATATGGGATTCAGACTATCGGCACACCCAGAGGGCGTTCTGACACGTAATTTTACACGTGAAATGCAGCCAAACCTTGCGAGAAAGAGCGCGCATGCGAGACAGAAGAAACTGTGATCCAAACTGTGTAGCACACGCACGGCGGAGAGAGAGAGAGCGATAGACCTTGTGTGTGTGTGTGTGTGTGTGTGTGTGTGTGTGTGTGTGTGTGTGTGTGTGTGTGTGTGTGTGTGCGCGTGTGTTCCTAATGAAGTTAGGCACCGAAATCAGGCACCGAAATTTTCGTTCTTATTCGGTCTGGTTACTACCGTTTACGTCGGAACCGGTTCCCTATTGGCACCGAGTTTCGGTACCCTACCCTAGTCATTTAAAACTTGGCCTTGACACTGAAAGGAGCAGTTGAAAACTACACGGTTCTTGCCATTATGCTGAACTAGATGGTGAGGTAGGAACCATGACTCGCCCTCTTTGCTGGTTTCATGGGGGGGAAGTTTTACAGCATAACCAGCGACTTCCAGCTTCTTTATTTCTTCCTTATATGCAGCCGCTTTGACTGGATCTCTCTCAAGGCACCTTTCAGTGTTCCTTAAATTAGGTAGCACTGCTTCCATTGAGGCCTGAAGGAGTGGCATGTCCTTCTTGCGCAGTAAGGGGGTGGCATATCGATACATTTCATCAACTTATACTCTTGTGGTCTGGGTTTGTAGAAGGTCTATAGCTTCTCGGTCTTGCTTTGATCGTGTGACTGACCTCTCTGATTTGATTGGAATGACATCAGCCTGCCAAAGCCTTTCCACATTTTGAAGCAACTCTGCCTGTGAAGGGATAAAAGTGGCATGTAAACACTGCTGAATGTTAAGCGTTACCTCCAGTACACGAGCCGGACCTTGCAAAGCCCATCCCAGTCGTGTCTTGACAGCTGCTGGGCCCCCTGGTGGTCCAAGGCGAACTGGCTCTATTGTGGTAATGAGATGTGGATGGTCAGCTCCGATCAACAACAATGGACGAGCCTTATGAATGGGCTGGAGTGGGAGGCCTTTCAGATGGCTGTATTTCTGCTGTAAGGTTGCCACAGGATACGAGTACTCCGCCAGGCTCAAGGGTTCAGCTGTAAAGGCATTCTGGATTTTATAACTCTTGTGTGGTTGAGTGGGTGTTGAAATTCTGAAAGACACTGCTGAACCTTTGAGTGTAGTAAGATCTTGCCTGATGGTTCTTAAGGTTAAATCCTCTGTCTTTCCTTTGAGTCCTAGCATTTGGGCTGCTGATGACAGGAGGATGGTGCGCTCAGATCCATCATCTAGTACGGCATAGGTGTCCAGATTCTGCCCGTTATGCTCCAGGACAACTCTAACCACCTTCAAAAGGACTCGTTTAGAACTTGGAGGTCTGTCCAAGTGCAGTGGTTTTGTGGTAGAGCTCACCAGACAAGTACCCTCATTTGCTGCCTTAACATTGACGTCATGTAAGATCTGTAAGTGTTTGCGATTACACCTGTGGCAGGGCTTCTTTAAAGTACATTGCGCAGATCGATGTGAGCGTGCACACTTCCAGCATCTGTTGTTCCTCTTTATCCAGTCTGTGATTTGGTCTTTAGTGAGTTCTTGGAAAATGGTGCACTGGCTGAGATAATGTTCTCTGTTATCACAGTATGGACAGAATGCATTGTTCTTCTCAAATTTATTTGATGGTTGCCGTACTATTTCAGCTGAAGTTGTCTGATCTGCACCATGAAGAAATGTGGCTGGTCTGGACTTGAATCTGGGTTCTCTGTTTAAGTCAACTTTGTGTCTGACTCTGTCTCTCTGGGCTTTGTTTCCCGCAAAGCTATCATGGTCCTGACACCATGACTCAAACTTTAGCCACTTTGCCAGATCATTGAGTGTGTACATGGTACCAGGTTCATTACTGATGCTCCTTCTAAAGACTGCACGTAGCTCTGTAGGTAATTTAGTGAGAAGTCGCGCCACATGGGAACCACAGCGTAGTTCAACCTCTCCCTCTGACCCCAATGTCCTGAGGAGGCCTACTAGTGCTTGGACTTGGAGAGCAAAGCGTTCAAAGCTAACCGTGTCACCAGGTTGGATATCTGCAGAATCCATAACAGCTGCTATCTTGTTTAGAGCCAGTTGATGAGGACGGCCATATCTCTCAGTTAACGCCTCCATGGTGTCTGTATATGGGGTGAGCGAGTTCAAGAACGTAGCTCTGTAGGTAATTTAGTGAGAAGTCGCGCCACATGGGAACCACAGCGTAGTTCAACCTCTCCCTCTGACCCCAATGTCCTGAGGAGGCCTACTAGTGCTTGGACTTGGAGAGCAAAGCGTTCAAAGCTAACCGTGTCACCAGGTTGGATATCTGCAGAATCCATAACAGCTGCTATCTTGTTTAGAGCCAGTTGATGAGGACGGCCATATCTCTCAGTTAACGCCTCCATGGTGTCTGTATATGGGGTGAGCGAGTTCAAGAACGAGTCCGCTATCAGGCGTGCCTCCATTCGTTTCAAGTGGTCAATGAGCACCTGGTATTTAAACAGTTCATTTGCATCCTCTGGTAACAAGTTTCCCAAAGCTAACTTTAGCCTGGTAAATTCACCTGGGTCTCGATGGATGAAGTCTGGTATGGTTGGCTGTGGACCCCTATAAGTTGTCTCCTGTCTAGTTGAACTGGAATGCCACGCCACTGGGCTGTACTGTATTTGCACTGGTTCAATATAGCTGTGCTCGCACTGGTGTGCCGGTCAGAACACAGGAGGCAGGAATCAGAAGTAACAGTTTTAATTAGGTCCAGCATGAATATTTAGCACAATGAACGGCACAGTCAGACCACAGGACATTGAATGGCACTATCCTATTAGACATGGTATCTGAGGTAGTATGTTGTGTGGTATAGTATCATTGAGGCACAACTTAAACATATCCACTTTGACCATGAAAGTAAAGTTAAGTGCACATCCTGGAGAAACCCAAGTGGTAGCGTGGTAGGCTCATCAGGAACAGAAAGTGATTGACGCAATGGAGCAACAACTAATCTGATTAGTTGTTCCTTCCCAACATTTGTCTTAATTTTCCTTCCTTGTGCAAATAAAAGTGCAATGACATCAGTTTGTTTAAGGGATAGTTCACCCAAAATGAAAATTATGTCATTAATTACTCACCCTCATGTTGTTCCAAACCCGTAAGACCTTCGTTCATCTTCGGAACACAGATGAAGATATTTTTAATGAAATCCGAGAGATTTCTTTGACATTGACAGTCGTAGACATTGACAGTCTACGCAACTACCAGTTTCAAAGGGTAGTTAAGACATCATTAAAGTGATCCATGTGACTCCAGTGGTTTAACCTCAATTTTAGAAAGCGGTGCGAGTGCTTTGTTTGCGCAAAAAATATAATTGACCACTTTATTAACAAAATATTAATCTCCAACACGTGTTCACAAGAGCACCACGGCGTATGCGTGTTGTGCTGACGCGAGAGCAGACGTTGTTGCAAGAGCGCGTGTGTTGGAGATTAATATTTTGTTAATGAAGTGGTGAATTGCATATGGACCATATGTAAATATCACAGATACAATAGGGCTCATCATGTAGCATATGAAACACCCTAATACACATCCTTGAATGTGTTTTACATTTGGTATCAGCTTAAAACTTGTATGTCAAGCAGACACTAAAATACTTTCATGTTTTTTTTTTGTTTAATAGAACACAATAACTTACAAAATCACGGCAACAGGGGCCTTCACAAATGAAATTTATTTCTTCATTATGCACTTGTCTTGAGAGGAAAAAAATAAGTCTTTATGTACACAATATAACACTTTAAATATAGGGTGACAAATTTGATATGGTCCACTTAGTAAATAAGATAATAAAAACATACCAGGAGAAATTCACAACTTCTCTTTTTGCTAATGATGCACTAATGTTTCCTTTAAAAAAAAATTAAGGCTGAATGAAATTGAAATTGAAAGATATTTTCCTATTATATCCACTGAATGGTTGAAATCGAATGGTAAATGAAGAACCAATGGCCATGTTTTCTTTTTAAGTACAAAGTCTTGTTGTATAACACATTTACACCTTGAAAGAATCCAATTTGCAGGTTCAGAGCGCATACAATATGTTGGTTTGTGCCTTGAATTGTTCAGTCAAACATAAGCTTTTCATGCCATCCATTCATTTGTTAAAAAGTGTGCTGTAATGACCCAAAAGCAAAACCAGTTTAGACACCTGACATCCTCAACACCTTCACCTATTGAACTGGAGATCACAAGGCGTCATGGATTTATCTCTAACTGTGAATCTAACAGAATAATCTTGACCAGGCCAATAAGCATTATTATAAAACCGACACAATCTGAATAACATGAAGATCAAAAAGGGATTGAAATAAAGGAGGTGAACAGACCAGTGAGCAAGTCATACTGAGTTTTATCAGTGCTGCTCACAGCTGTGCACAGTAAGTCCAGGTGCAGAACTGATCCCTTTATTCATGCAAACGTTACTATCATATCCACTACAATCAAACAGGCCAAATATAGACTTTTCATAAACTACTCAATTAAAACAGTATTTACACAATAATACACAATATGGATGTTAAAAGGCTAATTTTGATAACCCCAGATTTCCATTCCAGATTTTTCACAGACATGACATTTCTACAAAAATGAACCTTGCAAATCTAGAAAAGTTCTTTTTTTATATTCATTATTCACTTATAGAGTGCAACAGCACTTTTCATCCCATTCATTTTTTTCAATACAGGAATCGATTTTTAACAAATCTATAAACCTTTGAAGGCAGACTTACTGTGAGCTATAAGGTGTTCATCCATGATATCAGCCTGCATGATTTCAGAGTATTTTTTTAAATAATCATGTCTGACCATGAAATTCCTGGTGGAAAAACTACATTACCTAGGATTCTGCAAAGAAATCTCCACCAATTGGAGATTCTAAAAAAGCAAATCATGCCAAAACTAATTTTTCAAATAAGTTTACTTTGTTTTCTATTGTATTGACTGACAGCTCTTCTGTCCTCATGTTGAGCAAAATGGTGAGTAAGAGCAGAGGCGTTGTGTGCGCTGTGTGAACATGATTGGTATTAGTTCTAGACTAAATGTGAGCAATTTACTCATCTCACATGCACAAAAACAGATTCACTATTCCTTAATGAATAAAAACAGTAAAATGCAAGCTATTAAAAAGCTGCAATAATTAAAATGTTAAATAATACATCATTTATGTATTTAATCTCACTTTATCAACCAATTTCTTTGCTGTTGACCTTTGATGATCCAATTCAACCATACTAATAAGCAAAAATTACTTTAGTTAAACATCACATTTGTGTTTAATTTTTGTTTTTATTGCTGAAGTAAGAGTGTTGAACTTTTATTCTCTTGAGTCATTTAACTTTTGGTGTGAAAGGGCCTTTACATTTGCCAAAAATAGAACTTTTGTTATTTTGTTATTATAAATAACATAAAATTAAGTTCAGTACATGTGAAAAAAGTAACGCAACATATTACTTTCCATAAAAAGTATAACTAAGTAGGCTAAATAATGCAATTAGTTACTTTTTTTAGGGAGTAACGCAATATTGTACCGCATTACTTAACTTTTCCCAACACTGATTACACATATGCATATTTTGAAATAAACGTAAAATATATTCTCTCTCTCTCTCTCTCTCTCTCTCTCTCTCTCTCTCTCTCTCTCTCTATATATATATATATATAATCGATATTCTCCATTAGTATTATGTCGATTATGCTGTTTGCATTGCTTCATGGGATTGTAGTTATTTCCACCTTACTAAAGCCGTTAAGTACCTTTGTCTTTTTATCCAATTTTCAAATACTTTTTTTCCATCAAATCAAAGCTTGTACACCTAATAGCTGGTTGGTTTGGTTTATGGCTTATAACTTTTTAACAAAGACTTTCCCTATGGGAAAATAGAAGGAAAAATACTTCTGGAACCAATGCTGCTGAAAAAGTGGGCGGGCACTAATGCCCTTTATATTCGTCATCATGCCTGCAATGGGGTCAGACTGCTCAGTGTAAAACCATTATTTCATGTCCACAGTCTCGCTGTCTCTCATTTTACACAAACGCAATTGCAGCCATCTTGCGTCTTAGCTGCCAATTTGTGAAGTCTGTGTTAATATAGTACTGTATTGTTCGCCTTGTTGCTAGGTCAATTGATTTGTACATTGCCCTGGACTATTTTTTGTTAGCGGAAGCTTTAAGACAATAAGCAGATAAAATGATCAAATAAATCACGTCCACGTATTTATTTACTTATTCACGTCTGCGTCCTGATCACCTTGTTGGGGTTTATTTTGTAATAATTAGAAGCTGACTGTACATTATCCCTTACGTAGCTACTGCAACTCTCAAATGAAACAATGTAGACATGCATGACAAGAAGCCCAATGTATTTCACATCTACAATAATGTATCAGATCTATCCGGAAAAAAAAACTGAAAGTCTGAAATCACTGGCATGTAAGTCCCTCTTGACACCAAGCTAGATAGTAGTCTCAGGTGCGGTTCTAGATATTGGCTCATGCTCTGTGTCTCGCTTCCCATTCTGTCCATTGGCATGCTGAGGTCCTTTGGAATGGGTCCCACTGGGGAACAGCGAAGCCATCCTGTTAGATTCGCAGGGACTCGTCGCCCTGGAGCTGGATCTCATCATACCAGGAAAAGGGCTCCCAGATAGGGAGGAAGAGGAAGATGAGGTACAGGGACCCCAGCCTGGTAGAAGGCCTGATGCTGGACGAGAGCCCACAACTCTGCTGAATAATGTTGGGCTGGGGTGCGTTGGGGCCAGGGTCTGCTGGCTGCCATTCATGCAAATGGAGCTGGTGTCTGTGTAGACCTGCATGGCCGAGCCCGTCTGGACGCGGTAGTTGTACGCCCTCCAGCCCTGTTGTTTCCTCTGCTGACACTGGCACCTGAGGATCCGAATGAAAGCCTGCTTGAACTCACGGCTGTAACAGGGGTAAATTATGGGGTTCAGGCAGCTGTTGAAGTAGCCCAGCCAGAAGATCACTTTGAAGAATGTTTCAGGTGGTCGTAAACTGGTGTTAAATGACCCTACAAATAGAGGAAACGAGAGGTCATTTTTTGGGGGAACAATCTGCATGCGTAGACTTTTTTCATCTGTCACCAATAGATGGCAGACATTACCAACTCACATGTATCTGCAGAAACACAACTAATCTTTCTTCCTTCATATTCAAGCTTAAATCAGCAGTGTTACCTTAAAGAACTTAAAGATTTTTTTTGTTAATCTTCTAATCTTCTTGACAGTAAATATATCCCCAATTCTCATTAGCGTTATGTGAACATAATACTTGATTTTTTGTTTTGTTTCCTTAAAATCAGCATTAAAGGCACTACAACAAATGTGTACAGCCATTCGATTTTTTTTACTTTAAACTAATAATGGATCTTTTTTATCGTTATTATTATTATTCGTTTGCATTTTGATAATGCAAATGGAGGGTAGGAAATCATAATTGTCATTAAAATGTCACAATGGCAAAAAAAAATCTATATACATACTGTGCAAAAATCTTAGGCATGTTAGTATTTTCACCCAAAAAATGGTTTTAAGCCAGTTATTTATATATTTTGCTGTAGTGTGTCCGTAGGACATATCAATTTACATTTTCAAACCATCATCTCACAATCATCGAGTCTGTCGGTGATTACATGAAGAAACAGTAAACTAAATCCAGAGGAACTGCAGCAATGTCTCCAAGATGCTTGAAGAAACATACCTGCAAAGCTACAGTACTGTGAACAGGTTTAGGCACATGTGTAAAAATGCTGTAAAGTGAGGATGCTTTCAAAAATATTGTAATAACTTCTGTTAACTAAATCAAATGAATTTGGTGTGACCCCCTTTGCATTTAAAACAGCTTTTTTGCCAGGTACACTTGCACAGTTTTTCAGGAAGCTTTACAGGAAGGTTTCTTCAAGCGTCTTGGAGATGTTGCCACAGTTCTGCTGGATTTAGTCTGTCTCAGTTTTTCTGTTTGTATTCACAGACATACATGATGACGGTGAGATTCAGATCTCTGTGTGGATCATACCGGCTGTTGTCAGACTCCTTGTGCATACAAAAATCTCACTGGATTATTACAATTAATGGCAAAAGGAATGTTTGGAAATGTAAACTAACACAATGCAACAAAAGATATAAATAACTGGCTTAAAACCATTTTTGGGGGTGAAAATATTAACGTGCCTAAGATGTTTGCACAGTTATATAAACAGTATTATAATTTTAAATGATAAAATATTATAATAAAAGTTGAGCAAAATATAATTCCTTATTTCTGTTTTGATTTCGAATATAATCCATATATGTTCTTGACTGGTTTCGTGAGATTAATATTTTCCGGTCAGCCTCTAATTCAGCATTAATTCGGTCTCTGTCTAAAAACCTGTCTATTTTTGAACACTCTCATCCTGCCATAAAGAGCATAATTTGAATAACCTGTTCTTTGCTGTGCACTCTGTAAGCTTTTATTAAAATGGTTATCTTAAGTTCTTAAATTCCAAAACCTCATAAGGAAGATTTATAGTGCTTTTACAATTTTACTCCAGCTTCAACCAACTATCCATTTAAAGCAACAACCAAAAAAGTCTGGCACTTCTAGGGGTGCCATTTTCAAAATGGAAATCTTTCTCAGGTTTACACTCCCTCGCTCTCAAAAAAAAATTAAATAAAAGGTCACACAAATCCATCATGCTTTTCCAGACTCTAGACTGTAGTTCATCTCCGCTAATGAGTTTACTACTAACTCACTCTTCCCTGAGGAATTTACCATGTTTTGTAAATGCCTGATGTGCAGCCCGTAATCTTTTTTGGCTCTCGTCTCCTTCACTCTGTTCTGATCTTACTAAATAAGTCTAGACAAAATAAGTCAACAAGACATAACTCTGTTCATCTCAAAGTTTATATGTTTTATATTTTCAATAATTCCTCTGACATTTTTTTGCTCGGATGAACAGGATGCATGAGTGAAGCGAGAGATGATTGGTCTAATTTGCTATGGTATATCAGTACAAGGCAGAATGAGACTTGGGTTCATTACCACACTTCAAGAAGAGCCGCAGGTGTGAAGCCTTGCCCTGCGGTCAGCTTCTGTCTCTGCCAGTAAGTGAATTATTCCATTACGCTAAGATGTTCTCACCTCTTTCTTCTCTCAATCACATGTCACTCAGACATCTCTAAGCCAATCTGCACTAAGAAGTCAACAAACAATCTTACAGCAACCTTGTTTCTTTCTTTTCAGTTCTGTTGTCCAGCTGGCATTTTGAGAAACCTCGCCTTAATCCGTGATTAAATAAAGACTTTAGATATCATTGACCAAAATAGTATTGCTTTGAGAAAAAACATTACTTGATGGATAAACTCTCATGTGGCCTGGTGGCAAAGTGGTCATTGATTTTTCAATGATCTGTATTCACTCTGTATTCAATCTGCCATTAAGAAAACGAGTTATCCTGCAACACTAAAAAAAGTAAATTAATATTTGCAAGCCTTTTAAGCTAAAGCAACACTCAACAGAGTATTTGTGGAAGTAAAACATAATGGAAATCACGGTAAAAATGAGAAAGTTAAAGGAAGTCAAACGTTGCCTGCGAACATTAACCATCCAGACCAAATCTTGATGCAAAGCAACCTTCTCATATACAGTTAACTCCAATATTCATAACATGGCATATGAAAACAAAGGCCACTCAAAGAAGGGAAGTTAACTCCTCAAGGTCAAACACATATTTGCCTTCAAAATATTTCCTTACTCATTTGCAGGAAAAACATATCGGTCTATCTGCTAATATGACCCTTTAGAAGGTCACTGGGAGCTGAACTTACAGGTCATGAAGTGAATAGGAGGGTGATTACATTTTGACCAGATTTTTCTGTGGTGGGAATGGTACCTCTTCTATATTCCCACACCTCATCAGAAAATTCTGGGTTAAGATAGGGAGTGAGCCTGGGAATGAGAGAGCTCTGAAGACATTGGCATCTCCAGTGCATTCCAACAGGAGACCACAGCAAGCTTCAGGGACCAGCTCTGTATAACTCATCCATTGCTAAATTAAATGACCACACATCAGATTAACAGGACAGGCGTCGCTTTCAATTCAAACCAGCGCACGAGTCAAGGCTTCATACATTGTCAGTGATTAGAATATATTGCAAAAGAAAAAAATTAAGTGAGGTCATATATTATGTCCTTGCAATTAACCTTCTGCATGTGTTCCACTGGATCTCGTCCATGACAGAACTCAACACTATTCTTTTCCGTGAGTAAACAGTATTGAACTTTAACAGTTTAAGACATTTTGGACTGAGAGCACAGAGATGGCTGCCACAATCAGAACCTGAATTAACCAATGAAACATTTGAGCTGGAGACGTGTAGTTTTTCCTGGCAACAGGATCACATTCTAAAGTGTCAGAAGTGGCACTATCTTGACATTCAATCTGTAAAATTACTGCCTATGATTATTTTAAATCATGCCAAAAGCAATGTGACTTTACAACCGATCCACAACTGTCTATAATACCCTTGCATGTTTTATTAGTTACTACTAAACCAAAATAAACTATAAATATATCATTTAAAATATAATTTGGCACGCTAAGGCTATTTTACATCATATGGTCTCTTGCAATGCATGGAGCAAAACCAGCAAAGTGCCACAATGAAAGAGTAAGAAAGGCCTAAATAAGACCCTAAATATATTTACATAATCCATATTCCCTCTCTAAAAGTGTGATAATGTGCAATAAATCTATGACATGGTTCTACAGCCGACAATAATATTTTGCATGCATTCAACTGTTAATAATCAACCTCAGGAACGGCTGTAATTGACAATAAATTCCATAGAAGACACATGCTGCTACAAATATTTATAAAAATCGAATTATTGTGGTAATGTCACATGGGTTTGTCTCTTGTTTGTCCAACAGGGTTGAACTTTATCTCTTATCAAACACTAATGAAATAATGGGGCAGACTGTCTCTAATCGTACGTCCTGGACTCTTTTATGCCACAACAATAATACTTGTACATGAAATATATGAGGTGCAAGTGTGGTTCTGTGTTTAGAAATATAATTATGAATACGCATAATGACTGAATGTTGAACATAGCTATGCACTGATTTAAATGTGGAACAGATCATGAGCTTAGGTTTATAGCCAAGTTATATGTTTGCTGCAATTTATAAACTACAAATCTGATTTCTAGTAGGGCCCACAAGACCTTGATCAGGCTGGTAGACCACATTAGCCCACCAAAAAAACATGTTCTAAAAACACTGTTTTCAAACAGGGAGAGATCATTTATAGACAAAAAATTAAACTTTTTTTGCATATAAAGTGCATCAAACATATAGCCCTTTGCTATAAACCTAAAACCATTGTTTGACTTGTACTGATCTGTCTTAAATACAGTTTAAAGTTTAAGTTAAGTTTAAAACAGTGCCTGTTATTTTCACATTTAAAATTATATTAAATGTTGTTTTGTTACATTCACATGCAAGGAGGGCCGTAGCACCACAAGTGAATTATTTAAAGGGATAGTTTACCCCCCCAAAAAAGAAAATTCTGTCATCATTTACTCACCCTCAAGTTGTTCCAGACCTGTATGAGTTTCACAAAAGAGGATATCTTGAAGAATGTTGGTAAGCAGACAGACGTTAGCCATTACTTCCATAAAAATAATAATAAAAAAATATATACTATGGAAGTCAATGGCTATCGTCAACTGTCTGGTTAACCAACATTCTTCAAAATGTCTTCTTTTTAGTTCAACAGAAGAAAGAAACTGGAACAACAACTTGAGCGTGAGTAAATAATGACAGAATTTTGGGGTGAACTTGCCTTTAACTGAAATGTTTAATTTGTTGACAATGAATTTGTGAAGATGGTGTGTGAGGGTGTAATTATACTTCAAAGTTTGTCTTTTGATTTTTGGTCGAGGGTTAGTAAAACATACGTACCGATAGGTAGTGCGAGGAAAAATGGTAACCAGCACAGAATGAACATGCCCACTACAACACCAAGCGTTTTAGCAGCTTTCTTTTCTCTGGAAAACTTAAGTAATTTGACTGTCAGCGAGCTCCTTATGTGGCCTTTGCTGCAGTCATCCTGCGCCTGAGAACCTTTACAATGGATCCGGAGCGTCAGCTCATTAGAGTCCATGTGCTCCTTCATCACTCCGGCCTCGAGGTTTTTCGTGGTTCTTTTGGCAACTATATACACGCGGAAGTACATGGCCAGAATAACCGCTAAAGGGATGTAGAAGGAGCCCAGCGAGGAGAAGAGCGCGTAAAACGGCTCCTCTGTGATGAGGCACACAGTGTCGTCCTCTGAAGGAGGCTCTTTCCACCCAAGCAGAGGTCCTATGGAGATGACAAAGGCAAGAACCCAAACACCCAGCATGGCCAAGAGCGCCCTTTTCTCGGTCACAATGCTCGGGTACTGCAGTGGGTAACGCACCCCGATGTAGCGGTCTATGGAGATTACGCACAGGCTCATGATGGATGCGGTGCAGCACAACACATCCACCGCAGCCCAAATGTCACAGAAGATCCTCCCGAATACCCAGTAGTTAAGAATTTCAAGCGTGGCAGAAACCGGCAGGACAGTTGTGCTCAGCAACAGGTCTGCAATGGCTAAATTGATGATGAAGTAGTTGGTTGGGATGCGCAGGTGCCTGTTGCACACTACGGAGAGAATAACGAGAATGTTGCCGACGATAGCAAACACAATAAAAGCGCCCAGAACCATGCCCAGTGGAAGCGCGCGGCTGAGGCTGAACGAGCTCGGCTCGGTCCCGTTTCCCGCGGAGCTCGAATTGTACACGTCGGACAGTTCGGAGGAAGCATTACTCAAGAAGTTCACGGAATGATCTGTATCAGAACTCATCTTGCCTCTGCAGTACCTCCATACCAAAGTAAGAGCAGTTTTTACCTTCAAATGCGCAAATTGTTATTTCTGTATTCCAGAAAAAAAAGATCAGACATGAAAATTACCAATTCAAATGACCCGGTTCTGTTGCGCAACAAGCGTGGAATAGGAAAAGTCCATAATTGTAAAGGTTGTAGAAAGTCCAGTTGAAGATGTGCGTGTCCACAAACTTGGTTGGCTGAGTTCTCCGCAGTGTCTCTCCCGGTGTTCCCGCACTGCTTCTGACCACTCCTGCATTCACCACCAAACCCCCTCCCCTGTGGAGATACAGACCTGGCAAAGAGGTACATCTTCACGGCCTATTAACCTGTACATATGGCAAGCCGTTGTAACCTTCATTCCGTAAAGTCTTTACTAGCATCTATTTTATGTTACTAATACTTGTTTTTACTAAGTAATCCATTAGAGTCTTTTCAGTTTCATCAACTAGTAGGCTACTAATACATTTTTTTATTAGTCATTAGTAGGCTACATATTCCTTTGCTAATCATATGTGCCAGTCAGTGTTGGGGAAAGTTACTTTTAAAGGTAATGCATTACAATATTGCTATACTCCCTAAAACGTTAGTTACTTTTTATGGAAAGTAGTGTGTTACGTTACTGTCACTTTACTTTTTTCTAACCTGGCCTGGGCTTGTTTGATTGTTTTTCAAATGAAGGTCAGCAGCAAAGACATTGGTTAATAAAGTGAGATTAAAAAGATTAATTACATAAAGTACATTATTTAATAGTTATGCAGGTTTGCACCTGTATGCTCACAATTAGCCTAGTATCAAAATCAATAACACTTACCATACTCCCAATTTCTCTCAACATGAGCTGTCAGTCAATAAGTGGGAAAACAATGTAACTTGTATTACTTATTTGAAAAAGTAACACTTTATTTGTAAATCTAAAAGAAATGTATTACTTTACAAAAATGTATCTGATTATGTAACTCGCGTTACTTGTAATGTGGGTAACACTTTATTTTACAGTGTCCTTGTTACAAATGTTACATGTACTTACCATAGTAATAACAGTAAATTATGCATAATTACATGCAACTAACCCTCAACCAAATCCTAATCCTACCCTATCCCTATAAGTACATGTAGTTGATTAATATTACTCAGTACTTAAATATATAATTACACCACAAGGACACCTTAAAATAAAGTGTAATGTGTTACCCTCAACTCTGATGCTATTAAATTCTATGGCGTAGATGTTGAAAGCCAAAATACGTTGACATATTTTGATACATTTTCATTAGATACACAAAGTTTATTTTACCACACGTGTTTGCTGGATCCCTCTTTATCTTCCAGTTGACTCATTTCCAGTTTTACTTGTTAACTATTCAAACTTCGATTAATAGACTAGTCCCTGTTTATTTACTATGTATTAGACAACGCACTGTAAAAAATTAAAAGATCAATAAGTTATGACAACATGTGTTTTTACATTGCTTTAACTCATTAAAACAAGTTAAGCAATTTTGAACTTTTTTATAGAAGTTATAGAAGATTCAACTTTTTTAAATTCAGTTTAATAAAATTTAAGTTGAAATGGCTTAAACATCCAAGTTGATTGTACTTAAAAATTTAAGGCAGCAACTTTTTTTACAGTGTGGTATTATAATTGTTATTTACATTTTTAATAAAGTTGAGCTCAAATGAGCCATTTTGACTAGTATTTACAAATGACAATTAATTAAAATCAAATCATAATCATTGAGATAAGGAAAGTTGCTGGATACAATAAAGTCTAATGGCAAACCTGTGTGATCTGAGGAATAGTTAGGCCTATACTTTTCAGTACTAAGACAGTGACTAGTCAATAAATAGAGTAATGATGAATCTAAAATATCACTACTGAAATAAGTATCTAAAGAATAGTAAGCAGTGAAAAGATTCTTGACTACTGTATTACTTGCTAGAAGGTAAAATATACGAGTTAGTTTTAAAGAACAAATGTCACGACGGCTTGTCATATTACACCTATTTTGTCTTCATGATGACACATGCAAATTATAATAAAGGGGTCACTAAAGGCCCCACAGCGTGCTGTCAGGTAATGTAATGCAATGTCAACAGGACAGCATGCCAACGCATACCAACCGCTCTATTCTTAGGATCATTCGCGATTTAAAATATGGAAAACTTGCAAACAATATCAAGGTTGTTGATGCGTGGTGCTATCTAGGTACAAATTTAAGTCTCAAGGACTTACTGTGCAGATATACAATAACAAAAATGTCACACATGCCACTTGTCCACAAGTTTCTAAAAACAAGTACCAATTTAATATCCTAGAACACATTTTCATGAGTCTGGTCCTACTCAAATGAACTGCAGAAAGCACAAAGTCATTCACTGGTAAATGCCTCCTGGCTGTGCCATCTTTAAAGACTGCCATGAGTGTCCAAATATTCCCGCAAATCATCTGTAATTTTATAAACTAGCCCCTAACTCAATCTCTTTGCAAATGCCAGCCAAACAGGAATCTGACAGTGATGAAGCACTTAATGGCTTGCGCCAAAAAACAAAAACAGAAAACAGATAACTCAAACAGATGGATGAAAACCCCTGAAATCAAACTGAAATCAAAGTAAATTACATCTAGCAGTTGTGAAATAGGAAACAAGCCTGCTGTTATGCAGGAATATCCTCGTTGTTAAGAAATTAAATAAGCATTTTCATTAAAAATTCAGAGCACAGACTCTGAGAGAGTTTGCAGTGGCATAAAAGTGAGCCCAAGCCTTAAGGATAGTTCATTACAAAATGAAATAGACACTGTCCGAAACTGCACTCTCACCAGAAGCTAATGGTAAACAGCAGAGCATGTGACGTGAAGGGGAAACTTATATCCTTTGTGGATGGCACCAAATGTATGGCTGATGCATTTCAACCCAGACGTCAGTGCTGAGCTCAGGAGAAACAGCGGCCAGGCCACTGTGTGACCACTGCAGTAAATACACACATGCACACAGCACTGTATAGCTCTTGAAAACCATCCAACTATTAGCTCAAACACACTCCAAGTGAATTAAGGCGATTACATTTAATACCATCGCCGCTTTGGGTGATGAATGGCATAAGGTGATTTGAAGTGAAAGGTGAGATTTGAAGGCTGGAAAATGCTGAGCTGTCAGCCAGACCACACTAAACTGCGCCATCTTTTCTCAGCGCAGCGGCGGCGGAAAGCATCTGTCAAATGGCACAGTGACAGTATATATACTCCATATCAGAGAGAAAGCATTTCTTTATGAGTAAATCTCTTGAATGAATTTACATTATAGCCACAGTACATATGTTCTCATTCTTGAATAAAGAATTGCTTTTAAAATAATGAACCATAGCCTATTCATTGTTGTGAAGAGATAATGAAAAAGAAAAGCTAGAGGTGTTTTGCAACGCAGTGCGCTTAATTAAGTGGGTAAAATAAAGTATGGGAAGGAAGTGTAATTATTTGGCATCCTGTGAATCCATAATTGCAGATGTCAAATTGTTTTTTTCATCTTCCATAAGGGTGAAAAACCTTTGCCTATAAAATGGGAACTGATTTTGTTTCAGACCCAGATTTAAAATTGGACATGAAATTGAGGCCCAACGCTGTACCAAAGACAAAAATGTCCTTAAATTCAAACACTTAAGTGTATTAGTATTACATTTTAAATAACTAACTACAAAAGCTAAATAGAAAAATTGGTTTCTAAAATTTTGGGATCAAAAACATTGTGGCCAACCTGATCTCATGAGAAAACGTAACTATTTTACGAGTGGATGATTTTTTGTGAATTTGTATGATTTGATTAAAACAAAGGCATGTGGTTTTTAGAAAATAATAATAATTAAAAAAGTCCACCCCTACACCTAACCCTCAATGGGGTGTGAATCGATTGTGTGAAAATGTATGAATAAAATTGCTCAAATTCATACAAATTCACCACCATTTTACCAAAACGTTAAATTGTTATGCATAAGAATGTGTTACGTGAAGTATTTGAGGTATTTTAGTACCAATCCAGGCTCATGTAAAAAAAAAAAAAAAAAAAAAAAAAAAAAAAAAAAAAAACCTGTGAACATGAATCTGCCAACATTTTATTATGTTGGTTGTTGTACATATTGTGGCAGTTTGGACAATAAAGGCCTGGTGAGTGGCTCTATAAAATAACGTAATGGTAATTACGACAAGCGCTGTAAGTGGTAGACCAATCACAACAGACTGGGCCATCTGACCAATTAGAGCAGAGCAGGCTCACGGAAAGGAGGGATTTAGAGAGACTGATTCATTCGACGAGTCGTTTGAGAATCATTGAAAAATATGGTGATGTGCAATATTATGAGAAAATTAAAGTGTTTTTTTACCTTTGATGCATGTAAACCTGTTGTAGGAGTCCTCCACTTTAACATCTATGGAACCACTAAAGGTTCTTTACAGTGGAAAAAATTGTTATTTTAAGAACTGTTTACTGAAAGGTTCTTTGGGGAACCAAAAAAAAAAGGTTCTTCTGGAATCGCTGGAAAAACCCTATTTTAAAACCTTTTTTTGAAAACTTCAGATGCATAAGCCACTAAGTCCATCTGACATTTTTTCTTTTAAATGAGCATTTTTATCAGGGCACATCTTTCTGGGCACAGTTATCGACTCTATAACGATGAGAGCGCGGCTAACACCAGAGCGAGCTCTCTCTATCCAACAGCTGATAGCCTCCTTCAGGGTAGGTGCGCGCACGCCCCTCAGGAAGTTTCAGAGGCTTCTCGGTCTCATGGCACCGCATCGTCAGTACTCCAGCTTGGGTTACGGCATATGCGCCCCCTTCAGCACTGGCTAAAGCACCGTATGCCAGCCCATGCATGGCGGTCAGGCCGCCTGCACATTATGGTGAACCAGCACTGTGTAAGAGCTCTGGTCTCTTGGAAAGCCCAGAAATGGTACCAGTCTGGCGTGATAATGAGTGTGGCCTCCAGGAGGAAGGTGATTTTCACAGACGCCTCCAACCAAGGTTGGGGAGCGCTGTACGAGGGCAAGCCTGTCTCCGGGTTCTGGCTGAGCCCGGAGAAGAGCTTACATATCAACTGCCTGGAAATAATAGCAGTTTGGTTAGCCCTGAACGCATTTCTGCCAGACCTCAGGGGACACCACGTCTTAGTCCGCACGGACAACATGTCGGTGGAATCCTATATAAATCGCCAGGGTGGCCTCAGATCAGGCAACCTGTATGTCATGGCCAGAAAGCTCCTCCTTTGGTCGCATGCCAACCTGTGCTCCCTGAGAGCTGCGCATGTCCAGGGAGTCCAAAATTTGGGCGCGGACATGGCGTCTCGAGACAACACTCCCCCACGCGAGTGGTCTCTTAACTCACAGATGGTTCGTATGATATGAAATTTTTCGGCAAGGCAGTTTTCGACCTCTTCGCCTCAAGGAACAATGCTCATTGCGCAGCATTCTTTTTGAAGAACAGGGACGCACAGGCCCATCCATGGCACAGGCCCATCCCCCGGTCTCTATGATCCCTCAGGTCATCAGACTGATCAAGGAGAGTGGATGCTCAGTCCTCCTAGTAGCCCCCCTCTGGAAAACCCAAGCGTGGTTTCCAGAACTGGCACAGATGATGGACACTGTTCCCTGGCCAGTGCCAACGAGGAAGGACCTCCTCACACAGGCGAACGGGACGATCTGGCACCCTTGCCCCGACTTATGGGCCCTCCATGTATGGCCCCTCAACGGTATCCGGGGACCTCCCAGAAAAAGTCTTAAATACCATCACTGAGGCTAGAGCACCGTCTACAAAGCGTCTCTATGCTCTGAAGTGGTCAGTATTCACTGGCTGGTGCTCAGCCAGAGACCTCGAGCCCCACTCATGCGAAGTATCAGTGGTACTCTCCTTCTTACAAGAGCTTTTGGATGCGGGTCGCTCCCCATCCACACTCAAAGTGTATGTGGCTGGCCAGTTGCTGGGGAGAAACGACCTTATCGTTCGTTTTCTCAGGAGGTCAGGAGGTTGAACCCCCCCCCCCCCCCCCCAGGTCTCCCACTATACCGGCGTGGGACCTTTCCACGGTCCTTGGGGCCTTGAAGGGGCCCCCGTTCGAACCGCTACAATCGGTTGATCTCAAACCACTTTCGCTGAAGACTGCTCCGCTGCTGGCTTTGGCATCATTTAAGCAAGTGGGGGATTTGCAGGCGCTCTCTGTGAGCCCCTCCTGCCTGGAATTTGGGATAAATGACTCCTGGGTCATTCTCAAACCAGGGCATGGTTATGTACCTAAGGTGCTCTCAACCCCGTTCAGAGCTCAGGTTATTACATTATTAGCACTTCCACCCTTGGAGAACGATGGGGAGGCTAATCTACTTTGTCCCGTTAGGACTCTAAAAATATACTTAGAGCGTTCTGCGCCGTTTAGGCAGTTAGAACAGCTCTTTGTTTGCTTCAATTGATAGTCTTTGATAGTCTCAGGTCACGAAGCAGAGACTATCCAGATGGATAGTGGACGCCATCTCGCTAGCATACGCCTCTGTGGGCCAGGTTTGTCCCATAGGCGCTAAAGCCCACTTCACGAGAGGCATGGCCTCTTCGTGGGCTTGGTCCAGTGGTGTCCCAATTCAAGATATTTGAGCTGCGGCCGGTTAGATTTTATAATCTGGAGGTACCTTGCCTGCAGGCCAGGGTCATCTCAGTATGATAATTGACCCGACGGTGTCTGGTCTTTATCTGACTAATATGTCATGGCTTCGTAATAAGCCATGGCTTCAGCCTACACCTGTTCGGTTACCTTCTTTGTTTGTAATGAATTTGTTGTATATATTCTGTTTTATGTTTAGTAACCGAATAAACCTTTATTATTATTATTATTATATGTTACTGTCCATAAGCACAAGTAGTCCTGGGAGTGTTAATGAGCCCCAGTCTTTATTCATGAAACCCGACTCTGTCTGGTTAGTTTTACTTATACTGGAAGACTTATTATGACTTGTTCTGTTGAGCCTCAGGGGGTTTTCCCTAGGCTCCAGTTGGATTCAGCCAGTTTCAGGTGTTTTACATTGCGTCCCCACTGCGTATTAGCTACGCAATACGAAATGACCGTTCTCGAAAGGGAACGTACTCGAAAGGGAACGTACTCGGTTACTAAAGTAACCTCGGTTCCCTGAGAGTAAGGGAACGAGTATTGCGTAGCCTGGCGCACTATTGCAATCTGTCAGGATGTGTCGCTTCAGTCGATTTAAACCTGATATATTGGCCGAAATGAGCGATCTTTATAGGCTTAGGCCACGCCCATTTAGGCACGCTTTGACGTATTCGGCGCCAAGTCAGTTGATTGGGTCGCGCGTCTGAGGCGCTCGGCCATTGAGGCGCGCAGCACAGCCAATGAGCGAGCTAGACGCTCTGCTGTGTTCACTGTGCAGCTGCACTGCGTTTTAAATTATTGTTTCAATATTTTGAGGAAAAGGAGTTTCCCCCACTGCGTATTAGCTACGCAATACTCGTTCCCTTACTCTCAGGGAACCAAGGTTACGTAAGTAACCGAGTACGTTTTGTCTCGTCTTTTTCTGAGTGCACGGTTTCAAGCTTGCTCGAGCCGTGCACTCACTTGTCTACATGCCTTGTTACATGTGCGGGGCATGGTGTTTGGATCCTGGCACGTCGGTCTAGTTTGGTTTCGGTTCTGTGTCGGGATTCAGACATCCATGGTCTGTGTTTGTTTTCTGTAGTGAGCGCACAGGATGAGCTTACGCTCGTTCTCGTGCGCTCTGTCTTGTTGTGTGAGCGTGCGGTTTTGAGTTCGCTTAGGCCGTACTCTCTTCTGTCCACGTGTTTTGTGTAGCATGCGGTTCGTGTTTACATCGGCCGCGTGCTTTCATGTCGTGTTTTGTCTTGTGCTGTGTAGCACACAGCTTGTGTTTTCCACTATCTGTGTGCTTTCATGTTTTGTATGAACACGTGGCGTATGAGTATTTTCATTCATGTCTCGTTTTGTGTGAGCACATGTCAAGTCAAGTCATCTTCATTTATATAGCGCTTTTAACAATGTAGATTGTTCCAAAGCGGCTTTACAGTGATAATGGTTAAATAATAAATTAAAGTAACAGATTGTTTTGGCTTTATGGCAGCTCTAAAATGAAGTTATTTTCCAGCTAATACAGTTTTGATTGATTCTCTTCCGTCGCAACGATCATTAGTTATTAACACGACACCGTTTTAACAGAAAACTCTTAAGTTCTCATTATGCAAACTTTAAAAATGCGAACCTGTGAGAACCCTGATAGCGTGCAAATGTGCATTAAGAGTTCATTCTATAGGTATGCGCGTTTGAATATATGTGCGCAGGCATGTAGTCCTTCCCTAAAAAAACCAACCCTCAACAAACTACTTGTTTGGCCTTAAAATTTATAATACAGAATTTTATCGCTTCGGTGTAGCCACGTGAACCGTAATTATCCCGACAACGATTATCTATACAGAGGTAAAGGGAAGGAGGCCTTTACAGGGAGGGACTAGTTGATACTTCAGGACTGCGTTGTCGTCGCGTCCAGACGCAGGTCCTTCATCAGATCTGAATACGGCCTGGATCTGGTGGACTGCGGTAAACCTCGGGATAAACAGAGAAACTAATATTAGCGTGAGATGCCATTCTTCTTATGATGTAACGAGTACATCAGGATTTATGGGAAGTGTTCCCGGTTGTTCACCAGCTGTTCACCAGCACATGGCTGGTGATTTAGTTTACTGACCATGTGCTTGTGTTCTAGTCCTGTTTGTTGTGAGCACATGGCTTGTCATGTGTTTCCTTGTGCCATGTGCTCTCCTGTCAATTCTCTAGCCCCTCCCATCTTGTTACCTGATTATTGATTGATTTGCCCCACCTTTCCTCCCTCGTTACCTGCCTTGTTTGCTCCCTATTTATTCTCCTTGTGTTTGTAGTGATGGCCAAATGAAGCGTTTCGGAGCATTATTGCTTTCTGATACAATTGTGTCGAATTACTCGAAGTATCAGTTGTACGGTTCATTACTCGAAGCTTTATTCAGATAGAAATTGCAGCACCATCTCCTGGTGAAGTAAATGTAATGCAACAAAGCTGACAACCATAAAATGCAAGTAGGACCGTTCGAGTTTGAAGCAAGCTTCGGAGCGTCGGTGTCAGACGTAACATACATGTGTTTGCAGTCCTGTGCTGGTTCGTCATCGTATGTACACTGTGTGTTTCCCTGCTGTGTGCTTCAGTCAAGTCGTTCAAGTCTGTCTTGTTTTCCCCCTCGGGGTAGTTTTTGTTGTCTGTTTTGTTTTATTTTATTATCATTAAAAGCCCATCAACTCTGCACCTGGGTTGTCGCTCCTTTCACCACCACCACACCTGACAGAACGAACCAGCCATAATGAGGACTCAGCGGAGGAAGGGCTTACTCCATCCACCAACATCCAGTGTTTCCAGCCCTCTCTACCAGCGCATCCGCCAGTTCAAGACGTTGAGATCTCTCCATCAACAGGGGACTGATTTGAGGAGGTTTGCCCTGGAGTTTAGCAGTGCTGCTGATGGGCTGGGTTTCAATGATGCAGCACTCAAGGACTTATTTAACTGTGCCCTTGATGGTCCCCTCACCTGGTGGCGAATGAGAGGGCTGGACCATCTAACTTTTCGGGGTTTTGTGGATTTTCTCGCTTCTCAGGCTGAGAAGGCTGCAGCACCCCCAGTGGCGGCCGAAGAGGCTGCAGCGCTGCCTCACCCTCGCAAGTGGAGGAGGAGGAAGAAGGCTTTTTCACCATGTCCTGTGGTCCCAGAGCTCCCTGCTATGGCCATGGAGGCCATCCCAGAGCAGCCTGCTCTCCCTGTCTGTCCTGTCGCGGCCGCTTTACGCTGCCGCTATTATGTGTGTCTGGGCTGCACATGCCTCCCTGTTGGCTACCTCAGCTCCATCCTCTCCTGAGCCAACCGTTTCTACCATCAGTCCTGCCATGGCCAAGAGGGCTGTCTTCACTTTCTATGCATTGGCCGTTCTGCATGCATGGAGAAAACACATGGGTTCTACTGACCACGGACCAGTCTGTCACCCCGAGCAGCCCGCTGTCGTCACAGAGCCGCCCAAATGTCTTGTCCTGTCGGCTCCGTCCTTGCTGACTGCATCGCCCGGGCCCTCAGCCAGGAATCGAGAACCACCGGAGCTGGCCTGGTCCATCCCTCCGGTTCCGCCCTACTCCTCCCAGGACCCCAGACCTGCCTGAGCCTCCCTGCCTCAACCCTCCCTGGTCACTGCTAAAGACTTTTTGGACTTTCTAAAGACAGGTTCATCCATTTCATCATACTCCACCTTGTTTCACGAGTTTGTGTGCCCAAAAAATCTCGGCTCATACGCACGCCGTCATTCATCTTGAAATCATATGATTCGTCTTCTGATTGGTTCTGTGAACTTAGAGGCTTTTGGTGGCAAAGGGAAGTGGAGTTTAGAGGTTTCTGCCAGTGAACCGGTATTTCTGAATGGGCTGAGGCTGGGATTTAGCGGGTTTGAACGTATACTGTGCGGAAAGCATTTGCTCAATTTGGTTATATCATTTTTGACGGAGGTATTTGCATCTGAAGTATTCATTTTTAAGAGTGTATGTTGCAAAGTAGTGGTAGACAGGGGTATTTTAGTCAAAGGAATTAGGACTCCTTCAAATAAATGAGAAATTTCACCTGTTTTCATCTACATCAGTGCAAATATTGTTAGGCTGGTTAGTACGGTTTACCATCTTAGGGACACCAAAAACACAGTGTCTGTCACACCCTTGAAAGGTTTATTTAGGACTAAGTGCTGAAATAATTATTATGATCTTAAGAGCTATTTCATCATGTATGAATTAGACAGCTGAGAAGGATATTATGGTATCCATTAGGAGTTCAACATTAATCCCCCAGTCTTGTATGAAGGGCACAGACCATTATGGAGTCCAAGCTTTTCTGAGCGACTCCTGTTATGGTAGCAAGAAAAACTAATCGTATTTCATCTGTCTGGACTGTGGCCAAGGGTACAAGACATTTAGCTGCAGAGTTGTGAGGGTTTTAGTGAGAAAGGCAAACAATATTATGCTCAAATACTGTGGCTATAGGTATACAGATTACAAAGGTTTGTTTAATCAAGTAAAAGATTGTAAGTTTTGTTTATCGCTAGGAACTTCTTGCCGGTTTAAGTGATAAGGTTAAAATTTAGTCATTGACAGTGAATTTCTCTTGAGCATTTCTTAAAAACTCTGTGATGGAGATGATGAAGCTAGACAGTTATGTAACTCAGAGTCACAATATAAAAATGTTTGCCTACATGTGTGGGAACGTTTGAATTTTGCTGCCACCCTACCATCTCAAAACCCTCCCTTCGACACACAAAGCATTTATAAAATGACTGGTGTATAAATATGCAGTAATATACATTCAGATGTATATTAATGATTCCCCAGAGGACTATAAATTTACTAGAGGATCTACATATGCCGCAAATGGTATTTTACTGCAATATACTATTGTTTGTCCTCATGTCTTATTCCCATGGCCTTTTTAAAACTGGGTATTGAAAATGTTTATTCAAATTGCATTAACTATTATTAGCAGATACAACTTTTGATTTGAATAATGTATTATTAATGTTGAAATTAACATTAACTAAGATTAATAAATGCTATAGAAGTATTGTTCAGTCTTAGTTCATGTTAACCATTAGTGTTACCCATTTTTAAAAGAAATGTATTTATTCAGCAAGGATGCATTAATTTGAGAAATGTTGAAAAAGAAATTATAACAATATTAGAAAATATACCTGTTTTTACTGTATTTTGATTAAATAAAGGAAGCCTCGTGAGACTTTATATGAGACTTCTTTCAAAAGAATTAAACTCAAAATTGAACTCAATTTTTGAACGATAATGTCGATTTATAGTTAAATCATTAATTTATCAAGACATTTTCCAGCATATCTTGTCTAAATGCTTTCATAATGCCTTTGGTCACATTGCTCTCTCAGCAGTCAAATATATGGCAAATTTGTAAGATATATGCACATACCTGCAAAAATAATATTGCTCTGGTCGGCTGTGGAATATTCGAATATGAGCATTATTTTAAAACACGTGTTTGGAAATATCACACAGTCTCAAAGGCAGAAGAGAAGAATGCCAAGAGTTTATCATGGGACACGAGCCATCAGTCCATGAGATTTATCTTAGTATTAATATCCTGGATGTTATGAGGATAGCATCTCTTACCTTTTCTTTTGTGCTTTACACATTAGCGCTGGAACACAAAGTACCAGACGTCGGTATAATTCGCCCATTGCAGGAAGTGGCTCCATTTGAATTCCGTAGTAGATATGAGATAGTTAGATATAGAGTGGAAATACAATCAAATGACTATCATATACCCAGACCCATTGTTGGTAATGTAACAAGCTTTATCTAAAAGTAATGCATAAAAATAGGTAAATTATCATAAACTGCAGAATTGGATTTCTAGGAAAAAGGCATTCACATAAATGTAGGCTACATATTGATGATTTTTTCCCTTTCCTGCATTTCAGAACCCCTTTCCCCTTCCCGCTTTGGGAAATGCACTTAATCTATCACTCTTTCCCCCAGATTTTAATGTGGGACAGAATGGAGAGATGCAAGATAGAGATGTGGGAAATTATACAAGGGTCATATTGCCCTGATAAAGGAAAAACTCCAGAAATGGAAGATCACAGTGAACAGACACATGAATACTAATTCTTTACACTCATTTGAGAGCATCCACAGCAAAGGCAAAGAGTACTCTAAAGATCAAATTAATGGAAAAGAGTCATCAGATCTGCATTGCATTATACATAATTACATAGCAGACACTTTTATCCAAAGCGACATGCCTTGAAAATCAAAAGCAATCACAATTTCATGAGTAATCCAGAGTAGGAGCATGACTGGAAAAGTTGAGGAAAGAGAGGGAAAAATGAGGTAAAAAGACATGCCTTTAATTAATATTAGATTTATATTTGTATGTGTATGCAAAATAAACGAGTAGGATGGTCATTTACATTCTCAGTACAGTCTATTGACATACTGCGATATCTATGTATTGGTGTCCACTGATGCATCTGTGTTCAATAAACAAGAGGGACCATGAGGCTCTTTAACTTGCTTTTAGATATTTAAATTTAGTGGCTTTATTGAATAGCATAAAATAAATACATAGCCGATAACTGTCAAAAACTCGCAATAAAACACAAGATTTGTAGTTTTTTCTTCATTGTTCAGGCTTCTTCTTCTAACTAATAAGACATTATTTTATATTGGTATATCTCCTGGTGTGTTTTTCTTCCCACCATAATAACTTGAGACTTCTGCAGCATTATAATGATGTCCAAACACTAGATCCATTTTAAATATCTGTCGCCCTCGTAAATAATAATAACTAATATTTACATTCTGTTAACATCTGACCTACCCCTTAGCCCTTTGTCCACATTTGCAGCTGGTTTCGCAGTGCTGTCCTCCCTTGTGCTCTAAAACAGAGCTACAAAAATCAGGACAGCAGTCAAACTCTGGCTGCGCTTTATTATTGTTTACTGTGTAGATGTTTCTTTAATTTATTTTTGGTTAGTATTATGAAGCGCAAGTTGTAATCACTTGTTTAAAATACTTCAATGTTTATGTCGCTGCTTGCTGTGGCTGAAACATTTTTTTAAAACTTTGTTAAATACTCGAGTTGCATTTTTAAGTACAGTGAAAGAATTCACATCTGCGTGTCATTTGTATATAATCCACAAATTCCCAGGTAATTTTTGATAAATGTGTCCCGAGATAGAGCGTACGAAGTTTAAGTAACTTCAGTATATGATCCTTAGGGACCGAAGAAGATTCTCCATGCTTCCGAGTTTAAATGAGTTTTGCACATTTTCTCAGCTCCTGTGAGACTTTCTGGAAAAACAGCAGAATTTCCCAGTCTGCGGCCCTGAAAAGATGTGATTTCACAGTGATTTAGCGTTCTTTACCATTTGTAGTGCTCAGCAGGTCTCTGTTGTCACTAGACTGGAAGAAATGACACTGGATGTACGTTGGAGCTGGATGCTCAGCGTTCATCTCCAGTAAATGTGGAGTTGAGTTTCGTCACAGCCTGACGTCCAAAAAAGACAGTAATAAATCAGCAACTTCGATTGGGCAGCATGAAAATTGCTAACAGCACAATCATTTAAAATGAAAAATAACCTCATCCTGAATGGATAGGTTTGGCCAAAAGATATGGAAAAGTATTAAAAAGATGAACCCTAAAGCTCTTCCCGTTGGAATCAACAGTCTTCAGCACACTATTTATTTCATACCCAAAATAAAGGCAGGCTGAGGGAAGCCTAAAGTAGTCAACAAGTAGTCAATCAAACAAATTGGCCTCACTTTGGTCCAAACTATATTGTAGAGACATAACTGTTTTACACTCAATACTGTATGATCCAAAATACACTACACTCAGCCATAGCTTATACAGTATTTCTATTATGACAGCTCTCTGAAGATTTTTAGCATGGTAATGACCTTGGCAGAATAGATCTGCTACGCTGCTGTTGCTGCTGCAGCAAGTAAAGAAACTTGCTACTGCCAATACATTGATACACTGGTGTGAGCATTCTGCACAAATAGAATATATATTAAATTTCCCATTGCAGATCTATACAGGTGAAGCTGTATATAAAATTAGATATGAGGGATGAGATAAAATTCAACTTGGGCATGCATAAATAAATCAGAAGTTACAAAAATAGGCAGGTTAATTTTGTGCCAACATGCTTTCTTCAAGACATTAACAACAGAGATTAGACTGCTGTTTTAAAGAGAAACATTCTTCAAGCCACCATTTTAATGGTTATTTTATTTAGCTAAAAAGGGATCATGTTATATCACTACAAGATAAATGCAGTAAGTCTTGAAATCATTCTGATTTATCACCCAAAGAACACATTGTTTTCTCTTTGTATGAGCAGAGTAGCAGATGTTCATCTGTACATTGAAGACTTCATGTTTTGAACAATAAGAACTTCATTATTGTTGTGCTGTAATGTGAATAGAATAAAATCAATGAAATGTTAAAGGCTTTTAAAGTTGTATATAAGGAGATATTGAATGTTATTCCTAAAATTTCACTCACTGAATTTAGACAATGAGTATTATTATTACACCTGGTATTAAGATGCATTTTGGTCGATCAGATCACAAGTGAACGAGACTAAATGCAGGAGTAAATGAGGTCTAAAACGTTTTGAGCTTGTTTTTGAGCTACCACTTCCAGATGTAGTCGAAAACGCTTTTGACCAGATTGCTTTCGAAGTGTAAACGCTCATGTGGTCGAATGTGTTCAAACAGCCTCAAAAGATTGCCTACTCTCCATCTACTGACCTAATGCGTAAACATTATGGGAAGCGCGCTATCCCATAATGGGATATTATCTTGATTGTAATGCTTAATTATTTTGTGAAATGTATTTTTTGAGAGATCCAAAGGAATTTGTATTGGAGAACATATATTTTGATGCTGCATCAATCAATCAATCAATATTTTTTTTTGTATTTTTTTGTACAAGTTGCCACAATCTTCTTCCAAACATTTCTTCCCTAGGTGAGCATGCAAACATTCCTTTAAAGTGAAAATTTCCGGGAAGTCAAAAAGTCAGAACACCTGCAAACCTTCAAAACTTTCAACAACAAAAAAAGCAGACTCTAATTTTAACACAATATTCTTTGCCATGATTAATAATATTTCATTAAATTCATTCAGCACTGCTTGGCTTAAACATCATAATGGTACTGTGTCTGGCATGACTAATTTACGGTGAAACAAATGACAAAAATCCATGGATTCTAACTGTCTGCATTACCAGACTGGCACGGCTTGTAGCTGTGAGGCTGAAGGAGTTCTGGAGTGACTTTGGTACAGGGACAGAGATCAAGACAAGAAAATTAAGGGTTAATCTCCTGAGGATGCTAGACTCATCCCTCCATTCTTCCTTCACTACCTGCGGCTTTAAACTGTGAATGGTCTCCTTTTCCAACATCACCTGTTCCCACAGTGCTGAACTGTGGTATCGGTGTTATCATCAGAAAATCAATAGTAGCTGCTAGGCGAGTAAACAAGGTCAGGCTGAGGCACATCTGATTCATCCAGATCCATATAGTCCAAAATGGACTCATTGGAAAATGACAAGTTGGATTAATAAGCTTAATTCGTCCTCACTATGGCCTGTTAGAACTGGTGACGACAATAGCACGATACAGTGTCATCTGTTCACGTTGGTTCCTTTTTAAAAAAACAAACTGATTCATATATTTAATTTAATAAAAATCTAAAAAATATGCACACATTGCACTTGGGAGGATTAAAGAAGCTTAACAATGGTTGCATTCAAAATGCATGTAAAATGACTAATTGAATGAATGAATCATGAGGGTTCCTGAATATGCATGAAGCATAAGAATAAGCCCTTAATTAGCCCTGGACACTGAACAGTGAAGTCTGAAGTCTTTTCACAAGCTCTCAAAGCTCTGAATGAGGCACTCACACAAAAGGACGACGTACGCACATACTGTATTTATGAACATCAAGGGGCCAGTTGCATAATAGCCATTATGTTAAGACAGTGTCTTAAGATCTATGATCCACTAGTTAGTCAAGAGGCAGTCAGTCTTACTTTTTTGGTATCAAATTAGGCCAATCTACGTTTTTATGTTTCTGATTTAAAACAGTTGTAAAGAAAAAAATGGATGATTAACACCTACTGACCTAACGCGTAAACATTGTGGGAAGCACGTTAGCCAGACAGGATTTCAGGAGTTGTTGCTTTGCTGGAGACCCCCCAAAAAACATACCAAGCACAATGTTCTCTCCCCATTCCTGATTTCTAACGCTCTCTCACCGTGTTCGGCATGGTTTTGCGGCTCTCAGAGCAGAAACGAAAGTTACTGCTCTCCGTATGTTTTTTCGGCTGTCTCTGGTCGCGTTCATTTGTCAATTTTGCGAGCTTATTTTGTCCATTATATCAAAAGATCTGGAAAAAAACATACATTTACCCACCCATAGACTCTCCCCTATAAAGAAATCAGGACAGAAGTGGTTGAAAGTGGACAGGTGTAAACGGGTATGTGTCTACTTGTGATTCGATCAAATAAAACACATTTTAATACCAGAAATCCTAACCCTAAACCTTTTGTTAGTACATGTCTATTTATATTATCCAGTATTAAATGTATAATTACAGTGTAACAAAGACTCCTTAAAATAAATTATTCAAATAATGGATCATCCGCCAGTAATACACAGACATAGGCCTGGTTTAATTAGGACATTTAAGTAGCTTTTATAAACATTTCTTTGAAAAAAAGGCAATGGTGTGCATCTTGAGACAAAACAATGGCAGTGACATATTTTGATGCCAGTGCAAGTTGCTTACAGTTAAAACAGCTTAAACATGCATTTTAGTCTGGGACTAGCTTAAAGGGGTCATATAATGCCATTTTTGTACAAGCTAATATGATTCTTTAGGGTCTAAATTAAAAGTTTGTAATATACTTTAATGAAAAATTCTCATTAGTATTGTAAGAAAACACTTATTTTACCTGGTCAAAAACAGCTCTGTTTTCAGCACGCCGTTTCAGTGCATATGACTTTAAATGATAATGAGCTTTGCTCACCCCGCCTCTCTGTTCTGTGCGTACACCATTTGTAACACAATAACACAATAACCATAACGCGTTGTTCAGTATAAACGTGGGATTATGAATTATATTGAGAACATCATACATAGAAAACATGCCGTAATGTACCCTGAGTGTAAACCTTAGACGCATTCATTGTGAAGCGTGCAGCTAGCGATTTGCAAAGATTAATATATTAATATAAAGTTTAATAAAACGTTACACTCACTTCCGTTCTTCTGGAGATTCAGCAGGAACACGAATATCTGGTACCGATCCTTTTTTCGTGAGCAGCTTCTTAGCAAATCCAGCTTTATACTGACCCTCGTTTATAAAGCAGTCTGGTGTGTGAAATGATTCGCGCAAACATGAAAGCATTGACGTTGCTCGTGGGGAATGTTCCCTTCGAAAACAAACTCAGCCACTGCGTCTTCAGCGGTTTCGGATTTAGGAACATTAAAATGACTGCTGTGTTCGTTATTACACCCAAGAACAGAACACCACAATCGCTTAGACGCCATTCTGCTCATAGACAGTGCTCCAGCGTATCAACAATGACCGCGCCGGTCCGCGCAGACTATGATTGACAGCTAGCTCACGAGCGAGGGCGGGTCTGTGTTGAAACGCTCCTGTCAATCAACAATCGTGGGAGGGCTTCCGAGCGTGTGACGTCACACGGTCGAACGGCTTGATTTGAGCCAGGGGAAAACATATAAGGAGATTAAAACAAAAACACTGGATGGATTTTTATAATTTTATGATGGTTGTGTACAGGCACTGCCAACACACATTTCAGTACAATCAACTTGTAAAAGTGCATGTACCATTATATGACCCCTTTAAGACTTGTCTGTGAAACCGAGGGATGGTGTTGATATACTCTCTCCATCCCAAAAACAACATTTAGAGAAATTTAGAGGATTAAAAATAAATAAAACGGGCCTAGTCATCAAGCAGAGGGAAAAACTGGAATGTGTCATGAGTGCTGACAGCTCTGTATACACTGCACAGTTGTTATGAGCCAGTTTTTTTTATCGAAGGGATCATCCCACATGAACTGGATGTGTCCTCTGTCAAGAGCAGCAGATATGGATCAGCTATTAGGAGGAACACTTAAATGTTGTGCTTCTATGAGAATCAGGCCAGCAAGACCACGTCTTCCCATCGAAGCATCTCCCCACTGAGCTCCAGCAGGCAGAAGCAGCTCTACTAATTCCCATGAGATAAATCCCATCATGGCTCCCAGCCAGGTGCAACCACGATTTCGAATTACTCTGTTTATATTCTCAATGAGCTTTTTAGCTTTGTCCAGCCCATAAATATACTTTCCATTACTGTTGCTATTAGGACAGATAAGAGTATAGTCATAGTGCACTGTTTTGGTTCATTTATTTTAAAGATCAAGCATCCTCACTCACATTTAGACAGCGCCTTCATGGGAAATCTTTGGGAATCGTGATGATTAAATCCGTTTAAAATATATAAGTGGTCTCAAATGAAATGTCAGGAGCCTGGCGGATTACTTTATAGGAGGGCTTTCAGCAATGTGGAAAATCAGTCTGAATAAAGTAACAGTCTAAAGTAAATAAAGACTAAACTAAAAATAACTCATTTTAAATTGGCATTTTTATGATATACACGTCACTTCCGTTCAAAAGTTTAGGGATGGTGAGATTTGTTATGTTTTTGAAAGTCTCTTGCTCACTAAGAATGCATTTATTTGATTTTATATAGGCCCATATATATATATATATAATACTATTACAATTTCAAAAAACATTTGAATATATTTTAAAGTGTAATTGATTCCTGTTGATGGTGAAATCATTCTAATATGCTGATTTGATGCTCAAGAAACGTTTCTTATTAGTATCAATGTTGAAAACAGTTGTGTGGCTTAATATTTTTGTGGAAACCGTGAAACTTTATTTCAGGATTCTTTGATGAATAGAAAGTTCAAAAGAGCATTTATTTAAAATAGAAATCTTTTGTAACAATATAAACAACTGTTTTGGTCAATTTAATGTATTCTTGATGAATAAAAGTATTAATCTCTCTTAAATGGATATCAGCATAATGACCCAGCTTTGGTCTTTTAGTGTTTTTTTTTTAATGCAATCCTTGGTTAGAATCACATTAAATAGTTTTATGTTCATGTTTCTGTTTGTCCAGTACTGTAAACCAATTAAAGAGACCACACTGAAAACTCTCTGCCCACTGCGTTATCTACATGAACTTATGAAGCACGACTCACTGTGTTCAGCTCAATTCAACAGATGGAGCCGTTGTGTAACAGGATAGCCATGGCATTTTCTGTTCAGCGGCCATTAGAAGAAATCTTCAAAAGAACTTTTTCAAATATCATGGCCTCTTCCCAAAATCCGTTTTATAGTCACGCACTTACGCTTTGCCCATCATCAAGCGTTTATAACAGTGGTGTTTAAAAAACAATGTCACTCCAATTGTTGAAATACACAATACAAATCTCCACTTGAAGCAGCAAAGTCTCCTGTGTAAACATTAGCCTGTATCTGATCTTCTCTGTTAGGACTATAATGACCTTGTTTGAATATCAGCATTGAGATGCAGGTGTGTGTTATGGGGTTTAGGGCAATGGCCCCAAGAGCACTGAAACTCTTCAGCTGTGGAGATTTTTTGTGCGAGGGGCCGTGAACCTGCAGTGTCATTGTAACTCAGCACGCGGGGGACTGAATCAGCACTTGCTGCCTGCTTGGCTCAATCCGTCCTTTTTCCTTCCCACTCGGGCGGATTTACTTTCATAAGAGGTGTAAAAAGCCTAATCGCTGTGGATTCATTTTTATAGACAGCAGTGTATGCCACCCCCATGTTGTTCTGGGTTTGCCTGCTGGCTCACTATCTTTCTGTCAGCATTCACACATCAACAGAATTTTACATAATCAACAGAAGTGTGGAAATATTCCTTTTATTTATTAATTTATTTCATGATTTCAATCCAATTATCAAATAGAGTAAACCTAATTATTTTGCTGGGGGGGGGGGGGGAACTTTGACTGGAACTTTGTAATAATATTAAATAATTGAACTTCAGAAAGAAAGGCCGGCTCTTTTAATTTTGTATTATTTAATTTTAAATACTTAAATTGTTTATTTTTAAATACTTATTGTTCCGTTTTGGTTTGGTTTCCCTGTTCTGGTTTACTTGTGTTCCCTAGTTAGTCTCCTTGGTAGTTAACTGTTTCTGTTCAGTTGATTAATCTCCCTTTGTAGTTAAGCCCTTGTGTTTTTGTGTGTGGTTATTTCCTGAGATTCTTCCCTGTGATTCTCCTACGTGTTCCTAGTGGAATTTACTATTAAAGACTTCTTTTGTTTTCCTTTGTGATTGTGCACTTACTACCGCCTACACAGGGCATGACAGTTATTTATTTGAACTATTTTTAGTTTGTTCTTTTATTATTAAATAATATTATTTTAAAGCATTTTTCCCTGAGGTCCCTTCATGCTACTTAAGTTCTTTTTAATTATTTTTTTTAACCATTTACAACCTTTTTTGCAACCTTTAGAATTAACCCTTAAATGCTTGAATGTTTCGCCAATCATATTACAAATGGTCTTTAGCGACCCAGATCTATATCTAACATGGATGGATTTCTACCTGTTGCGATTATATAAAATTCTCCTGATATTAGAGTAGCAATTACAGAAGAATAAAAGAAAGCATATTTTGTTACCTTTTGGAGCTTGGAAGGGTTCAGTTTGAGCAGATGTTTTATACCATCATCACCGTCCTCGTCAGAGCTCATTTCACAGTACATTCAGCATCTGGCTCCTATTCACAATCTCAAATATATTCTCAAAACTATCATTTTCAACAACTTCAAAATCAATACTTTGATTGCTGACAGCTTCTTCACCAGATCCACCATCAAGTGACAGTAATATTTGCATTCAGTACTTGGAAGACTCATTAGCAGTAAATCGCTGAGCCATTTCAAGTTTTGCTGATGATTCTTCCTATTCTTTTGTTTTCTGCCTGCGGTAACTATGAGTGAAATGTCACTTCATCATTGTGTATCAGACATAGCCACCTTGTGGAGTAAAGGTGAATTGCACTTATTCAGTCATCAAAGATTCAATTATTGTGCAGAAAAAATATACTCACACTGTAACACACCTCGGGTCGTTTAGCGACCCATACAATTTTTACAAAAAATGAATGAGAAAACAGTCAGTCTTTTATGATTTTATGATTTTTCATGTTATATTGTTTGTAATGAATTGATTGGGGAATACTAATAAGTTTGAAATCTAACTTAAAAAAAATGTATGAGGAGGAGGGTAGTGAATGACGACCCGGGTCACTAAAGACCCGAGGTATGCTTTTAAGGGTTAAATGTTTTTTTTTCCTTTTCTTTTTTGCTGCTGTGCTCTTTAAGAAACGACCCCTTTACATGTGAAATGAGCAACAGCTAAGACACACGTTGCTGTCATGTCATTGTCCAATATAGTTTTTAACTTCAATAACAGCCTCTTGTATCACATTTATAATAGATTCGTAAAACAATTCGAGTTGAAAAGGAAAATTTGATTTCTCACAATATGACACCTTAAAACATTTCTTTGTTGACAGCTGGTCCCTCTTCAGTTTCATCAAGCAAACAGTTTGAAATGACGGCGGTAACTCTTGAGTTGTTCCTCAATTGCTATGAATTTATGATGTTATATCTTGTCTATATCTGATGAGCTGTTCATGCATAAATGAGGTCTCATTGTGTATTATTTTGTGTTTTGAATTTATATTTATACTGCATGTCATTAATTAGTTCCTTACAATGCTCACAATGTTGAGACAATATATAAGGGGTCTTAAAAAAATAAGCACTATTTTAGGTAGCAATATCCCTTAAAATTCAAAATGTAACTAGTGAAAAGAGTAATAGATTTCAAAATGATACTTAGCAATAATTTTTTTTTTTTTCAAAAGTGCTGAGTAATTTCTTGAAAGGAACTGTTTATGGTGAATGCCATTTCCAATCTGGGTTTAAGATTTAAAATATTATCTTGCAAATGAAGGAGACCGAAAACTGGTGAATTGTACGTGGTGAAAATTAATAAGGACTTCTTAGGATAAATTAATTTTATGGACTGAGACCCAAAAAAAAGACCCCTTGGGGAGCGCAGGGCACAACGTAACGCGGGGCTAGTTGTAACTCACTTGTTTTAAATACTTCCACACATGCCAGCATGACGAAACTTGGTGTATTTACTAGTTGCCATTTCAACACTAAACAGAGAAAAAATTGCGCCAAAATTCAGAAATCTTTGTAAGATATCCCTGAACATTTATTTAACCATAGCAAAAGTAGCTACATTTCTTACTTAAGTTAATTTTTCATCTCTATTTTTTGTGTTTATTTAAAATTATACAAATCTGATATTATTTTAATCTCCAATTAACAGTTGATATAGTTCTTTAATGCTTCGCTAACTAGCAGAAGACACTAGCCGGGTTTAAACCCCAGCTGTGGAGGCGGGGCATGTTGTAACACTGCGTTACAATGTGCCCCTATTAGAAATATGCTATTATATTCTATACTTTTATGAATTCTATTGATAAAACATGTGAAACATGTAAATAAAGACTGAGAGTCAATGTTCAGAAATGATTAATTATTATTTTGTTTTGAACTATGCTGTATAGCTGTGTTTTCCGGTGTGTTTATTGTCAAACTCAAAAATTAGTTTATTTTTAATTATTAAAAAATGCCATTATTTTATATGAAAAAGTTAATAATTGTATTTTATTAAGAAAATATTTTGGTTTGACTTGTATATATTTTTTATTAGATCAGATAACATTTTAAGCTGTCATATGGTGATGATGTTACAATGTACCCCACCTATGGGGCATGTTGTCACATTTCACTTCCATTCTTTCGGGGTAAATCAAGAAAAAAGTATACACTGTATTAATAAAACAAAACCACATAATTGTACTAGACATGTGGGAAATTAATGTGGGAAAAAATAAATACTCTAAACCCTAAGATTTACACAAACTGAGAAAGTCAAAAAGCGTTACGTTGTGCCCCGCTCTCCCCATTTCATGGACTGAGACTTGCACTGAGGAAAAACTTGGCACAGATGAATCATTCACAATGCCAGGAATGTGTATTACAAAAATAAATAAGCTTAGTATTACTAATATTTTATATAATACTAAATTAATTTAGATTTTTGATAACTCAAAGCCCCTGTAATTCAAGTATATTCCAATGATTGGGGTTCATCTCCGACAGGATGGAGATAAATCTATGCGAGCGGAGATGGAATGTCATCTCCGCTCGTGTGATGAAATGAGTCACGTGTTCCGCTCCGATGGAGACCTCTAACCACTGACTCATGATGAATGACTTTCTGCGAGTCTGGCAGAGTCTTGTTGAGCATACAAAGACTGTAAAAAAAAACGACTCCGCAATCAGCAACAAATCACTATGAGCAATGAAATACGAACTATAAATTATCCCTGGGTCTGAGGACGGAGCCCACTCTGTAATAACACCGCTCGATGACATCACTGATGACCGGTTATTGATTTCCACCATACAGGAGGTTTTGAAGAAAACTGTTGAAATCATTTGGTCATAACGTTAATGTAGGCTATTTGTGCCATAAATGTAAGAATGCTTTACTTCCAAACAAAGAGTTTCCCTTACAATCCACTCACAATTACACATTTGGTGACCTTTTAGCACATTTTCTGCTAAAAAATGACCAGTAATATATTTTTTGTGAAATGTATGAATGCGTTTTTAAGCATTTGAATATGTACCGTATCTCTAATTACATTGCTGTAATATGCCAGTCTGAGAATAAATTAATGTTAATATCACAAACCTAAAGTAGGCTAGCCTACATTAATGGTTCATGGTTCATTTTGAAAAAATGGTGCAGACTCAAAATATTGAATGAATCAACGTCACGTTACAAGATTAAATCTAATGAAACTTTTATTAAATCTAATGAATTCTCTTTTTTTTTTTTTTTTGCAGTGAAGCCATAAAATAACATAACCATTTTTGGTTCCAAAACGTTTCAGTGAACAGTTTTTAAAAGAACCCCTTTTTATTAGCGTGAAGAACATTTTAATAGTCTAAATAACTTTTATCTAAATGACCTTTTGTGCGATGAAGTAGTTCCATGGATGTTAAAGGATCTTCGTGGATGATAGATGCCAACAAAGATCCTTATTTATTCTTTAAGACCTTCAAATAACATAGTGCAGTATTTGCAAGATATGCCCTAAAAAACATGGTATCACAATGGTACCAAGTCAAAAAAAATCTTGGGTATTAATGTGGTATACATTTAGATTTTTTTTCCCGATCTTTTTGTTAGTGCCAACTGTACGGCCCACCCTGAGAGACCTGCACAGACAAAACACCTGCAGTGCCACATTATCTATCTACTGTCTTTCCTCTTGCTACTGCATCCTGTTCCCTTCCCAACACCCAGCTCTCAATGGTTTCTGTGTTTGTGCCTCAGTAATCTGTTTCCTCTGCGTGTGGGGACAAGTCTTTGGCACATGCTCATATAGCAAGGGCCTGCAGACAGAACCTCTCTCCACTCTCCATGCAGTCACGCTGGGCTGATAAAGGAGCCCTGGGCACTCCGACTGTACGACGTCAATGAAGCAGAAGTGTCCTCTCGAGTTCTCCTACAGTATTCTCCTTTTAAGGTCTCTGGCTTAGATTAAACACAGATCATCATCTCGGATCAAACTAAAGAGTGTTTTATGTCATTTCCGATAACCCAATGATTTGGTGATGCTCTTCTGATGCTGTTATGATCTCTCAATGGCTTTGTGCAAATCGACAATATAATGTATCTTTTTCCAACCCATCCAACAAGAAAACAGATTTATGGCTAGATTCATAATCTCACAATAACTGTCAAAGCAGGTTTTCTGTTGCAGCTGTGAGCCTGTTATCAGCCTGGTCCAGGTTGTCCATGTGTCCAAGTTCAGCCGCAGCCAGTTGTCCATAGAGACATTATGAAACATGCAGGAAGTGACAATTGGCTTCTTTTTATGTGAATGCTATAGTCACACTTTCAAACGCCTATAATTCTAGGATCCAGAATGCAAAAAGAAATGGCAGCAAAAAAAATTCAGCCTCATGAATACCATCGATTTAAAAGCCGACGTTTAACTCCTTATTGTATAATGGATTTAACCACGACAAAGGTATTTCAGCGTAAAAATCTGTTTTGTATTTACTACCACCGCAATTCAGTTAAACCAGGCACTAAAAGCAACAAAACACTATAGACCTTTACCGCTAAGCCAATTGTTCTTAACTGGTGGGTACTGTTCTGACACAATCATCAGGAAAATATTATAATATTAATATTAATTAAATTCAAATGTTAATAATAAAATGCAACTAACCCTATAATGGAATAGTGTATAGGATGGTAAAATAAACAGGCATATCAAATTTTACAAGGGAGGGAAATGTCAAATGCAGATATTCTGAGCAAATGAATAAAATAAAGATATAGAAATCCTATTTTCACATTATAAAAAAAACAGGTAATGTGAGATAAATAGTAAATGTGATATAGAGGTTCAATGAGCAAATACATTTGGAATTATGAGAAATAAAGTCAAAATTGTAACATTTAGTTTATTTTTGTACATTAAGCAATTTTGGTTCTGAGTTGAGTCAACATTTAAAGTCCAATGTAAAATCTGGTTAAAAAAAAAATATATATATAACCATGGACCACTGCCCTATAGGCTATATCATCCCTCCAGGATTTGTATAGTAAATTGAATTATCAGTGTAATGTTTGGAGCAATAAATCCCAGGCAGATTAGAAGCACATGTTATATGTTAGATCATCAACTGCATACTTTTATTTGCCACATATGCATTTGGTTCAGTGGCACAAAACACTCTGTCCTACAAGTCCCCTGGAACTTTAACTACGATGATAAGAAAATATCAACATGATAACATGCTGGAGTCACAAAAGGTCAAAATTTGTAGAAGTCTAAAATAAAAGAGTAGGCTATACACAAAGTTGTGCAAGGAAGTGAAACTGATGGTGAAGAGTTCAAAATGTCTTGCTGTGTCAGATAAATTTCTGCCCTTAAATGTGTTTCTAACGGCTCTTTTTGATACAAATCAATGGATAAACTACCTCTGCACTGCATGGTGCTGCTGCTCCTCTGGCAAAACACAGTGAGAGCTAATTCCCAGGAACAGCATAATTAATTCAGGAGCATGGCAGCATTTAGGAATACACAATGTTCAAGATTAAGGACAAGAACAGCCTGTTAAATTGAGTTCAATGTTTCATTTAGGATTCTGTTTGGTGAAGCGCATAAGACATGATTGTACAACAACAGGTTTGTTTCAACCAAAATAATTACTCACATTGAGCATACGGAGAATCATAAAAAGGTCTGTTATGAGAAAACGCAAACGGCTCTGGATGGTTTAATGTTTGTATTAAATATATCCATTAAAGAAAATGTGCCAGAGTTTCAGTTAATATCAAGCACCAATCTGTGTCGTAAAATATGGACGTCCACGGCTGACATTCTCATGCAGGGCACAGAACACTGTAATCTTTGAACTAAACTCCCCCAGATTTACAATCGGATGAACAAAGTGAAAGTATGAAGAGCTCTGCAAATTTGTATCAACCTTGTCTGCCATGTTTGGTAAAAATAATGATCTGTAAAAGTCTTAAAAGCATCATGTGGTGAACACTACAAACCAATCAGTAATGTTGTATGTCATTGTTTCCAGTAAAAGTGTGTTTATGAATTTATGGAGTCACATCATCCACCTTTTCTTGCAAAGGGGAAGTAAGCTATTTACTGTGAATGTGTGTGAACTGATTCATTAGCCATTAAATAACTGGGGGGGGGGGGGCAGTAAATGGTAAAATAATTTTTGATTTTATGATTACGATTATAAATTAAAATAATATGATAACAAATAACAGATGGCAATGTCAAGCAGCATAACAAACTATTTTTGTACAGCTAAAATAACTGGAAGTGGATGAGACCGGAAGCCTCGACACATTAAAGTTACAAATGGCTGCACCTGCTCCTATGTTAAAAATAAGAGGATTAACTGTTTCCAGCTTGCTGCATATTTTATTTCTGTAAAAAAATTAATTAAAAAAGTAAAAAATAAAATAGTATCTATAAATATAAACGTTTCTAGAAAATATAAAAATGTGTTGCTAAAAACAAAAATAATTTTCTCAGATTAGACCATTTTTTTGTGTGGGGTAAGTGAAAATGTTGCAGGGCCAGTCATAATCGGAACTACTGGCCAAATTTGACAGTAGAAGAATCAATCCTTACTGTTTAGCCCTGCAAGTGTTCTGAATGGCATAAATTATGTCTTTGCAGGGGACATTAAAGGGTTAGTTCACCCAAAAATGAAAATTATGTCATTAATGACTCACCCTCATGTCGTTCCAAGCCCGTAAGACCTCCGTTCATCTTCGGAACACAGTTTAAGATATTTTAGATTTAGTCTGAGAGCTTTCTGTCCCTCCATTGAAAATGTATGTATGGTAAACTGTCCTTGTCCAGAAAGGAAATAAAGACATCATCAAAGTAGTCCATGTGACATCAGTGGGTTAGTTAGAATGTTTTGAAGCATCAAAAATACATTTTGGTCCAAAAATAACAAAAACTACGACTTTATTCAGCATTGTATTGTCTTCCGGTTCTGTTGTCAATCCGCGTTCACGAGTCCGCAGTGACGCTGGTGACATGTTATCTGGTGTGTCCGTGTATTGGGGTTAAAAAAAATATGGCTGGGCAAAAAAATGCAAGTCTTCCTCTGTGTCGAAATCCTTAGACATGTTTGCGAAGATTGTTTTGTTTACAGCGTGCGTGTCTCCCTCAGACTGTAAACGAAAGCGGATCCACAACAGAACCGGAAGAGAATACAATGCTGAATAAAGTCGTGGTTTTTGTTATTTTTGGACCAAAATGTATTTTCGATGCTTCAAAAAATTCTAACTAACCCAGTGATGTCACATGGACTACTTTGATGATGTCTTTATTTCCTTTCTGGACAAGGACAGTATACCGTACATACATTTTCAATGGGGGGACATTTAGCTCTCGGACTAAATCTAAAATATCTTAAACTGTGTTCCGAAGATGAACGGAGGTCTTACGGGCTTGGGACGACATGAGGGTGAGTCATTAATGACATAATTTTCATTCTTGGGTGAACTAACCCTTTCAGGGAGAACAATCATAGCCCCCATGTTGTACACTAGGAATCGTTCCAAACCCAAGTTGCCAAAAATAACCATTTAAAGGTGCAGTAAGAGATTTCTGAGAAATGGTGTTGTAAGTGGATTGGACCAGGCATCACAGCACACTTGTAGCCAATCAGCAGTAAGGGGCGTGTCCACTCATGATGGGGGAGGAGAGAGAGGGGGAGATTTGAAGAAAGACTGTAGAAAGAGAGATGGTTGAGAGACATTACAAAAGAGAAAAGGTCAGAGGAATATTACTGGGAAAAGAAGGGTTATGATCAGGCAAGAGCTTTAGGACGCGTTAATATTTCCAGCGCTGGAGAGACTTAAGGCCTGAAAACGAATAAAAAGATATGCTGTTGTTGTAATGTTAGCTCTAGCAACAGGACAGTATTGAGTGTCATTGTTTGTCTGGAGCTGGTGTGGTGCTGCCGACTAACAACAGACTCTTGCTTGTATACTCTTGTGTACTGTGTTCGTTTTTTGTTCTTCGTCTTCTTCACTTTATTTTACATAAAAGTGACAAAAGTGATAAAGAGACATCCACTCTTGCAGTGGGTGTTCATGTATTTTGGGGCAGGGAAATGAAGGTAAGGGTGTGTTTGTTTGGGTCGGTTTCAGTGTTTTTCAGAAATCGCTTACTGCACCTTTAAAAGGGCCCTTGGAATTGAAAACTTTTTGAGGGGTTCAACTGATAGACACTCTCAGCCTGGACTAATTAAGCATTTTATAAGCATCAAATATTTGCAATATTAATATATTAAGGATTCCCAAAGCAGCTGGTCATGAAAGTACAGCTTGCAAAGCTTATATTACAAAAAACTCACCACTAAAATCTGACAAAATGCTATAACTTTTAACTTTAAAAGTCTATAATAGAAAGGCATGATATATTTCACTATTTTTGTATAACCTACCATCCCTCAGAATTACATTTTATCATAAGCACACTTGTATGGAAATATCAATAGCATCTTCCAATGCAGCTGACGTCTTGTTGGTCTGTCAGCAGATTAGCTGATATCATAAATACATATAAACACAACAGAGCACATTACTAAACAACATTGATACTAATACAATTTTGTAAACCCAATGGGTTTTTAATGGAGGCCTAAGTTAATGTTTAAGTATTGTTTAATCAACAAAAGAAATGTGGATGAGGTCAGTTCATATCGACTGCTCTTGATTCTTTTAAGGATCCATAAGACTAATTAACATTGATTATGTCCAGCAGGACCAAACTGCATTTAATGGGTTTGCTTTGTAATATGTTTTCACACAGAAATCAATAGAGAAAATGTTCTGTTTGGTCATACTTAATGCTGATGTTACCATTGCGGCCCTGTTTCAAGTGTTTAAAGCTATATTCTAACAGTACAGCTGAAATTAGAAAAATTAGAATATCATGCAAAAGTTATAATTTTTTATTATTATGGCTTACAGCTTATGAAAACCCCAAATTCAAAATCTCAGAAAATTTGAATATTACATGAAATCAATAAAAAAAAGGATTTTAAATACAGAAATGTCGGCCCTCAGAAAACTATAATCATGCATATGTATTAGTTTCATCTTTTAATTTGAATTACTGAAATACATGAACTGTTGCACGATATTCACATTTTTCGAGTTTCACCTGTATATTTTAATCACTGAATTGTAAACATCACCATATGCAGCTTACTGATTGGCCAACGTGTTTTTTTCTCTCTAATAATTCTTAAATTTTCCCCACCCCTCAAATCTCAAATATCCACCACATCAAAAAAATGTAAAAAAGAAAGTCACATTTGGAGATATAAAGTCACAAATTTTAAAAGGAAAAAAAAGTCACTAATGTAAAAAATAAAGTCACAATTGACAGATATAATGTCAAAAAAAAAATGCAAAATTTATTGTCACAATTAAGAAACAAAGTCGCAGTTGAGAGATATAATAGGCCTGAGCATGAGACTGAACTTGGTTTTTAAGTTCTGGACATAATTAATTAATGTAAAGTTAATTAATACTATAGTAGGAATAAGGGAGATAAAGATGTGTATGAGAAATTGTAATGAAAGAAAAACTTAATTGATCTCCTGTCATTCTGAGAAGACCAATAATGAGAAAGATGCTAATTACTATACAGTATATTTTTTCACAGGTGTACAAAGGTGTCACACTTTGTCATTTCCATTTATTGCTAATTTTGCTTGACAGTGTGTGATGCTGCTGTTGAATGGACGACGACAATAGCTAAAGCCTTGAATGCCAAAAACGTGAGTGTGTACAGGTGCGGAGTATCCACAAATAATGGTGCCTCTCATTATTATTAAGATAGCATATAAAAAAATATATATATATGTAAAACAAGTCATATTGTCCCGATCTGCTCCAAGACAAGACAGTTGAGGATCCAAATATTTATTGAACAGGGTAATCCAAAGTACAGGCAAGGTCAAACAAAGGCAGGCAGTCCATACAAACAACCACAACAAGGCAGGGAACACGGGAAAAAGAGTAATCCACGGAACAGGCAAGAAATACAAAACCAAGAGACATGAAACCAGGGAGAATGCTCGGAATTGCAGTGAAACACTAAACAAGACTTTGCATATTATGAATAAGAAAACTAGGCTTATATGGGGTGAGCTAAACAAGATAATGAGACACAGGTGAATGTGATAATGGATGAAGAGTCCGGGCAGTGAGTTATGGGAGATGTAGTTTGTGAGGGAATGAAAATAGTCGGATGTGGAGTGCCCTCTACTGGCTCTCAAGGGCACTCCAGCTGGTGACTGTTACACATACAGTATATAAGCCCATGTCTCCATGTATCTGCTTATGTTACATGAAAGAAAAAAAGGAGATGCCTGCAGCCTTGTCCAACCAATGTACCAGCGCATGACCCACGTAAGCTTTTATATTGCATTTACCTGCGTCTACAGCCTCAAATAAACCTCCTGCCCTGTCTTCGGAATGTTCCTCTGGAAAAGTGCAATTACCCAGCAGGTTCGTGTCTTTCTGGATGGTGGTCAACCTGCAGTCACCGCAGATAAGAGCTGATTGAAATTGAATCACACGCCAGAGTGCGCTTGCATTTAAGACATATTGACTAGGTTGTTTCCTCAAAGGAAAGCAGAAGGTGCATGCAGCATTTAATGTCTACAAGATTAGAAATAAACCTGTTTACTTGCATCTGTTATTACATTATACAATTACGACAAGCTGCCCGGCGAGACTTTGTGTTCAACTTTTCTTGGCACTACGGGGTTCAAACTATATGCCACTGAAATAACACTCTCCCACTGAGTAAGTTGAACTGATTATGATCGGTTCATCCTGTTATATTACCTTACAATATGATTAATGATTACAAAATATAAATAGTCCCCTCGTGGTTTTGTGGAGCACTCTCCAGATCTACTGGCAATTACAGAAAATGAAAAGAGAGCTCTTAAATGACTGGGGGTTACACAAAATAATCACCAGTTCCATGAAAAATGATTATAATGAATGCCCCCGTGGACCATGTGTTTACCCTTCCAGCCGTCACATTTAAACAACTGTTTAAGTGCCTTTTTGATTTCATGTCATATAGGATTTTTAGATTGTTTTGACCTCCAGCCAGGCGAATGGCCAAGCTGGCAGAATCATTTAGAGGAATTGTCTCCCAAGTAAAATGAAAAGAGTAAGCAGCACCATAACAGTAATGCCCAAGAACATGAGACAAATGAATAAGCTGATGTCTCTGTTCAGAAGTCGTGTTTCAGTATTTGTCTTCATTTTAATACTGGATTTGATTTCTAGAGTTAGAGAGGGGTTTTTTTTCTGTCAGAGAGCATGAAAATCTTTCAAATACTAATAACCATGCAATAAAGCAAAAAAACTGAATTTTCCTAAATCCAAAAAATGAGTTGTCAGTGGGAGGCCAGGAATTCAAGAAGAAAGGGGGTTTAGGACATCATGACGTAAGTAACTGAGATCCAGACTCATACTTCAATAGAACACAAGTGGATTAAGGCTCAGCAGGATGAGTATGAAAAAAGGGATGATGAGAGAAAATAACGTGTCTTAAAAATGTTGAATTATATATATTTATACCATGGCTTGTCTGAATACTCTATTCTGATTGGATGGAAGGTGTGCAGTAAAACGGTTTAATGCACAGGTAGTTCCAAGTCAGTTGAATCACCTTTCTATATTTATGCACTGTTTTTATGGAAGCGCGCGCACACACACACACACACACATACGACACTCGGAGATCGCGCTGAGAAACATCCAGGAGAGCAGAAACTTGTTATCAATGCTGCAACTTTTATTAATATAGGCTTTTATTATGCTTTTCTACTTTTTCAACTTTAGTTAATGTGTAACGTTGTTGTTTGAGCATAATAAAGATCTGCAAGGTTACAAAGCTGAAAGCTTAAAGGTGAACTAAGTAACTTTTTTACCTTAACCGAACAGCTTTGGAGTCATTGTAATGTACTGATTTCGTGTTGAATGGTGGTCATCTCGCACCCCTCTGGTGCCTGTGAGCCGCAAAACCACCCTTGCTACTTTGGGCCGGGCCGCGATATTTTTTTTCACAGGATGGTAGGGGAAGACTCATGAATATTCATTAGGGAACTCATCCCTGATTGGTCTGATGACCTACCCCTAACCCTGCCCCTAAACCTACCCGTCACTGGGGGTCTGATGACTTACCCCTAACCCCGCCCCTAAACCTACCCGTCACTGGGGTTAAGACCAATCAGGGATGAGTTCCCTAATGAATATTCATGAGTCTTCCCCTACCATCCTGTGAAAAAAAATATCACGGCCGGGCCCGGCGGGCAGTCCTCAGTGTTAGGAAGTATCGTGTGATATCAGGTCTCGCGAGGTAATGAATTGCTTTACGGCAAAAAACAGATCTGATAAAATTCTGATAAAATGAGCATCAAACAGAAATAACCCGGCGCCGTATACATGTGGTGTTGGGCGCGCGCAGCTCTTAAAGGGGCCATACCTTATTTCCAATCGTTACAGCGTCCATCCTACTGAACAGGTACCGGTGTACAGGGGGAGGGGATCCGGCCGTGAGTGCGAGCATAGACAGTAAAAGAAATGGACACAGCGACCCCATAGACTTCAACGAGAAAAGTGAAGTCAATTAGAAGCACTCACTTCCTGATTGCCAAGCGTACTGCGCATGCTCAAACTGAGCTTGAAGACGTAGTTGTGACGTGAGCAACTTGTACGTCTTCTAGTAGCTGTGCCAAGAGGAATCTGAATCATTCCCTTCCCAATCTTGCAGAGCCGGAGTTCGTGAGTATTAGCTGTCCATGAGCTAGCAGCAGGAGCATCTTTATGACACTCTATGGGCTTCTCCCTTGACTTTATGGTAACGTAAGATACAAGGTAATGGGGCCTTTTATACATTGTCATGTTTCTTTAGAAATAAACAATGGACAAATGGAGTCTTTAAACGCCTCAGATGTAAAGTTATTCGCTGTCAATGTGACGCAAAAATGAATGGGAGTCAATGGGATGCTAACAGCAGGTGAAGGCTTGTTAGCCAATGGCGGCCCCTGGGGAGACTTCAGTTTCCGGCTGGTGGATTACCCCCTTGAGTGCGAGCCATCTCTGCGTGAGTGCTATTCACGACAGTACAAGTACTCCACAGCGACTCTAGGGGTCGCTGTTTGACAAAAACGGAATTCCTATTTAGTGCTGCTTTAACATTTATTTCACAGAATCCCCTTTTTTAAGAACTACAATGAACAGCTTGTTTGGACTACAACATGGTTTTTTCAGATCTTATTAAGTCATAATGTTACTCATTTAAATAATCTCCACCCATGGAACACACAAGAAAGGGGAGGTAAATTCGATAAATTGATAACAAACTCACGAACCTAGTGAATTTTACTGTGTAAAAAGCGAGATTTGAGAATTAGGGAAGTTTATTGCACCCCCTTTTGAGAACCGTTTAGTTTAATAAACTTGAACATCCAGTCTCTGTAAAAACCTATTTGCAGCAATGTAGGTAGACTGGGTACAGTTGAGACATAGGTACAGTTGAGACACCTTAAATAACTTGCGTGCGCAGCCAGCACAAGTTGTGATTTTTGCTGTGCACATGCGTATTAGTGTCCTCTTTGGTCGTGGGAAATTTGATCAATGGACGCATCTCCGCTCCGAAGATATCGGCAAAAGTTTTTTTTTTAAGGTAAGACGTTCACTTCACCATGCACACTCCACAATGAATAGCTTATTATCCTTATGTGACTGTTAAACGTAACTGGTATAATCACAAACGTTATTCTGTGCCCTAAAAACGGGCATATTTCATGGGATTGTTTCAGGCATGGTCATTGCAAAATCTAGAGAAATGCGCGAGGTGGCCATTAGGGTACAGTTGAGACACACTGTCTTAACTGTACCCGCGATAGAGTTCTATTAGGAAACACACTGTTTAGTTGTTCAGTGTTATGATAACAGGTTAAATGTCATAATTAGCCAGCATAAGCTGCAAATGAAATAAAAATTTGGTATTTGTGATAATTAAACTGTGTATTATTTATGAATATATAAAATATATTGTTTCTGTTTTATAAAATTTAACCAGTGCTAATTTAAATAACATTAATGAATTTGAATGGATGAATAAACAAACATGTTGCCCAATTGTTATTTTTTTTATTTGTCTTTATTTATTATATTTTCAATGAACGATTAGTTACCTTTACATCATTAAAAATGGGTGTCTCAACTGTACCATGGTACTGTCTCAACTGTACCACATATGGGTACAGTTGAGACAAAGTTGAGACAAAAAGCACCTTATTTTTATGAGCTAATTGTGGAAAATATAAACTACTTATGAGTAATATTGATTGATAATATCTTAGTCTACAAGCTCATGAAATGTCATGTGGCATATCATGTGGAAATTCACGTCTTTTCAGCATCTATTTTTGTGTGAAAAATCAAAACGCAAAAAGTGTCTCAACTGTACCCAGTCTACCCTATACGACTGATGCCATGGCTTTCTTTTTCAGTTCACTGCATTTGACTTAGTAAGAGGGTAGCCTACTTGAAAAAAATATACTGTATATGGAAAGATGAACATCGTAAATGAGAACATTTTCAAGCTGATAGGACACGTTGTTGTGTTCATGCGTGAATTATATTGTGACTATATTTCAAAGTGATGTAATGGCATGATTTGTGTGAGAACGGAAGTGAAACAGTAAACAAGATGGATGCAGTTCTCTACTTCTGTCTCATGTGCTTTATTGCAGCCTGGCATCTCCTGCTGCAGTACATTTGTGACAGAACTGTTGCTTATGGAAGTTTGGGGTCTGTGTCTGGTTGAGCCATGAAGAAACTCTGACACTGAAAGATGGAAACCTGTTTGAATTGCAATGAGGTTAGCGTTGCCAATCCGCTACTTCAACTTTCCTCAAACTGAGCCTCCAGTCTCAAGGAAAATATGACTGTCTAGACTTGAAATAGCCTGTCAGGAACTGTATTGTCAGCAATGGTCAGTGTAAAATAAATTAAAATATTCCCCCTTAAAAAGGAAGTTGACGAGGGTTTTCAGTGTTTCCCCTAGGATTTTTTTTAAACTGCTAGTGTTGCGCAGCGGGTGTGTTACGGATACATGGTGTACATTTTTTAGCAATCAAAAAGGGTGTCTAATTAATTTAAATAATGTATTATGAATCATTAAACTTATACGACATTTAAAAAAAATATATGAAAATAAATTTCACTAACTCTGTGTTGTGTTTTTTCTGGTAATAAAACGAAGACATAAAACACAAATTGTATCATTTATCATCAATTTTAATCATATGAAATTAAATAAACTTTTTGTCAAATAACGTGCTGCACAATGAGCTTTACTGTTAAAATTAAAACATGGATTATTCCGCCCCCCTAAAACAATGGTAGGGGAACACTGGTTTTGTAGACATGTGTGGCATTTCTTTTTAATCTTGTTAAATTAGACATACTTTGAGCCGCAAGGGAAAATTTGGGGATTTTTTTTCACTAAATAATGCTGCTTTCTTGGAAACTAAAATATAAAGATTACACATTCAGTACAAGCATTGAATGACAGCTAACCGTTGATCTTTAAATCATCTTTTATTAATAAATAGTACCTGTTTATCATGCATGTAAACTATGACATGTGAGAAAAGTTTCCAACAGGTTTTAAATAATACTTAAGTCACATGTTTCATCATTAAAGATTATTATTATTTCCCAGTATCTCTCTCTTAAAAGTTTGTAGTCTCTTATTGATCAATCATTTATTGGAAATATTTTGTAACATGCCTTTACCGATTTATTTCTTGCTTCTTGAGGCCTTGCTGAACAAAATAATTAATTTCTTTTAAAAAAAAGTCATACTGACCACAAACTTTTGAACAATATACATCACATAAACAATTACAGCAAGGATCATCTTCTGTCTGGCTTTGGAACCAATAGCACGTTGAAGTTATTTCCATTGGCGAACAGCCATCGTGGAAAAGAGAAGTTGTATTTTTAGTATATGAGCCATTCACACATGAATTAGTGACTTATTGAGTGTACAACAGCAAAGAAAATGATTGTTTTTCTATTTATCTCAACAAGTATACATGTAGCAAGTAAGTACAAATAATACTTCTATCAGTAGTGCTATAATGTACAATACTGTATACTATATTTCATTCCTGTGCAGTGCAAAAATAGTATCAGTATCTTTTGTCATGTTTTACCTCTCTTTTACAATTTTGTTTCTTATTTTAAGCATAACCCTAGCAACATTTAATAAAGTGTATGCTTAAAAGAAGAAGTAAAAATGCCTAAGGGATACAAAAAAGAAACTTAATTTAAGATCAAATGGGTCATACACAATTTACAAGGTATTTTAAATGTTTCTTGTTTTTGAGAATTTCAGATATTTGACTACAAAAACAAGAAAATTATATTTTTTTGTGGTCTGTGTATAATATTCTATGTATTATTGTGTATCTTGTGCTTTTTTTTTTACAAAGTGGATTCACTTCAAGTTTATTTGATTAGTTTGATATGTTGCCCATAGTGAAAGTTATGCCTTTATAAGGGGAAAAAATATGTGAAATGCATGAGGAATCTAATACTTTGTTACCTAAAACTAACAAGTGTTGATACTTCTCTCTGTTTTTGTGTTGTAGCCTGCAGCGAATCATCAAAACTGGTGTTTGGACAGGTTGGGGATACAGTCACTCTTCCATGTAAATACGACATTAACGCCAATGGCCTATTGAACATTTGTTGGGGGCGACATCAGTCATGGTTCCATTGTGAGAACACTGTTATCTCCTCCGATGGCTTGCAAGTGAACTACAGAGAGTCACATAGATTCAGCTTGGTCAGTGGACTCGACCGAGGAGATGTTTCCCTTACCATAAGGGTTGCTCAAAATACGGATGCTGGGTTGTACGTGTGCCGTATCGAGATCCCTGGACCTTTCAATGACATTAGTCACAATGTTTATCTGTTTATCAGCAATAGTGAGTAACCACTCAATTTAATCTTTTTGTATCAATGTTGTTATGCTCAGACATGATGATGTATAGTATGTATGTTCTTCCATAAAAGGACTGGATCCAAAGAGAGTCATCTCAGAAACACAGCTGGTCCCTACAACGGCAAAGCAGGAAAAGCAAGGTATGAAACCTTTCAGTAATAAGTGTGCCACAGCTCTGTTCTGAGCAGGGTAAAACAATGGTAATGCAACTAGATGTTTAACCATGCAAATTATAGAACTGCTTCTTTTGTTGCTGATGTCCGAGGTCGTACATCCAAGGACATGGTAAACATAGACATGGTTGCCTGACAACCTGACAAAGAACGTCATAATATTATGCAGCAAGCATGCATTAAATTGATCAAAAGTGACAGTAAAGACATTTATATTACAAAATATTTCTATTTTCTAAGTGCTGTTCTTTTGAACAGTTTAACTCCAACTGTTTTTACTGTATTGTCCTTATAGTATTGGACTACTTTTTGTCCTTTTGCATTCATTAATTTCAATAATGAATCAATAATTCATTATTAGCCAATACATTGATTTATTGTATTATTAATCATAATGTATATTATAGGAATTACCAGTTAATATGAGATAAAATAACCATTTTTGTTTCACACACAGTATACTATGCATCAGACCCAACCACACTCATTACTGAGCTTTATATCACATCAGAAAAGATAACTGCAGGTATGAATATAATCATGACCACACTTAATCAACATTGAAAGAGATTCAGAAATATGAGCCAATATCTGTCAGAGTAAATGTAAACATATTTATTTATTTCAGATATTACTGGCATCTACATAGATGAACCTGTTGCAGTGGTCCATACTGAGGTATTGCAATCATCTGTTTACAAAGACAGAGACAGACATTAGCTGTTCTGCTTTTGCTGTCAGTCTATATTTTGGCTTCAATGTGTTGTTAGTAATGTATGTAAATGTATTATGCATCTTGATTTTATTTGTTTTGGACATGATTAAGGTGTTTCACTCATTACTTGGTGTGTCATTTTAGGAAGCAATGGACGCATTTGTCATAAATACTGTAAGAGTGGGAGCCATTGTCTTCATCCCGGGTTTAATCATCGCAATTCTGTTCAGTAAGTAGATTAGCAAGTAATTCATCTAATGGTCTAGATCTGGAGAAATATTAAACACTTGTAGCATAAATGGGTGAATGGGTGAAACCTCTAATGAACATGTCCAGATCGCATTTCATTCCAAATTCATTCTAAAAAAAGAAGCTAAGAAATCATATTTTGCATTAAGAAAATTAAGTTTGTTTTCCAATGTGACTTGGATATTTTAGCTTAGAATTCTTATTATAATGTGTCATTAACCCCCGGTTTCACAGACAAGGCTTAGTCCCAGACAAAAATGCATGTTTAAAATGTTTTAACTGAAAGGAACTTAAACTAACATATCTTAAAATATGTCCATCGTTTTGTCTCAAGATGCACACCAGTAATGCTTTTTTTTCTAAAGCATGTTAATAAAAGCTAATTAAATGTCCTAATTGAACTAAGGCCTAATCTTGGCTTAATGTAAGCCCTGTGTGTGAAACCAGGCCTTACTTTTTATTAAGGTTTTTGTTTGGTCTCAGTGGTGATTCTCAATGTAATTAAAACACTACTGTAATACATTATCTTTTAATTCCACAAACTTAAATTAGAGGCAGTACAGCAAATCCTAGCAACAGTATTGTACAAATTTAAATAATTCATACATTTTCTTGCAATATATTTTGTTAAAGGGATAGTTCACCCCTAAAATGAAAATTATGTTATTAATTACTCACCCTATAATGTCGTTCCAAACCTGTAAGACTTTCGTTCATCTTCGGAACACAAATTAAGATATTTTTGATGAAATCTGAGAGATTTCTGTCCCTCCATTGACAGTCTATGCAACTACCACTTTCAAGCCTCAGAAAAGACGTCATTAAATGAATCCATGTGACTCCAGTGGTTTAACCTCAATTTTATGAAGAGACGGATATGAAAATGAGCATTTGGTGTATTACAAACACTTAATTTACAAAATATCAATCTCCAACACGTGTTCATGAAAGCACCACGACCGTGACACGGGAGCAGCGTGAACTCACATTGGTAATTAAAATTTATATATATATATATATATATATATTGGAGTGAATATCTTGGCAGGTTGTCGCATTCACCCAAATAAGCCTTTACCCAACATTATACAGTCTGAAAAGTGTACTCTGAGCATTTTATTTTATGCATGAACAAGAAGATGCATGAACAAGAACGCTTGCTCGTTCCATATGGCTGTGTGGAAACTTCTGTTACTTCTCGTGCTGCAGAGTGTTAAGTTTGGCTCTCAGAATGTGTCTTCATTGCTGAGTGGAAGTGAAAGAGGTGACTCATGGCCTGTTTTGCTTACTGTGCATTAACACATCCATTTGAACGCTCTGCCCTCAGGACTGCGGCGCTTCAGAGAGCGCACCAGCAACAGGGGAAGTTAAAAATCTGCCAGATCTCCCAAGCCCAACAATAACCACACACGGATATGATAGTCATATTTGAGGTCATGGACCACATGTATATGGTGATGTGGACTTTTTTTTTGTTTTTTTGCCTTTTTTGGGGTTTGTTCTCAGTGGCTAATATTTATGGCCTATTATAAAATAATTGATTGATTATTAATCTAAGTCTGAGATCACTTATTTACAATATGTTGTCGTTTTACTTTTTCATTGTAATATGTTTGTAAGCCTGTGTCTTCATTTGCCAAGTCTTTTTGAAAAAAGCTTACAAAATATAGGCCTAACTCTAATCATAAGTCATGCATCTCCTTCTCAGAAATCAATTACTGAATGTTTCTTTGTCCAAACTCCACGTGGGCTTAAAGTTTTGAGCATTTCTTTGGAAACGGAATCTGATTTACCACACAACACCATGGTACAGTAGCGGCCTCTAGTGTTCAAAGCAGTCACATCAAAAACATATCAACCGAAAAGTTCCAATGATGTACAAACACTTAAATATTAATAATAATAAAAAAGTAAAAACCCACATGTGATGTTTTGTAGAAGTGTGTGTTTTGTGATTTTGCAGTACATGTAGATGATCATATATTATGTTCTCAGTTCACAAATCTCTCTTTTGGTTATTTGAAGTTGACCACAGAGTAGTAGGCCACATATGGAAGTGAAACTTTAAAAAGAAGTCTGCTTGCACATTGAAGAAAAGCTGAGAATTTGTCATGTGCATGTTGACTTCCGTGTAAAGGGAAACAATATAAGAAGAGAGAGGAGGTAGTCTGGAGCATTGCTTTCAGGGAGAAAACCTTTCCATCATGACTGATCTTCACAGCTGGTTCTTTACATCCTGGATTATTTGTTATCTGACGAGTGAGTTTCACATTTATATTGAGATGTGCTTACAATCAGTAATTTGTGGCAAAGAGTAGAATGTAATATATACATATTTTAATACATTTTTTATTTGATGTTTTAAAATATTATGTTTTATGTATAGGCTATTTCATTTTGCAGTAACCCTTAAGATTATTTTATTTGATCAAGCCAAATTATCTACAATAATTTTGATTATTTGATGATCTAAATTTCAAATTCAAGGTTATTTAAATAAAGTCACTGTCTCTCTTTCAGTTTGTAAATGCAGCGACGTCATCGTGCAGAGTTTCGAGGGTGAGAGTGTCACTTTGCCATGCAAATATGACAGCAGATACCATGGAAAATGTGAAATATGCTGGATAAGAGGAGACATTCCCACAATGGGTTGTGGTGATGAAATTATTGGAAGCGATGGGGATAAAGTGGTGAGGAGAATATCTAAGAGATACCAGCTGGATGGAGAAATATCGCATGGAGACGTGTCTCTGACAATCCTTAACATAAAAAAAAAAGACTCTGGCAAATATGGATGCCGTATACATGTTCCTGGATGGTTTAATGACAAGATGTATTACGTTCATTTGATTGTTGATGACGGTAAGCAAAGCCATAATCCCTATATACTTAATACAAATGTTGTTGGCTTTTTTGTTTTGGTTTGGGGTCAGTAAGATTTTTTTTTTAAATAAAGGAATAAAAGTAAAAAACTAAAATACTTTTTGTGATAGTAAAGACATTTAATTGTTACAAAAAATATTGCAAATAAATGCTGTCAAAAAAATTGTGAGCACAAATGATTTCGGAAGGATCACACTGTAAAAATATATGATTAATAAGTTATGACAACATATGTTTTTACATTGCTTTAACTCATAAAAATAAGTTAAGCAATTTTCTACTTGTTTTATAAGTTACAAGATTCAACTCACTTTTAAAGTCAGTTTAATGTAATTTAAGTTGAAATGACTTAAACATCCAAGTTGATTGTATTTAAAAAAATGTAAGGAAGCTACTTTTTTTACACTGAGCACTAGGGTAATGATAATCCAGCTTTGCAGGAATAGATTTTATTTTAAATATATTAAAATAAAAATGTAAATAAAATAAAACCATTAATTTTAAATTGTAATATTTCACAATATTACTGGTTTTACTGTATGAATCTGATCTGATAAATGACTCGTTGAGCATAAGAGACTTCTAAGAAAATCTTACACACTCCAAACTTTTGAATGGTAGTGCAGATTTAAAAAAGATCAATAAAAAAATATTTTTTTAAATATTTTAAAAAGTATTACAGTTTTGCATTGAAATACACTTTCTTCAAAGCACTTATTCCAACAACATGGGAAACTACATCCCCGTCGAGCAGCATATCTGAGCATGAAATCACAGGAGTATTCACCACTGTCATGGCAGAGGGTACTTGTGTGTGTTTCTATGTGAATATCTATGATGTATACTGTCTTTGTGAATCTGTGATGGCTGAATCATGAAAACATACCAGACAAAACCAAAAAAGTACTGATAATCAAGTCTAAAAAAGGAAGTGTTTTTGGTGATGGTGACAAGTTTGACATTATTTGCCATCATTCGGTCATCGCAGATGAGATCAGTTCTGTGTAAAGTCAGTGCTTTTAGCAGTTTTCTGATAGCTCGTGCTCATGTGAGAGTTTGAACATTAAAAAAAGGAAAATTCTACATCCTGTTTCAAAGCACCTGGTCCAACCACACAAGAGCCTTTGGTAACCCCTAGTTCTGGGCTTATAACCCCTGAATCACAGACCACTGAAACATCAGGAGGTATTATGATTTTAACCCTGGCAGTGAATCTATAATGACTGAAGCAAAATGTTCATTTACAATAAAAAAAAAAAACGTTTCATTATCTATAATTTATCATTGCTAATAATGACCAAGTGGTGAGATTTTGGCGCTTGCATATTTTACAAATATTTAGTCATTAAAGATCTCTGCTTTATTTAAAGACATTTAAATTGTTAGTGTAGACACATTATGTGACACTATCCTTTTTTTACTAGAAACGAATAAAACACACGAGACTTCTTCATTCGTCAGTTCTTCAAATGCTCCTGAGAGCAGCACTTCTGGACTGTGGAACTCCAGCACAACATACGGTATAACACAGCTGATGATCTGTGCTCTTTGAAATTGTTTTGTATTGCAACATATTGTATGTATTTGCAAATATGCTGATTGTGTTTTTCATTAAAAAGCAGAAACCTCAGTTAAGTATCCTAATTCGTCCTCTGTGGAACACAAAGAGAGTGTGAGTATTTCACCATAACAGGAAGCCTGATTTACGGTTTGAAACAATCAATAATGACTTGATATCCTGATACTGATTTTTTTTCTTAAAGGTAAATAAATCTGCAGTTATTGTGCCTGTCCTCCTGTTACTGTTGGCTTTGATAGTCATTGCTGGCATTCTGTTATGTGAGTCCAAACTGGCACTTCACACTTTAAAATTTAACTGCAAAACTCGTTGCGTTTATTTATAAAATGGAATTGTCGTTTTCTATTTTCAGGGAAGCAAAAGAAGAAAACCAGAGCTGCGTTAGACATGTAAGTCAATCCTTCAAGTGCTAGTATTTATGCTTAATTTAGAATGATTAAAAACATTAATTCCAAAATTATATTGATTAAAAACAGATTTACAGTTTGCATTATGCTGACAAAATGCTAAAATGTTCCTATTTAAAATAAAACTACTCACTTTACACAATGGTGTTCACAAGTTTGGGGTCAGTAAGATTTTTTTTATACTTTTATTCAGCAAGGACCCATTAAACCAATTAAAAGTGGCAGTGCACTTTTACATTGTTACAAAAACATTTCATAAAATGTCAAATAGAATGTTTTTATAAATGCTGTTCTTTTAAACTTATTCATAAAAGAATCCTGGGGGAAGTATAATGGCTTCCACAAAAATATTAAGCAGCTCAACTGTTTTCAATATTGATAATAAAAAGAAATGTTTCTTGAGACTCAGCATATTAGAATGATTTCTGAAGGATCATGTGACACTGATGACTGGAGTAATGATGCTGAAAATTCAGCTTAGCATCAGATGAATAAATTGAATTTTAAAATATATTCAAACAGAAAGACAGTTATTTTAATTTGTAATAATATTTCATAATATTACTGTTTTTGATCAATTAAATCAGTGGTTCTCAACCTCTCCTGCAGGGACCCCCTGACACACCATGTTTCTGTTTTAACCCTGAAATGGCACACCTGATTCAATTAATTAAAGGCTTAATGAGTCATTATTAGAGTAGGAAGTAGGAATTAGTTAATTGATCAATTAGTCAACTACTCATTAAGCCTTCAATTAATTGAATCAGGTGTGCCATTTCAGGGTTAAAACAGAAACATGGTGTGTCAGGGGGTCCCTGCAGGAGAGGTTGAGAACCACTGAATTAAATGAAGCCTGAACATGATGGTGATTTAACTTCTTTCAAAAACAATGTACCAACTCCAGACTTTTGTACGGTAGTCTATCTTTTAATTATTTAAGCAATACTATTGTGCATATTATAAATAAAATAAAAAAATGATATGAAGAATGCAACACATACCACAGTCAGCATCAAAGAAAGAACATCCCTCCATTAGGTCACATTTTATGTTTGTATTGAGGCCTGATCATATCATGGGCATCGCTAGTCATTAAGCACGATGTTTCTTATCATGTTTCTCTCCCTCAGAACCCAGAACTCCGAGAACTCTGTCATCTACAGTAACTCTGGCAGCAGTGTGGGCCTGTACAACAGAGAGATGGCTACGGAAAACATCTATCAAATACAGACTGAAAATGAATATGAACAGTGGCATTAATATCTCAGCAAATTCACATTTACTATTAACGTTTAAGTTGATCAGTGTGGAGTCTGTTTTCTGTTTTTGAAATATTTGTAATATTTGTAATAATCTGTATTTGTAATAATGTGACAGCTATTGCTGATCAGAGAAATCAGTTCTCTGGACTATCCTTTCTCTGACAGGCTAACACTATATCATTATTAAAACTAATCTCTATATCAAATTTTAATTGAATAATTTACCACAAATGTGTTTTGGTGCTGTACTTTTCTCATATCCTTCATATTACCAGGCTACACGAGCTTATGCCGATGTGGGTTCAGAAAGATCATAAAACTTAATTCAATAGAAACTATATTGTAAAGAAGGTCATAAAAATGTTCTGTTATCTGTAATACATATTACCCCTCCAAACTGGTTCACAACTCTTATAACACTTATAGACCACACGGGAAACTTCCTCCATAACAACTAAAAACAAAACTCACTCTTCTGATTAACAAATGCTGCATTTTTTCAGTTATGAATGTTGTACAGGTATTCTTGCAGTGCGTGACACGAGGAAAATAGTTGTAACATAATTTTGGTATAAGTGGACTATAGCCTATGTGCTTGCTTATTTTTATATTATTTTTATTATAATAAAAAAAAAACATCTCGGTTACGATTATAACCCTGGTTCCCTGAAAAGAGAACGAGACGCTGCGTCAGAATGTTGACGCAATGGGAAAGTAGCCCTTGAGAAGCACTTGAGAGCCTGTGGTAGATTCAGTCTCCAGGCTAGTGAACCCAATGAAGGTATGCGGAGAGGACCAGCCTGCCACATCACAAACATCTTGAAAATAAACCCCTGACAACAATGCCTTAAAGGGTTAGTTCACCCAAAAATGAAAATTCTGTCAACTCACCCTCATGTTGTTCCAACCCCGTAAGACTTTCGTTCATCTTCGGAACACAAATTAAGATATGTTTGATGAAATCTGAGAGCTGTCTCACTCCTCCATAGGCTTCTATGTAATTTCATCTGCCGGCCCAGAAAAGTTAGTAAAAACATCGTTAAAATAGTCCAAGTGACTACAGTGGCTCAACCTTAAGTTCATCAAGCGACGAGAATACTTTTTGTGAAAAAAAAAAAAAAAAACGACTTTATTCAACTATTTATTTTCTTCCGCATGGGTCACTGACGTGAGTTCACGAGAGCGCCAGGACTCAAGTAAAACAACGGACAGAAAATGTTCTGAGAAGAGCTCTGATTGGGGGATTTAAATCTTTACATCTGGCAACCGCAAAATGAAAGCTCATCGAGGCTTGTTAAAACAGTCAATATTTATGTAATATTGTGTGTCCTCTTTTTATTAAACTAAAACAAAGGTTTTGGTTGAATAAAACTAAAAAGTTGATGGCGTGTATCACAAGCGCACTTTGGCGTCCGAAATCGCATAGGGCCTAACGTTACTCTCTCGAGTAGGTAGCTGCTAGGCCTAGTACTTATTTTGAATAAGTAATTACTTCACGACCGCTAAAAAAGTAAGTTCTATATATAGTATGAGTGTGTGTATAGTTTATGAATGTAATTTGGACGTAGCCTAACGTTACTACATTCGCCATGTTAATTGTCATTATCATGTGACCGACCAGCGTCAGCTTCATTGCTATCAGATTGCTATCTTTTACTGTCTATGATTGCTATTCACAAATCCTCTCCTGTGGCCTCATGGGATAGTAAAGTGTCCATCGTATGCACTTCAGATTTTCTCTTTTATGAGTACTGTGAATTTGGACAAACTTCTGTTGTCACATACTGTTTTTCGCCTACCTACGAAAGTATGCGATTTCGGATGCAGCATTGGTATGACTCAAATTTTATATTAATTTGTTTCGTTAGAGAAATTGTAACTCATTTTAGAAACAATTGAATGCTTTTTGAATCAATGTAAGTGTGGCAGGTCCAATGAAATTCGTCCCGCCTATATGCGGTTGGCTCGCCTACTTGTTAAGTTGCTCCTATCAGTGAGCTGCAGTAGCGTCTATAAAGGGGTTGTTTAGAGTGGGTGATGTTACGAGTCACCGCCTTTACTTCCGGTGTCGTCATTTGGCCGTCATTCAGGGTGGCGTATGAATCCCTACGGCTGGCATTGAGCGAGACTGTCCCTCTTCGGGTAGGTGAAAGAGTTGATTGTGTTATCTGAGTATCCGTTTCTACTGTAGCAGTACCCTTGTGTGTTTACAGTCAAAGGTTGGAGTGAGGCTGATTCAAGCACGGGTGTTTATAGGCTATTTGTAGCCCAGTACGAAGGCGCTTGGTCGTCATCGGCGCGTTCGTTCCCCCACGATAAACTGGACGAGCCCTCAGCTTCCATGTATATCCGGTTGGCTAACTGATCGGGTGTCTGGCGATCGCACTTACAAGGTATGTGCGTTTATAATTTAAGGGTGGCGATCTCCTGTAGAGAGAAACTAATTTTATGAACAGCTGTAACTAGTTAAATTATGGAGATCTCGTCTAATTGTTAAACTGGTAATTTTACAGAGGGATTGGGTACAGAGTGGTCGTGTTATGGGCGATTTGTTCCGTGCTGTGGGACTACGTGGGACATCGTCTGGAGGCGCTGCTGCTTGCTTCTGATATTTGCATTGAAATTGTTTTTTGTGTTTGTTACCGAAGTGTGTGTGTGTGTGGGTGTGTTTATTTTCCTTTTGTAAGATTGTAATATTGTTAGTGTGTGTATGGTTGAGTTGTGATACTGCACTGGTCAAGTTGATGTGAATTTTGTTAACTGTGAATTTCTTTATTTTCTTATTTTTGTGTGGTCAGAAGTGGTTCTATTTATCTCTTTTTGTATTGGATTTATTTTGGCATCCTAATTGTTTATGTGTAAGTAGAGAGGCGATAACCTTGTTCTGTTGTCTTTAGTAAAGTGACTGTTTAGTGTGAGAGAGCCTGAGTGGTGTATACCCTGAATCTGTTACAGGGGTTAAGTGCTGGAGCCGGCGCGGAAAGCTGGTTGTGGTCTGTTATCACGAGTGCTGTGTCCTGAGTGGTGTACGTGTGCGAGAGTGCCGAAGCACAGGGGTATGGGAAGAGTGATTTGCCGTGGAGGCCATATTGTGTTTTATTGTCAAACTTCAGCTCCCCTGTCCAGATTCAGCTGTAACTGATTACTCAGTCGTTTTGTGTGTTGTCAAATGGTGTAATTGTTGTGGTCTATAAACTGTTGCTGAAGGTTTGTTCTGTGCTCATGAACCTCAAATTTTATCTGTAATAAAATTTATATTTTTTCATCCACGTCTCCCGCCGTTTACTGTGAGCGAACCATGCGTTGCTTTAAATAAGAAATGTTATTCTATCGTCCCTGGCAGGATTCCAGGGTGGCGTAGTCGCTAACTGATCAACCTGGCCACATTTGGCGTAGTCGGCAGGGTCCTCACGGTTGCAAGGTGGAGACGTGTATGCATATTGGTTTAAAATTGTAATTGGGGTGTTTGTGCAATTCAGTGTGTCTGTTTTTGTTTTTTTGTATCAGGGCAAAGCAGCAGCGTCTGTCTAGATTGTGGAGAGCAGTTCTCGTTAGTGGTGAGTGTTGACTTTAAGAATGGAGGAACAACTCCAGGAACTTCGAGATCTGGTGGTCCAGTTGAAGGCAGACAATGAGAGGCTGCGTCAAGAGCGTGCCCTTGCATTGCCTGGCTCCGCTGCCTCTTCTAATATGCCCGATGCAGAGCCTGTTCCGCCCCATCCAGTCGAGGTGAGTGCTAGTCAGCCCGAAAGATTCGTGTTTGTACCTAGGGACCGGAGGTGTCCCAAGTTTAATGGAAAATCAGGAATTGGCATCAATGAGTGGATTGAGGAGGCACAGGCCTGTATTCGGGCTCTGCATTTGTCTGTAGCAGACCAGGCATTCTTTTTATTTGACCACTTAGAGGGGGAGGCACGAGAGGAAATCCGGTACCGTTCTGATATTGAACGCGGGGATCCAGATAGGATTTTCCTCGCGTTACGTGAGGTTTTTGGTTGCTCTCAGTCCCACGTAGCATTGCAGGAAGCTTTTTTTCCAGAAGGCAAAGGGAAGGGGAGGGCTTATTGGAGTTCTCACTTGTCTTGATGGGCCTTATGGAAAAAGTTAAGCACCGGTTTCCTGGGGCTATGTCAAATGCCCCTGTTTTGTTGAGGGACCAGTTCGTCGAACATGTGGCCGATAATGCTCTGCGCCGTGAGCTCAAACAGCTAGTCCGCCGTCAACCGAATGCCACACTGTTAGAGGTGCGCAGTGAAGCGATTAGGTGGGAACAGGAAGGTATGCCTGGGGGTGTGCGGGCTCGTAGCCAGTCAGTCCCATTATCGTATGGGATTCAATATGGAGTTCAGGGGGGAACGCGTTCGGACGGGGGTGGGTCCTCTCAGTCAGAGCTGAGCGAATTAAGGGAGATGTTGAAGGGGCAACAAAATCAGTTGAATCAACTCACTCAGACTTTTGCTCAGTTTCAAGGTGCTCAGTTTCAGGGTGCACGTGAGCGGGGGCGTTCCCCTCGTTATGGGCCGCTACTTTGTAGGCGTTGCCATCAACCTGGCCACTTTGCCAGAGAGTGTAATGTTCAATTGGCCGGCCCCCCGTCTCCTGGTGCTGGTACATTGCCTGTGGAGGGGCAGCGTCGGTCAAGTCAGCTGTCGGGAAACTAGTACCCACCGGGCTTTCGAGCCATAGCTCGGAGGGGGAAATCGCGGGCTCAATGTCGCGTTTAATGTCTGGTTGCCCGCAGTTGAGGGCAAGTATTGGTGGAGTTTTGGTGCCTTGCTTGATCGATACCGGCTCCATGGTATCGACCATAACTGAAAGCTGTTTTTTGGAACATTTTGAACCATGGGGCCAAGAGCGGTTAAAACTTTGCCAATGGCTTCAGTTGCGTGCCGCTAATGGGCTTGCAATTCCGTATATCGGCTACATGGAGTTAGATGTGGGGTTGTGCGGAAAGACAGTGCATAAGTGTGGGGTTTTGGTGGTCAGGGATCCTCCTGGTGGCATGTGTGCTCAGGTCCCGGGTGTTTTGGGGATGAATGTGCTGAGCCGCTGTTACCGAGAACTTTTTGGTCAACATGGTCAAGCCTTGTTTGCTTCTCCACCGGTTGTGGAGGTTCCTGGGTTTGTGATGCAAGCATTGCAGCACTGTCATGAAGTTAGGTCTCAGCCGTTAACTGGACAGGTGGGTGAGGCGAGGGTACGAGGACGCCACCAGTGTCGGGTCCTAGGTGGTACAATGAAGATAGTCGTCGCTACTTGTTCCGAGCAGTATTCAGGGGGTACGGTGTTATTCGAGCCACCTGATTCTGGCCTCCCGGCTGGCCTACTGGCCTCACCTGCCTTGGTGCCAGTGGTTCGAGGTACTGTTTACATACCGGTTGTTAATGTAGGAATGCTAGATGCAGTACTCTATCCAAATACTGTGTTGGGCACCTTGTATGATGTGTATGTTGCTAGCTTACCTCCAGGGGTGACTGAGGTGAAGGAAGTGGTTGCTACGGTGGGTTTCCAAGATTGTGTGGTGGGACCCTCAGTGCAGGAGCAAATAGAAGCTGTAGATCTGTCTCCATTGGGAACGGTGGAGCAGGGTCCGGTTAGGACCCTGTTGTGGCGTTATCAGTCTGTGTTTGCAGGTGACGGCACGGATTTAGGGTGTACCAACTTGCTATCGCATGACATTCCCCTCTCCGACGATGTCCCAGTCCGGCAGCGATATAGGCGCTTGCCTCCCTCCGAATATGACGTGGTGAAGACGCACATTCATCAGTTGCTTGAGGCCCAGATAATTCGGGAGAGTTGTAGTCCCTACGCCTCTCCTATTGTCTTGGTCAAGAAGAAAGATGGTAGTCTACGCATGTGCGTAGACTACCGTCAGTTGAACTCAAAGACCAGGAAGGATGCGTTCCCACTGCCTCGCATAGAGGAAACATTAGATGCATTGACAGGGGCCCGCTGGTTTTCCACCTTGGATTTAGCCAGCGGGTACAACCAAGTTCCAGTCACTGAGGGGGATAAGCCCAAAACCGCATTCTGTACTCCATTCGGGTTATTCGAGTGGAATAGGATGCCTTTTGGACTTTGTAATGCTCCCAGCACCTTCCAACGGTTGATGGAAAGGTTGTTTGGTGACCAAAGGCATCAGTCGTTGCTTTTATACCTCGATGACATTGTGGTTTTTTCCTCCTCAGTGACACAACATCTGGAAAGATTGGAGGTGGTTTTGGGTCGATTACAGCGGGAAGGCCTCAAAGCGAAGTTAGAGAAGTGTGCGTTCTTCCAGCAACAGGTAAAGTATTTGGGTCATGTGGTGTCTTCTCAGGGGGTGGCCACAGATCCTAGTAAGGTGGAGGCTGTGGCCAAGTGGCCTTGCCCGGGTAATGTTACCGACCTCCGTTCATTTTTGGGGTTCACCAGTTATTACCGCCGTTTTTGTGGAGGGGTTTGCGAAGTTGGCGGCCCCTCTACATAAACTGGTGGCAGAGTTCATTGGGGGCAAGCGTAAGAGACCATCCAAGGAGGGCTTTGCCAGTGCCTGGACAGAGCATTGCCAAAGGAGTTTTGACTCCTTAAAGGAGAAGCTTACCACAGCACCCATTTTAGCTTATGCCGATTTTTCATTGCCGTTTATCTTGGAAGTTGATGCCAGCCATCGGGGGCTGGGGGGGGTTCTGTCCCAAGAGCAGGAGGGAAAGATCCGACCCATTGCGTATGCCAGTCGTAGTCTGCGGCCCACTGAGCGGAATATGGTAAATTACAGTTCTATGAAATTAGAATTTTTGGCGCTCAAGTGGGCAATGACAGAAAAATTCAGGGAGTATCTGTTGGGGCATAAGTGTGTTGTTTTTACAGACAACAATCCCCTGAGTCACTTGGCGTCAGCAAAGCTGGGGGCCACGGAACAGCGTTGGGCTGCCCAGCTTGCTGTTTTCGACTTTCAAGTTCGGTATCGGCCAGGAAAGAGTAATAGTAATGCTGATGCTCTGTCGAGACAGCCCCCAGCTGATAGCGAGGGGGTGGGACAGCTACTACCGGCTACTTTGGTCCCGGCAGTTGTACATCAGGCAGCAGGAGTGGAGCCGGTATATCAGGCTACTCAAGCAGCGCTTAAGATTTCCCAAGTTATTCAGCAGCCGATCTGAGGGCGTTACAAGAATCTGATCCAGATATTGAGAAGGTTTTGTTTTTTTGGCGGCGCGAGCGCTACCCTAGCTTGGATGAACGACGACTATTATCTAAGAACAGTTTGACTTTTCTCCGTCAGTGGGACCGCCTGCTGGAGCGTGGGGGGGTTCTTTACCGTCGGATCTTTCGCCCTGATGGCAGGGAGGAAATCCTTCAAGTACTCTTGCCCTCTGTGTTAAAGAAAGAGATTTTGAGGTGGCTGCACCAAGAGCATGGACACCAGGGCATTGAACGAACGACGGAGTTAGTTCGTCGGCGTTGTTATTGGCCTGGAATGTCAGGAGCTGTAGCCAGTTGGTGTAAGGAATGTGAACGTTGCCAAGCTGCCAAAGGTGTACAGCCAGTTGCCTCCAGTTTTATGGGGCATTTGCTGGCCTCCAGGCCAAATGAGATCTTGGCTATCGATTACACTGTATTGGAACCATCCAGCTCAGGTTTAGAGAATGTGCCCGTGATGACCGATGTCTTCACAAAGTACACGTTGGCGGTTCCTACAAGAGACCAGAGAGCTGAAACTGTGGCTCAAGTGCTAGTGGTCGAGTGGTTCTGTAAGTTTGGGGTTCCTGGTCGTATACACTCTGACCAGGGCCGTAACTTTGAGTCTTCACTCATACGGCAGCTGTGTAATTTATATAAGGTGGAGAAGTCTCGTACCACACCTTATCATCCGGCAGGGAATGGTCAGTGCGAGAGGTTCAATAGGACCCTGCACGACCTTTTGCGTACTTTGCCCCCCTCAAGCAAGAGGGATTGGGCCTTATGTCTCCCGCAGGTACTGTTTAGCTACAATACTACCCCCCACCAATCAACAGGTGAGTCACCATACTATTTGATGTTTGGTCAAGAGCCTCGTTTACCAGTTGACTTTCTGTTGGGTAGAGTAGAGGAGACGACTACAGGACACGTACATGAATGGGTGGTGGAGCATCAGACACGACTGCGGGTGGCGTTTGAAGGTGCACAGGAGCACCTTAGGGCTGCCGCCGAGCATCGTAAGGCACTATATGACCCTCATGTACGAGATTCACCACTGGGGGAGGGTCAGATGGTCTATCTCCGCAATTTTGGCGTGAGAGGTCGGTCAAAGATCAGTGATCTGTGGAGCCCAGTGGTGTATCAAGTGGTGAGGGCCCCTAAGGAGAGGGGTTCGGTCTACTCTATTGCCCCCGTAGATGATTTGGACAAGGTAAGACAGGTACATCGTTCCATGTTGAAAAAACGCAGTCAGAAGGACCCCTTGGTCCATAAGTCCATGTATGATCCTGTAATTGAATCGGGGCCATCTTCGGGGGAGCAGGCTTCCGAGGGGTCAGAGCAGGGAGATTTGTGGGTTTTGGAACCAGGGACCCCACCAGAGCATATCCGGGGACCCGTCGGGTCAGGGGTTGTGGAGGTTTCAACGGGCAGTAGACTTGAGAACTTGGCTGATCCAAATTGGACCTTTGGAAGTGAGTTAGTCCAACAGCCCCTCGCCCGTCCTGAAAGTTTGTCTGATGGGGCTGATGTAGTGCCGCAACGATCCAGGCGAGTAACTGCTGGTCAGCACTCCAACCTCCACCATCTCCCGCGGTCGGTGGGAGTGTTAGGTAATGTTGGAGTGTTGCCCGAGGCGTCATCCAGGGCAGTTGTGGCGTGGTTTAGACCCTGGGATTGAGTGGCAAGGGTTGGTTTATCGCCGGGGCGACGATACAAAAGTTAGGGGTAGATTGTGGCAGGTCCAATGAAATTCGTCCCGCCTATATGCGGTTGGCTCGCCTACTTGTTAAGTTGCTCCTATCAGTGAGCTGCAGTAGCGTCTATAAACGGGTTGTTTAGAGTGGGTGATGTTACGAGTCACCGCCTTTACTTCCGGTGTCGTCATTTGGCCGTCATTCAGGGTGGCGTATGAATCCCTACGGCTGGCATTGAGCGAGACTGTCCCTCTTCGGGTAGGTGAAAGAGTTGATTGTGTTATCTGAGTATCCGTTTCTACTGTAGCAGTACCCTTGTGTGTTTACAGTCAAAGGTTGGAGTGAGGCTGATTCAAGCACGGGTGTTTATAGGCTATTTGTAGCCCAGTACGAAGGCGCTTGGTCGTCATCGGCGCGTTCGTTCCCCCACGATAAACTGGACGAGCCCTCAGCTTCCATGTATATCCGGTTGCCTAACTGATCGGGTGTCTGGCGATCGCACTTACAAGGTATGTGCGTTTATAATTTAAGGGTGGCGATCTCCTGTAGAGAGAAACTGATTTTATGAACAGCTGTAACTAGTTAAATTATGGAGATCTCGTCTAATTGTTAAACTGGTAATTTTACAGAGGGATTGGGTACAGAGTGGTCGTGTTATGGGCGATTTGTTCCGTGCTGTGGGACTACGTGGGACATCGTCTGGAGGCGCTGCTGCTTGCTTCTGATATTTGCATTGAAATTGTTTTTTGTGTTTGTTACCGAAGTGTGTGTGTGTGTGTGTGTGTGTGTGTGTGTGTGTGGGTGTGTTCATTTTCCTTTTGTAAGATTGTAATATTGTTAGTGTGTGTATGGTTGAGTTGTGATACTGCACTGGTCAAGTTGATGTGAATTTTGTTAACTGTGAATTTCTTTATTTTCTTATTTTTGTGTGGTCAGAAGTGGTTCTATTTATCTCTTTTTGTATTGGATTTATTTTGGCATCCTAATTGTTTATGTGTAAGTAGAGAGGCGATAACCTTGTTCTGTTGTCTTTAGTAAAGTGACTGTTTAGTGTGAGAGAGCCTGAGTGGTGTATACCCTGAATCTGTTACAGGGGTTAAGTGCTGGAGCCGGCGCGGAAAGCTGGTTGTGGTCTGTTATCACGAGTGCTGTGTCCTGAGTGGTGTACGTGTGCGAGAGTGCCGAAGCACAGGGGTATGGGAAGAGTGATTTGCCGTGGAGGCCATTTTGTGTTTTATTGTCAAACTTCAGCTCCCCTGTCCAGATTCAGCTGTAACTGATTACTCAGTTGTTTTGTGTGTTGTCAAATGGTGTAATTGTTGTGGTCTATAAACTGTTGCTGAAGGTTTGTTCTGTGCTCATGAACCTCAAATTTTATCTGTAATAAAATTTATATTTTTTCATCCACGTCTCCCGCCGTTTACTGTGAGCGAACCATGCGTTGCTTTAAATAAGAAATATTATTCTATCGTCCCTGGCAGGATTCCAGGGTGGCGTAGTCGCTAACTGATCAACCTGGCCACATAAGCCTTCTGTAAGGACATTGTTTTATTTGCCTAATGAATAATGAGCTATCCAGTTGCAACATCACAAAATCATTAGGATATTTTACAATTTAAGTAACTTAGCCTACTATTCTATATAAATACCCGAACAGTCTTTTAGCTGTTCCAGCTGAATATTCTCACTCATACTGTCCATGTTTGTTCAATAATTCAGCCAATTCCTCGAGTCTGATGAAGAATTAGCTGGTTAACTTAATCCACCAGCTGTGACTGCATGAACACTTTGTGCCACTTTGTTTACCAACAATAGCAAACACACGTGCCACCATGGACATGGCGTGTGCTGTGTGCAGCCCCACCGACTCATTCATGGAGCCTGTTTACAAGCACATTAGATATCCAGACATCACACAATGGCCCTATTCTTTGCTTCACAACTCCACCTCCAGATGAGGACTGCAAATGGGTCAGTGGCCCTGTCCTTCTTGGAGATGTCACAGGCGCAGAGCTGGGGAACACAGTCACTCTTTCACATGTCCTCCTCTGCATATTCCTGCTGCCGCCCAGCACAAGGCAGTGTTGCCTAAACACCACACTGGAATGGCTGCTCCTCCCCAGTTATCAGTCCTTCGCTGGATCCTCCTCCTCACCATTTCAGGCAAGAAACTATAAAATTATGTAAGGCGTGATAATGTGTTGTGAGAGATTTAACTTATTACAGAAGTAATCTAAAACAACGATAGATAGATAGATAGATAGATAGATAGATAGATAGATAGATAGATAGATAGATAGATAGATAGATAGATAGATAGATAGATAGATAGATAGATAGATAGATAGATAGATAGATAGATAGATAGATAGATAGATAGATAGATAGATAGATATTTTTACTGGAAGACAAGACAAAAATACTGTTTTTAACATTATAAATGTTTTTTTTTTTTTTTTTTTTTACTAATTCTATAGATAAAACTGTGTGTCAACATTCCAATCTAAAGGAACCTTCATAGTTTGGTTTTACAAAAATTTTTGTACGTTTTAAAAATATTTCATTATATAGCCTACACTAATAGTGGTTCTCAACCAGGGGCCTCGGGCCCAATACAAGCTTCCAAGGGGGCCTCAAGATGACTTAAAATAATTTCACAAGCCTGCCTGCCCATCCAGTCTTAATAGTTAATGGTAAATGAACTTGGCTTGTTGTTCGAGCTCAACCCCCTTATGACGGTACTATAGAGGGACAATGAGAGAAATGTAGATGAGAGATGGGGAGGTGGAGGGATGCCGGAAGAATTGTCACCTCTGAAATGTTGCTTATTTTTGTGCTGTGCAGTTGACAGGTGCTCCGTGTTGGCGTTTCAAGTGACGGAGGGCAGCACGGTGATTTTGTCATGTCATTACTCAGTGAAGCACCATGGCCTCAGCCACGTCTGCTGGGGACGGGATTGTGGAACGTTCTGGTGCAATGACATCATCGTCCAAACAGATGAGTACGGCGTCATCTCCAAAGTCTCCGACAGGTACAGGCTCATTGGAGACGTTCTGTCAGGACAAATGGACCTCGGGATCCAAAGAATACAGAAGGCGGACAGTGGCCCATACTGCTGTAGAGTGGACATAGAAGGATATTTCAATGATAAGAAGATGTCCTACACATTGAGGGTCATGAAAGGCAAGTCATACAGATGCTTTAAATTTGGACAACATTTGGAGAGCTTCATATTTGAATAAATCGTCATGTATGTTCATTTCCGAAGCCCCAACGACTGTGCCTCCAACAACCACGACCCCGATGACTACAGAACAACAGGACACACAGACAGGTGAGGGGCTTTTATAAGGCAAGACACTACAGATGAACTGGGTAGTTATTTTAACAAGTGTATTGTACTAAAAGTATGTGAAATGTTATGTGTAAATATGCAAATGAGGCATTATGTATTTAGAAATATGCACTAGTTTCCATAAATCTCCAGAACAGAAATATGAACATTAGATGAAGCCAGGTTCAAAATTTGTTGGCATAATAAAGGTTTTGACAGAGGTGATTTTGGATATCTCTTTTTATCACTCCATAAATCAGAAAATACTGTCAACAGCCAGAACAACAATACCACCATATTTTTAGGAATCAATTGTTATAGAAATCATGATGAACAAACCCCTCTGTTCAAACCTTCAGAATATAGATAGGAAAAAAAACAATGGTATTGCCTCCTGTGACTTGCCTTAAAAACATTTTTTTGCCGATAGACTAATTCCTTTATACTTGATTTGCACAGTAAGTGTCGTGTAAGTTTTTCCTTAGACAAACCACAATATATGATGAATCAACGATTGCATTTCAGTTATTATTTCTATGTGCACAACCTTAACATGACAGAGACCACATAGTGCAGCAACTCAAATGTCACAGACCCTTGTGGGTAGAGATAATGTGTCTCACGAGTCAACTGGCATTAGCTGCAAAAGCAATTTCCTGTTTCATTCTGAATTTCATAGTGTCATCACTGTCAGATCAGTCCAGAGGAGCAGATTCATCATTCTCTGACATTTCCTGGCAGAATGTCACTCATGTGCTTTCTGGGGCTATGGTGAGTTACTAGTGCTCAAACACAGTATATGAAACATGAATATGAAAAAAATATGAACATATTTTTATGGTACTCCCTCTATACACAATCTATCTAATCTATCTATACACAAAAGTTTGGAGACAGATTTTTCTAAATACTTTTATTCAGCAAGGATGCATTAAATCGATCAAAATTGACAGTAAAGATATTTATTGTAACAGTGGTGCCTATAATGATGCGCACAATGAAGGAGCTGAAGAGCCTTTAATTAATAAATTCACAATGTAAAACTCAGGAAATCACAGGAGAATAAACCCAATCACATTAACTAAGACATTGTCAATACCAGACAGAGAACAAAGAAAATCTCAGGGCTTAAAGTAATGAGGAGCAAAGAGGAAGAACCGAAACAGCTGTGATAAACTAAGGAAAACGGGAACACAGAAACTAAACAGAAACTGTGACAGTACGCCCCCCACCGGAAAGGCGCATCCTCGTGCTGACAACAGTCCAAATGGGGAAGGAGGGTGGGGACCGTGGAGGTGGACGAGAGGCTGGTGAAGGGCAGAAAACAAGAGGAGGTTGTGGTGGGTGAAACCAGGATGGCGATGACAGTGGGATAAGCCAGGATCAAGAGTAGCCATGCAGTGACCCAGACAACAGCCAGGTCGATAGCCCACAGCGGAGTAGCCATGGTAGCTGACGACACCAGAGGGATGACTGATGGATGTGAAGACCCAGGTGGAGCTGAAGAGCCGATGAGCCCATGCGACATCGGTGGCTCTGGAGACCGAGGTGGAGCCTCAGCGACGAGCGTTCGAGGTGCAGCCAGAGGACTGAGGTGGAGCCGGTGGGACTGAGGAATAAGATGGAGCCTCAGGGAAGGCGAAGCCAAAGGGGTGGAGAGAAGGACTGCAGCGGACGGCTCGGAAATTCGTGGCGCAGGCAGAGCGACATCTGACCAAGGCGGAGCCAGAGGGACGAGGGAGCCCGGTGGAGCCGTAAGGACAATAGTCTCTCATGGAGCCGAGGGAGCCAAGGCGGAGCCAAAAGGGTCGACGGACCGAGGTGGAGTGACGGGATCAGTGCCTGGAGGTGGAGCCAGAGGATCCTCTTGGCTGGGCGGAGCTGGAGACCTGAAGACCCAAGGCAGATCCACACAAAAGAGTGCCGTTAGAGGAGGAGTCGAGGGGCTGAAGGGAACCAGCTGATGGACTGGCTGATTTGGGAAGAGGAGGCGGGAGAGGGAGGCTGGGTGGGAACTCTGGAGACACAGAAGACTTTGTTCTGGACAGGACCAGCGGGAACAAGAGACATAGGGAAATATCCTCTTCCAAATCCTCAAGTAATAATGCAGAGGTCAGATTATCCGGGGGTCAGACTCTCTCAAATGCTCTGGGGCAATGGTTTGCTCAGTCCTCTTAACTGGCTCCTGCATCGCGGCAGGGTTGGACTCCCTGTCTGCAGTGAACGCTGATCTGTTATTCAGCACCCACTTACCCCGAAGTTACCCTGAGGACCGACATCGGGCAGGCGTGCTTTGGTATCTGGTAAAGGGAGCAGTCCAGAAAATGTGTGTAGCGTGCCAGTTGTAGGAATCCTAGGGTGTTGGATTTCTGCTCTTGCTCCAGGCAGAGTAGCAGGACAGCTGGTAAGTCCATGACTACTCAGTTTGAGGGTCTGGTATTCTGTAATGGTGGTGGCTATAATGATGCGCACAACAAAGGAGATGAAGACAAGAAGAACAGAAGAGCCTTTAATTAATAAATCCACAATGGAAAACTCGCAGTAGAATAAACAAGCAACTATTAATAAGCAGTAATTAGGAGTTTATTTATGTAAAAGTTGTAGTTGATAGTTGGACCCTAAAGTAAAGTGTGACCAAAAAATCTTACAATCCCCAAATAGTATTAAGAAATTTGATAAAAATATAAATAGATATAAAGAGTAGGGTGGAAGTATAACATTTAAAAAGTGTTTGAGGAACTGAGACTGTTTTATGACAGCTGTTTTTTAGCTGAATTGTAACCTTAAAATGACGAAACCCTTGTGAATTTGTGATTTAAAGATGGAAGAGCCGATCTCTCGGATCACACTACAGATAAACATCCCGGTGTTGTCTCTGTCTCTCAGTCTGCTACTGCTCCTCTTGGGCGCTCTGGCCTTTTTCACCTTCAAACGTACGTATGGCTATGAATCTACTGGACATTTGTTTAATGACATTTCTATAATAAATAAGTTACGTTGTAATGTACATTCTGAGCTGAAAGGAAATATGTATATTCTGATTCAGGTGGCCTTTATGGGAAGGCATTTAACAGTGGGTGGTAAGTATGTGATTCACTTCGAGAATACTATAATGCTCTTTGAGATGCAGTGTAATTACCATGATTGCTGTGTTTTGAACCTCAGTTTCTCAAAGGAGCCCCGACACATTATATATGAAATACGCACAAGAAGACCAGTGGAGGAGAACATCTACACCCTGGAATAAGAAACAAAAAACACCTGATTCTCGCCGTTACTCATACACAGACATTCACACATCCTGCAAGTCTTTAATATTGTTCAGTTTTTGATTTAAGAAAGGGATTGCTCACTCAAAAATTTGTGGAACTGGTGATGTCATTCTAAAAATGTGTATTTTGTAAGAACATAATGACAAACTTTTCATTTTTGTGCGGAGGATCCCTTTGAGTATGAAATCTCCTGTAAAATTGTAAAAAAGAAAATATATGTCTACACATTTTTTTCTTTCCTTTACATATAACCTTTCATTTAAAAAATAAATAAATCTGGAATTTTTACTATTGATTCATTTGTTTGTTGGTTGTTGTCGCATTAGACTTAAACATACTGACTTTGCTCACATAGGGTTTAACAACTTCCTCTCCAAAAATGTATATTTTTAATCTCTTTTTGGGGAGGGTGGGAGTTTGGGTGCTGGAGGGTTTGACCTTTTTACATTTGTGGTGAAAAAATTGCTTATAAATCTCTCCATATTGCTACGTATTGGATTCAGTCTTTATCAGCTTGTTTTCTTTCAATGAGGACATTTTTGTAACGAATTGATCGTATAAAGCTCAAGTCTGCATAAGCTCAGACCAATGAGGCTTACGATCAGTCAAAAAGAAAAAGAAATGCAAAACGTGCTAATTAAAAGAATTGAAGTTGGCAAAAATATTTAATCCAATATTTGGTGTCTGATAATATAGCATAATGAGAGATTTACAAGCAATTTAAAAGGCCGGTAATTTTTGAACGGGAACACCGAATTTGGTAGCCTGAAGCATTTTCAACAGCCACAGCCACAGCATGAAGTCATGATCTGCAGTGTAAGAGCATTTTTCACCACACGACGGCAGACTTTCTTCAATTTCCGTTATAACTGCTTTTAGTCACTTTTTATACACTAAAATAAGCCTTTTTTCAAGATGTATGCATTTCAGTTAATAGTAAAATTCCAACAAATTTAATTGAATAATCCTTACATATTATGAATTAAGAATTAACATTTTAAAAAACCTATAGATCTTAATAAAACATTTTGCATGGAAACTCTTTGACCTAGTAGCTTATATTTACTTGAAGTACCCCTGAGACTTGAAGTTAATAAGTTAGGTCAATGATAAAATTGTCAATAATAATAATAAAATTAAGTTCACGGTTCTCTGATGGTTAATGGTCACGTGACGTTCAGGTAAACAAATATTTTTGTAACAAGTGTTATATATTTTTTAACAAGTGTTTTATTTTGATTGCTTTTATTTTAAAATTAGTTATTTTAATTAAAAAGAAATATGATTTAATACAAGATTATCCTTTTCAAATCAATGCGATAAACAAGTTAGGTCAAAATTAGCCTAATCTAAAAGTAAGCAAAAAGTAGTCCGATTATATTACCCTAAATATGTAATGTTATGGATTATGTTAGCCTACTAACAACATTTTTTGTCATGTAATTTGGAATCAGTAACTGGTTATAATTTCTGAAACAGGCTGGTAGGGTAATGCGCACTGATTTTCATGATGAACGCGATGTCTTGCGCCCTCATGTGGCTGAGAGAAAAAAATACAACCACTTCCCACCACTTCAAGTAAATAGTTAGTAGCCTAGAGTGGTTTCATGTTTTGGTTTCAAACACTAAAACATAAAACATAACCATAATCCCAAACCGGCTATTATTATATTTTTGTAATAGGCCTAGCTGTTGGGTAAATACATTCTGGAATACATTCAGGTCAACTTTGTGTTTTACGTATGTCATACGGTGGCCTCAAAAAATATTAGGACAGTTCAGACACACTTAAAATGTATGTCATTGCATTATCTGCAAACACATTCTCAGTTTTCTCAGAAACTAGCTGAGCCATTCATTCTTCCATTTACTTTTAACCAACTAGTGAATTTGTAAAGTCAAGATCACACATGGTGTCCTATTGAGGTGTCTAGTTGTAGTGCATCAATTTACATCAGATTAAAATGTGATAGCGAAATATTTTGGAAGCCACTCTGCACAAATTAAACATCTGTCTTTATACTTTCTTGCTACAAAAAAATGTATTATATTAAAAGTGAAGTGCTCTATGAGAATGATTCAAATAAAATCTGTAAAGTGTAATAATAACATTAGGCCTAAAGATAACAAAAACAATAATAAAATATGTATTTATACAATATAATATCATACATTTTGAATCACACAAAGATTAATAAATAAAAAAGCTAAAAAAATATATGAAAAAATATAACATTTTAAAAAGTGATGTTCGGATGGGAACCTATTTTTTAAAGTTTTTCCTCATCTGCAGTACGTCTGTAGGACGTTTCCTGTCAGATGTCAAATATACGTTTAGAAAATGTCTTTAAGATGTTTATGGTTTAGAATGTATGTAAAACTGACATCTTAAAGACGTCTATCAGATGTTAGTAAACAGCAGATGCTTTCCAGATGAAGTGATCTTTAACAGACATCTTGCCGACGATTTATTTATTAATCACTGTTGCTCCAAAGGTTCCTTCCACGGCAACTGTGTCCCAAAGATCCTGTCAGGTCCGCTCCAGAAATCAAGGCCGCCATAAAGGTCACAGAGGTCAGAGTCACTCACAGGCAACAAAGAGGTTACTTGCGTACCTTTTCAGAGCTGCCCTGCTGCTGCAACCCTAGAACCCGCTACGGTTCCACAGCTGTGTCATAGCATGAATAATATTACATCTGTGTGCAACTTTTAACCACATGTTTGAGAAAATAAACACATAATGTGTTATTTTATCGGGAAAACATTTAATAATCTGTAAATATTAACTATTCTGCTTCAATCCTACACAGGTTAATTATCTAATTTGAGCAGTTTCATCAGGTAAGTAACATCTAAAAGAGGAATTACCTCCTTTTACTATTTAAAGTGCAAAGTCAAATGTTAAAATTTGTGTAAAAACAGGATTTAAAAAGGAAATAATACTGGGTTACCTTATAGTGGCCGATATCTTCGTAAGACAATACAACAAAATCAACATACAAATCTGCCAAATTTTCTATATGTTGTAATCACTATGATCACAAAATGTAATCAATGCTTTAACATGCTCATTGTTTCTGCTTAACTGAAAACTCAAATGATCTGTATTATCTTAGACCTGTACAGTTCTGCCGTATGGACATTACTTTAACAGTCACCTCTGATAACAGATTACTCTTAATTGTACCATATAAAAATGCATCTTCTGTAAAGCTACTTTGAAATAATGTGTATTGTAAAAAGCGCTATACAAATAAATGTGAATTGAAAAATATGTAATGGGAAACTAAGAATAACTGAGTTACAGTTAAAAGACTTACAAACCATCCACTACATGAAAAGTGTTTCAACTTGCATTCCATAAAACGTACCTCAGTGGGAAATTTACCATCAAAAGGCATGTGATATTCCTTTTTACAATGTCATAATGGAAAATTAAATTATTTTAACTCAGTTGAATGTATGTAATATTGCCATTCATTAATTATGAGGGAAACTCATTTGGGTTAGTATGTCAACTCGCCATAATTTCAAATAAACTTTATTTTTACATAAACCGAGTCTGAATTGATCACACATACAATAAAAAAAATCTCTAAATGACAGAAATAGCCTGTCTCCAACCTTCAAGCTACCATCTTTACACAACTTATTTGAACAAATACTCGCTGTACAATACAGTATAACAATGTGCCTTCAGAATACAGTGGTTGCTTTCATTGTTTCTTTCTAAATGTCCCAAATACAGTGCATTAATAAATGTATACACATTTCAGTTTTAGAGGAATGCATTGTACAGATAAAAAAAAAAAAAAAAAGAGTCTGCAGAAAAAAAAAGAAAGAAAAAAAACAGAACAACAGCTACAGTACACAATTAATTTCCTTGAGGAATCTTTTGATTAAGAGGAAGAAAAAAAACAGGCATCTTAAGGCTTATGTTGAATTAGATGGACCTTCGTCAGGAAGTATAAAGGTCTGCAGAGTAAATACTGCTATGTCATACTGCCCTTTTATATTTCAACCGAACAAAACACTGATATTTATAACCGTCATCCAAGAAAGTCTATTCTTACTATCAAAACAAGTCGAGAGGAAAGACAAAAAAAAGAAAGAAGCGGGAAGCTGTTCGCCTCCGGTTCCGTTCTGTCAGTTTGAAGATGAATTCTAACAGGACGTCCGATACACATAAAACCTTTTTGAAATATTTGCATCCTTCAGACTGTCTCAGCAACTCATTCTGGAATGTACAATGTTGATGGGTCAGCGTCTGTGACTGCCTGCATATGATAGTAGTCGGCATGTCTTCATTAATGGGCGTCTACGCCTGCGCGCCTCGTGCGAGGGCAGCAGGGTTCCTGAGAGGCCTGCCAGTGTAAGGTAGCAGGTGGTGCAGAGCTGAATGCTGGCGGTGGAGGTGAGGGGGGGGGGGAGGAGATCTTCCCCAGATAACTTTCAGTTCTCCTCAATGAGGGTGATATCTAGTTCAGTACAATCCCTTTCAAACACGCTAGTTTGTCCTCCGTCGCGGTCTTCGGGGTCCTCCTCCTCTCTCTCCTCCTCCTCGTCACTTTCACTTAACGGCCCGATACTTGTCCTGCCCAGGCCTTCAGCTGGTGAACATGAGCCTCTGAAGTCTCCAAAAAAAGGCTCAAGGCCCATACAGACATCGCCTCCACAGGCCAATCTGCCACGTTCCATATAACTAAGAGGGTCTGTGCTTCGAGTCTGAAAACGAAGGGATAGTAGTTTAGTTTAGTGACGAAAAAGCATGGGTGTAATTTCTAAGATTGCCCCCGCAACTTTTTGAGACACAATTATTATATATTTTAAGAGTTTTAGGTGCCGTGGACAGATGCCACGTATCGTTTCTGCTGTGAACTGAATTAAGTCATTACATTCGTGTTAAGCTACTATAGCTAGCACACATTTTTTAATAAGGATTACTAGGCATGTGTTACAGCACCTAATCAATATTCATAAGTAAAGCTGACAAGGGTTATACGTTTTTTAAACAAAACAATTTGTCAGTTGAAGTTAGACATTTGGGTAACACTTTACAATAAGGTTCATTAGTTAACTACCTTAGTTAACATGATCTAAGAATGAACAATACTTCTACAGCATTAATTAATCCAAGTTAATATTAATTTCAACATTTACTAATACACTATTAAAATCAAAGGTTGTATTTGTTAACATTATTAATGCACTGTGAACTAACATGAACAATGAACAGCTGTATTTTTATGAACTAACATTAACTAAGATTAATAATACAGTAACAAATGTATTGCTTATTGTTAGGTCATGTTAGTTAATACATTAACGGATGTTAACCTTATTGTAAAGTGTTACCGACATTTGTTTTGAGGGGGATTATTATTATTATTATTATTAAATCTGTAAGGTCAAGAGCTTGTGAACAGGAATTGAATCAAATAAAATAGAATCAGGAAATCTGTATCAATACCTAGCCCTATTTTACACGCTATTTGATGTCACATTTTGTAATGTCTCTTTTTCTTTATCGTACAGTCGACTGCCTCTTTTTCCTCCTCAAAAAAAAGAAGAAGATATTTTTAGTAACAGTAGCTGCAGTAACTGTAAGGAATAGCAAACGCATACCTGAGTCATTTTGGCGAAGTCTAGCACAGGCCGTGCGCATGGCCTGTCCGGGTCCCTCCGGCGTTTTAGGCCAGGTTTGAGCAGGAGAAGGTCGCAGGGCTGAGAATGGCACCGTGGAAGTTGAGGAGGAAGAGCACGGCGCACAGAAGACGGAGTGCTGCAGGCGGACGAGGGCGAGGCCGGCACCGCCGGAGGGTGAGACGTGATTTGCGGGGGCACCGGAGGTGGCGGCAGGAACTGGGCGGCAGCTTCTCGAATGAGGACGGGAGAGAGGGAAAAGCGCCTCTGTGGCGGAGGCGGCGGGTGGAGCGGCGAGGGAGAGGAGGAGCATGAGGATGGCGAGGGGAAGAAGCAGCAGCAGGCGCCGCCTCCGGCAACGTCACTCGGGTCCCAGGGGAAAGTCCACGGCAGTGGGGAATCTGGGGAGAGGGCCAGACTGAAAAAGGTGGGGCTGGAAGAAGAATGCAGCGAGGAGTTTAGCGAGGAGCTGGGGGCACGCAGTGGACACGGCCCCCCCGCGCCCCCTCCACTGTGGCATCGGCGGTTCACTGGTGTCCAGACCTTGGAGGCGCTCGGCCGCCAGGTGTACCGGCAGCGTGAAAGGTCCTCTGGTACAGACAGCGAACGACAGTGGCGTTTGGGGGGTGGCGGGGGGGGAGGGGGAGGCCCGGGAAAAGACAGGTCCGTCACAGAGGTGCTAGGGGCGAGCGGACGGTTCAGGGCATCCCCCTCCGGCAGGTGGCTTTCTGGAGGACCCAGGGGCACGGGGCCGGGGGGGAAGCTGGAGCTGAGCACCCCCTGCAGGCTGGCCTTCGAAGGAGGGCAGAGCTGCCAGTAACTGCTCTCTGAAAGAGGTCGGACAGAGTTGTACGAGTTAATAGTGTGCTCCTCAGCATCAATTGTGGGAAGCATGTGACATTTGGAAGACATTACATATTGGTGCTATGACAAAGCCTTTATAGGGTGCTGCCGGGATGACATATTTTTGTAGGCCCAAACCCCAGAAATGAGTTAGCATTTTAGCACTTCTGGTTCCATCGCCCTGAAGTGAATTGGTTTTTTGAATGTCTGGAATCAGGTCTGTAGTTAAGATAAGCTCAAGACACATATACTCTACAAAATAAAATACATCAGTAATACCCCCTTGTGAATTTTTTTATGCTTTTACTTGTCTTTAAAAAAGCCCATCGCTAATAAGTGGCTAAAAATGGTACTAAAGAGGTTGTTGGGGTCATTAACATCATTACACCGAACGTGTAAACTCATTTACTTACTAGTCCGCTTTTACAGCCTCATTGTGTTTATGGCCCTGTATACACCTGGTATTAAGATGCGTTTTGGTCATTCTGATCACAAGTGGACGACACTAAATACAGGTGTAAATGGGGTCTAAAACGTTTTGAGCTTGTCCACTTTCAACCACTTCCGAGGTAGTCGAAAACACATCTGACAGGATTGCTTTCGTAGTGTAAACGCTCATGTGGTCACTCAGGTTCGAACAGCCACAAAAAAAGCCTACTCTCCACCTACTGACCTAATGCGTAAACATTCTTGGAAGCGCACTAGCCAGACGCAGGTTCCGAAATTAACTTTTTGGCTCACCTGCCACGGGGACTGGTAGATGAAAAAATCCACCAACCAAGCATATTTTTTACCGGCCAAAATAATAAACAGCCTTTTTGTGTCACATATACATTAATTTATATATAGGCTATATTTAAACATTTTTGTCATATTTCTGGTCTATTATTTTCCATTTTTACTTTTATTGACACACATATTACACAATTTACACACATTAAAATAATATTTTTGTGGTGGTGCCTATGAAAATAGTTCTGTACTTCGCTTTGGAACAGGAGCATCGATAAGAGGACTCGTTAACGTTAACTCGTTACATTACTACTTTGGTATGAACATTCACCCGCCAGTAAGGGCGGATAGCCTTTTGAGATATACTCGCCAAACGGAAAATCTACCCGCATTTGGCGCTTTGCGGGTGTTAATTTCGGACCCTGGCCAGACGGGATTTAAATTTGTCGGCTGAAGAAAAACGTACCAAGCACAATGTTCTCTCCCCATTCCTGATTTCTAACACTCACTCACCGTGTTCGGCGAGGTTTTGCGGCTGTCAGAGCAAAAACGAAAGTTACTGCTCTGCTCTCCGTATGTTTTTCCTTTGTCTCCGGGCGCGTTCATATGTAAATTTTGCGAGCTTATTTTGTCCATTAGATCAAAAGATCTGAAGAAAAAAACAACAACATACATTTACCCGCACATATAGACCCTCCCCTCGAAGAAATCAGGACAGAAGTGGTTGAAAGAGAACAAAAGAGACAGATTAAAACACCAGGTGTAAACGGGTTTGTGTCTGCCTCGTCTACTTGTGATCTGATCGAACAAAACGCATCTTAATACCAGGTGTAAACAGGGCCTATAAGTGTGCTCTTGCAAACTATTCTAACTTTTTTTTTTAAATAAAGAATAAAATAAAGTGTTTTTAAATAAAATAAAGGGGGGTTATGTTTGTTACTTTTACTTGGAACTCAGAATAACCAAGAAACTCTGCACTTCAAATTATGGAGCTATTTAAAGTGATGGATCAATGCTCCAGATACTCAAGAGAGGTCCGATAAGTTACATACCAGGCATCAATCCATCTGTGGGCCGGCAGGTTTCGGGGCTCTGACGATGAAGTAGAGACTGAAAGAAGAAAAAGAAAAGATTAATTGCATTGCATTAACAGACAGATATTCTGGAGAGCTTGACTGAGCCTACTACACATCTTAAATGGTAAAGTGAATTACATCATACTGTGCTGCGATCTAAAACACAAGTTTTACCAGTTTGCTGTCCAGTGGTTGTTGCTGATGCTGGGACAACGTTGTTGATTAACATTTAACGAAACCATGGCATGGCAAATTGGAGGAAGAAGGAAAGGTGGGGAAAGAGTCTGATGTACACTAAATAAAACTGAAGCACTGTCCACCAAACATCCAGGACACGCTGCTCGCTCGGTCTCACTCAGGAACCATGATGACGCCCTCACCTGGGGCACAGATGTCAAAACAATCAATAGATATTTAATCAGTTTTATTATTTTGAATATTATTATTCAAGTTCTTTTTGTTAAAAATATTCATATTAGTTCTTCACTACCATTTCCTTACCCTGTAAAATTATTTGGTCTTTTTTTTGGACTCTTCGGACGTTTTTGAATTACAGTACGTTGTCAGGATCTGACTCTAGAAACGGATTCCTCATGATTATGACCCCTTTAAATAAATGTATCTGAACGCTAAATGACACATTTTGTTGTTGCTTGTACATCAAGATATTATATAAGAGATACACTGCGGCCGAAATCGAATACTTTCCTACTATATAATATGCGAAAAACAGTACACCAACAGAGTAGTATGTCCGAATGCAAAGCATTCGATAAACAGTAGACGAAAAGTCCCCAGATTACCTACTACTACTTCCGGTGAGATGCTGAGATGTGCATACGATGAAAACGTAACTATCCCATGAGGCCACGGGAGGGGATTTATAAATGGGAGTAAAGCGACGCAACTGCTGGTAGGTCATGTGACAGTAACAAGATGAAGGATGTAGTAAGTCTGAATTTCATTTAATGGTCGCAAAGTAAGTTTAAATTCAATTTAGGAAGTGTAGTACCTACTCAGACAGTATGCAATTTCGGACCCTGCAATGGTCTCTGTCCCACATCCCTCTCAAAGCACAGAGCCGCATATAGGACGAGACATTTATCTTTGAGAAGATATATAAAACAAATGTTTTTTCATGTAATATTTAACATTCTTATGTTATTTAGGTTACCATTATTTACTGATATTTATTTCAATGCGTTACAGGCTGTATTGTGTTGTTTCACTGACAGAAGGGCTAAAATAAACACACTTTTTTTTACGAAACTGATGTTTAAGCCTCATTTATTATTATGTTTTATTATTTCAAAATGAATTTAAGTTAGGTCACTATATATATATATACACCGCCAGTAGTGGGTCCATTACCACCATGGTGGTAAAAAACTGCCACCATCTCAGCCCTAAGGACAATACAAAATGGTGGAACATGAAAAACGGTTAAACAAATGTTGATGGTAAATGTTCCAGAATAGCAGGGTCCCCAGTCTCTTGAGTTACTTAGCTGCTGAAAGTGTCAAGAATATTACAATTAGCAAAACTACAAAGTATTCCTGATCTACTCTCGATGAAAATGCTTTAAAATTTCTTGTCCCATTCAAATTTTTGAAGTCTACAGTTGAGCTCACATGTAAAACTTGTCATGTTTACAAGGAAGAGTATAAATCCTTGATAAGAGCCCTTCCTGCGTAACACAACTTTGCAAAAGTACGCACAGAAAAAATGTATTGCTCAATTTATTTATTTATTGTTTTATTTTTATTTGCCATCTCCTTTCGAAAAAAATCATTAAACACACCATGAGTCCGGTATAAAATGGGGGAATAAAACTATAATTTTACCTCCTCCCTTTTATAGTACAAACAATCCTCTTTATAAAGCAGGTATAAGCCATCTTCATTAACTATGCATTGCCTACAGCGCACATATAAAATTCCCTTTGATTAATAAGTCCTTAATACTAAATTGCTGACATCACACTTTTACACTGAAACAAACCAGGAATTTCAGGTGACTGACTTGCATGTATTTAAAGTACCCACAAAACAACACTGGAAAATATGCTCGCAAAAGAAATTACACACAAAAAAAAAAAGACATTCAGATTCCTATAAACTAAAATACTGGCTTTATAGGGCAAATATTATATTTTTAATGGCAGCCATGCTAATCTATTTGAGACACTAACATGAACAGAATATGACCAAATTTTTATCAATATTTGGATATTCTTGTGCTAAACTTATATTTCTCTTCTGATGTATTGTCAGATTATCTTTTAATAAGAAAAATGTGATTGAAGTTCTCGCTTCCCAAGCTCCGCTAAGGACTGTAACCCTGCAGGGCAACGGCCCAGTCTGCTAGTGGTCTCCCATTACAGCACACATGAATAGCGGCTGCTTGGTGACAGGTGTCTGGGAAAGCTGCACACAGTCAAGGAACCGGCTGTTCCACTGGCCTGATGCCACTGTGGGAACTCCTACCAACACATCTTTCCCTGTCTGTGCTCACTGGCACACCAAGCACTAAAAACACATCGTCCGACATGACTGGTGTATAGATACTAGTCTAGTGCTTGTTATTAAGAAGTATGGCTGGGTAAAAAAAAATATAGCCTTGATTTTAATCGATTCTCATTTTTCTCGATCTTGCTGTTTTCAGTTGATGAATGAACAACAGAACATTGCAGAGCACATCCCATCCAGTAACTCGCAATAAGCTTTGTTACTTTTGATATAAAACAAAGTGTCAGATTTTGAATACTCTCCATTTTATTACGAAATTTTTTAAAAAGACACTGACAGATCGCTTTTGCCGCCTCAGATCAAGCGAAGCGGCAGGTGAAATGATCATCTCTTCTGCTTTACTACTAGTTACAGCACAAATTAAACATGACTGTCTGGACATCAGAAGACATGTTAAAAGATACAGTACAACTTACTGAAATCCGTATCATGTCTCGTGTAATCGCTCAATCAGTACTTCAACCGTCAAAAGACGTCAATAAAATAGCTTGTAACAATATATCACGTAATGTTATATTTACCTCAGAAATGCCATTCGATGACCATAAACTCGTTAGTCAGGTTAAAAAAAAAACTTGAGGGGAGCATTTTGCTACATAAATGCACCATTTATATATTAATTATATATTTTTTTACTTTTCATCAGTATTTATTGTATGTTTGAATAAAATTTGTCAAGTTGTTGTTATGACAGCCACAATGTAAATGTTTATATTTCAAAAAACTAATTGTAGTGTGTAATTTAAGTGTTTATATACAAATCAGTTAATATTAACATTCAATATGAATGTAGTCCCTACCAACTGAATCCCTGTATAGTTACAGCATTAGTTGAGTTTTTTCATTGAGAAAATTTGCCATGTACTGTATATCAAAATTAATCAATATCAAATCGAATTGGAATCAAATCGCAAGCTTGTGAATTTAATCGAATCGTTAAGTTTATCAATACCCAACCCGACTAATAAGTCCCGAATACTTTTTAAACTGGGATCTGTGGCCCCTTAGTGCAAGGGAGTACTAGGGGGTCTGTGAAAAAGTGTAAACAAAAACAGTGTAATATTTTTTTTAATAAATTAATAATCATTTTTATTTATATAGAACCTTTCCAACACCCAAGGTCGCTTTACAATAATTACAGAGGTTAGGAAAGATTTTAATTAATTAAAATGAATAAATAAATAAATAACTCTTACAGTACAGAACTATAATGAGTTGAAAAACAAATGAATATAATTTAAATATTTTCCAAATAATATTTTAGACATATTTAAAGTATTAATTTTCACAGTATAAAAAATTTAAAATTTAGGATAGGGGGTTCCTCCCACAAGGATGATCGTATATAGGGTCCATGCATCTAAAATAATTAAAAAAAAAACTGATTTAGATAGTGAGGTAAGAAAATAATAATTCACAGCTCTATGCTGATTTAAGTGAAGAAACGTCGCTAGTAATGACGTTTCATGGCGGTCACGAGAATATTCGGGTTCGGTTCCGCCGTTGCCTTGGTAACGCGCTGAGCGGTCGCGGCTGATGATGGAGGGGGAGGGGGAGCCTGCCTGTCATCTCCATTATAAGCACATTAAGCGTGACATGTAGCACAACATATCCTTCGTCTACGATTCAAATCATCTGAAGAAATAAAAGATATGTGTGTGTCTGTGTGTATATGTATGTATGTTTCACGATCGCATCGCCATTAACAAAACAGAATAAAATCGCGCTGAAGGTCGGGCTAGGCCACTGGGTTAACGTTACATTACTGAAGCGCGAGCGTGAGGTTTGCACGGGGCATTAGCCAAGTTTAGCCATTCTGAGCATGTATACACATTAAGAGTATATTGATTTTTGCGCGCCGAAGGCAAGCGAATGAATTGAGACTATAAATATGCATCGGTCGACATTAGGAAGCAGAAAGCGGTTTCATATCGCGTGAACCGGTTGTAACATTACTCTATTTGCTTGATTTCGCAGCTTATGCAAGCGTATAACACATGAAACCCTAAAACTCTAATTCTATATTTTACATTTTATAAAACGCCATTCATCGCATGATGATTAAAAATAACAGGCTGCATGTCAAGCCAATCAGGAACAGGCGACCCGGGCTATAGTAACGTTAGCTAACGCGGAGCTGTAAACAGGCCTATTACAGAAATAAAGCTAGAATGTCTTCCCGTTTCATAGGGGTCAGTTCTGTTCGCAAATCTGCAAAAGCGAATTACTGCATCCCTGCCATGTGCTGCAGATTTGTTTACACGCGTTTATGAAATGCAATTCTGCCCCCACGAGCCAATTTCTAGCTGTTAAGCCATGCACAATGAGCCCGACTGCAGCAAAACTACATATTTATATGAAGAATGCAACATTTAAACGAGGATGCACTGATGATTTTCGACGATAATGGCTTACCTTGAGTCAACCGAGAGTGGTCGATAAAACCCCAGGCCTTGTATTATGCTCGCAACCGAGAGATTCAGCCAATTCGGTACAAGAAGCTAAAGCAGGTCGGCTTGCTGTCTAATACAAACCGTCCTCGCTTTGGCCTGGAAATATATCTGTATACGATTGTCGACTGCTCGGTTCAACAAAAACATATCGTTAAAATAACATATGCTCGGTCATAAGCGAAGACCGATAGAGATGATTTAAAGGATCGTGTAAAATTGTGGATAGGTCTGCAATTGCACGCTTGGTCGATACAGACTGTCTTCTCAACGTCGCCCACTAGGGAAAAATAAGTGCGTCCCTTCTATGGAGGAATTTGTAAATAACATTCAGGGCATATACGGTCTCGGGTTTATCAGAGCTGTTTTCAGACAAACGCCTGCAAGGAACTGCATGAGAACTAAAAGGGAGCAAATGTATCAGATGAATAAATGGACGATATAAAGCTGTCAGACAATATACAGTACAGTGACTCTCTTGGACTGAACCGATCCTGAGAATAATACGACTCTCAGAATCATGGGAATTGTAGTGAACCCTATAAAAGGATTTTCATTCTTTTTAGTAATTCCCCCATCTAATTTAATGCTTCTTTGCAGGAAAGATATATGCAATAGCCTATATTTTTATCCTGAAAATAAACTCTAAATGAAATCAGATTATTCACAAGGTAAAATGGCAAACAATAAAGCTAGCCGCCTGAAATGTTTGACTGACATTTCTCCACATTCTAATAACTTCGTACTAACATACCCAATCAATAAACTTGCATTGCTCATGTAATTGAGCCTAATAAAAAGGTACAATTATTTGAGTGAGGCTATTTTAACAGGTGAGTTTAAAGTTCACCCAAAAATGAACTTTTTTGCCACTCTCAAGTTGCTCCAAACCTGTACAAGTTTTTCTGTTTAATATTTTGAAGAATAATTGGTAACCAGACAGTTGATGGACCTCACTGACTTCCATAGAGAGAGAGAAGAAAAAAAAACTATGGAAGTCAATGGATACTGTCATCTGTCTCGTTACCAACATTCTTCAAAATATATTTTGTGTTCAACAGAAGAAACTCATTTGGAACAACATGAGGGTGGCTAAATGACAATTTTAATTTATTAATGCATCATCCCTTTAAGGGGCCGCTTACACGACAACGTGTTTTAACAATTAATTTACACGACAACAGCGTTTTGGGGGCTTGGGAAGAAAAAGAAAAAAGCAAACTTTTGAAAACGGGTTTCAAAGTGCAAGTTTTTTTTAAACAATACGGTTATGGTCCGTGTAAACTACAAAAACTTGAATTTGTGAACACTGTGACAGTCTATAGCTGCGTAGTGTTTCTTTACAATTTGACATTGCCAACTACCATATGCATAATACAGCATTAAGGGTACATTTGTTGTGTAAATGGATAAAGCATAACTACTATACAGAGGGTAATTAAACTTCCAAACAATGAGAACATTGTGCAGAACACATTAAAATGGTCAGTATTTGACAAACTGTAAACTTGTTCATCAAATCTGATTGGAATGTTCCAGGATCAACAATGATGAACTTGGTGAAAAGGTTTGCTGCAGATAAACCGCTATTGATACACCAACATAGATAGCACAACTAGTTAGTAACATAAGGAGAGTAAGCTATAGCCAGTCCACATCTTTATTAGTTTTGCTTTCCATTCATAGAGGTCCACACAAAAATAAGAAATAAAACTTCTAAACTTCCTGTTTTTAGAAAAACAGTGACGTGACAAACAGGAGGGAAATGTAGTGTCAAGAACAAAATAAATAGAACATGTGCTTTTGAAGGACACGATAAAATAATTAGAAAGTGAGGAACAAAGTAGCAACTTGGAAGTGTACAACATTTAAACATTCATCTGCAGAGGATGTCTTGATTGCAAAATACATAGTGCACAACATTCTGAACTAGGAGACGGTGATTCTAACGTGCAATTCTTCTAACGTCTAACACTGCTGGTAGAACAAGCTTTGCACCTGATCTGTGCAGACCAGTCACATCATTTGAGGAGACACTACGTATATCTCCAGAAAGGCTCTTCATGCAACAAAGGCGCCTGGTTTAGGTTGTGGTCAGTCTCGAGGAGAAATCGCAACCATCCTAGGACGTTTTCCTGTGCTGTTAGGTGACTACTAAAAGTATAGCCCAATCCAAGCTGAGAGGTTTGGTCTCGGTGGCATGGGACTCCAATCTGGACAGAATAATCCAAATTAGCACTGAAACCATCTGTACTTTACAAGAAATTACACTGGCTCTTCAAACAATAAATGCTTTGACTTGTTACATTTGCAAAGAGGTGCCGTGTATTCGACACAGAAGACATTTACACAAAACAGGATAGAGTATTCCACTTCAAATACAGCCATTTAATATTTAGGTCTGACCTGAGAAGCATTAGAAGGCAGCCAAGGATCATCGGTTGAGAACTCAGAGGGTTGGGAAATAATGGAGTCTGTTGCCATTTCCCACTGTGTGCTCTCATTTTCGCTGGCTTCACACAGCTCTGTATTCATCTTTTCAAGCAAGCTCTGCCTAAGAGAGTAAAAAAAAAGAGAAAAAAAAAGCTAATTAATTGAATCTGAAAAAAAATAAAAAGTCTTTAAAAGACTTACAATTGATCAACAGGGTCTTGTCCTTCCATGTTTTTCTGGGAGGCAGATGGTGGGTCCCATGTATGAAGCGCTCTCCGCCAGAGCCGGACTTGCATATCCCAAGATCTGCGACTATATTTGCGGTATTTGTTTGGAGTGGAAGGGTGGATCCCAGGGACGCGCAGACGCCTGAACATTGAGGAGATATAATACCCAGAAAGCTTAGTTATACTTTCACTACAATCAGGAGAACATCCAACAAGACAAATGATGTGAACGGTTGTTTGCAACTTAATTTTCACCAATTCTCACTTTGGAACCTGCTGCTCATAGTTCTGGTAGCCACAGGTATTCTTTCCATACTGAATCTGTTTTTGTCTGCGCTTTAAAACTGCCTCATTGGTCTCAAAATGTGACGGGTCAGCGTTGTGGGGGCACCACTGTACCCCTGATGGTGACCTAAAAAAATGAGTTTGTCATTTAATCGGCTGGAACAAGAAGGCCAAATAAATAGACACTTATTTATTATTTACTTATACACCAAGAGAGATTTCCCAGACCTCTTGATCCCATCGATGTCTTCGGTTCCAACAGCAACACTAGCTGTAGACATCTTCAGGATGCATCGCTCAAGGATGGAGGACCTGAATAGGGAAGAAATGCCACGCTTTAAAATGGTTGTACAAGACATTTAGAAGTGAAGACAAAACATCCTCCCTAAAACATCCTCTACACGACCAAAAACATCTTAATAACAGACCTGCGAGGTTTCTGAACAGCAGAAGTCTTTTCTCCATTATGTGAAGCTGACTGTGGGGTTTTAGAGCAGCTGGGTGGGTGGGGGGAATCCACAGTTCATAAGACAGCATCAAGTTTGCAATTTGTAGCAAAACCATAGGAGAACAAATTACCATGTCATTCCTCAATCTAGATATTTACCTGACAAGACTATCATACACTGTACTGCAGCCTGGTAGAAGCCAAGGTTCTGGGCTACATGGAAGAGAGTGTGTTTTAGTCTTGAAGTCTTGGGCAACATCTGTTGGCCACAAGTGAAAGGGCAGACTTCTAAAATACAAAACAAAAGACACAGAGTCCCTACACGCTACAGTAACACATCATTATATTTAAAAATGAACAAGCATAACTTTGAAAACATACAACCGCGACTCAAAGGGGCTTTGAAGAAGGCTTTCTATGCGTGTTGTCATGATTTTGGCTACAGCCACACGACACGTTGCGTTTGACAAAGCTTTTTATCAGCGACAGGTGTATCGGGGGCGGGGCTGTACAAATGAGACAGGTAGCCTAAGGCCAGTGATCATTAAAACAAATAATCACAATAAATGATTCATGATAAAATAATGTAATAATAACGTAAGGAAATAATTGCGCTTTTATTATGAAAATGCCTAGTACACAGTTTGGTCGTTCCCACAGAGAACAAGTTGTCAGTATTTCTATTTAGACACAGCCTACCTTAAAGTCTTGGTAACAACAACAACAAAGAACAATGTTCAGCTCTTTGCAAAAAAGAAAAGAAAAGAAAAAAGATTCAGTTAATTTAACTTCTACACTTTTTGTTGCGGCATGGAGTAGAAGCTGTCAGAATGGAACCAGCCTATTTGAGGCTTTTCAGCTAAATGTAAACAGTAAAACAACTATGAAACACAACACAATTCGTGAAAACACTTTGAACGTAACAAAACATAAAACGTGTTTAGCCAACGACTATTGCATTGTAAAAAAAAAAAAATCAGGGTCAGTGTCAGTGACAACAACAGTTTGATCACTTTTGAAATAGATGAGCAACATCACCTATGAACAGCACTAGTTTACGACAGCCACGCACTCTTTACGACATCACAATAGCAAAATGGCGTCTGGCAGTGGGGTAAGAAATTTGCTAACACTTGTTTTGATTTCTTTCTTTGTTTAGAATTGCAATCTTTCCGCTTAGAATTGCAATCTATTCGCGTTATTTTGAGATAATTTATGTGCGAATTCAGTTCTTAAATTAATATCTTTAAAAGTGTTGAACGTTTTATATCGTAGTAGTTGGACGATCCAAACTAACATATCCGTCACGCCAGATGGTTTTGTTTGGTCATATAATAGAGCGAAAACAGAGATGTATTTTAATTATGAGACGCTTTGGAATCTAACAATATCTAGTATTATTGACCGACAGTATGGATTTTTTTTCTCAATTAATATTCGTGTATCATGTTCACAGGCCTTTCTATGCAGTCGAATGAATACAGCTGACGTGATTCACTTATTTAACATGTTTATAATATTTTCTGCTTGTTTTTGTAGTCCAAGAATGATTTTCGACGCAAATGGGACAAAGATGAATACGAACAGCTGGCCCAGAGACGAATCACGGAAGAGAGAGAGAAAAAAGATGGTAAGCAAATACAACGTTGTAACCTTTCAATATTTATTCAGTAAATTCAGGTTAATTGGGACACTTTTTCCAAGTCATCTCAATGGCAAAACATGTCCCAATAAACCCTGAATTCAGCCTACATCAAGTGTGTTTTTTGTTTTGTTGTTTTTTCAAGAGCGTCAAGTACAGGGTCAAATAATCCCAGATACTGAAATATTCACTTTATGATTTAACCTAAATATATAATCCAATGAAATAGTTTATGGCAGTATTTCCTATGTCATACATTTTTTTCATTCTCCAGGCAAGCCTGTGCCCCCCGTCAAACGGGAGCTTCTCCGTCACAGAGATTATAAAGTGGATCTGGAGTCAAAACTGGGGAAGACTATCGTCATCACTAAGACCACGCCACAGGCTGAGATGGGAGGGTGTGTATCTGCTGTACAATTGACTGTAGTATGACGACGTCAATATGAGTTCATGAAAGAGTGATCACTGGCTATGTTTCCATCCAATGTTGTGAATTTAACTTGTGCACAAAATAGGAATATTCCCTAAAACATTTGCGCACAAAGCACAGTTTCGATTCCATGTTTTGAAAAGGATGAAATCGTTGTTTGGCAAATCGGTGCAAAATATCTGTAATAAAAATAGAAGTTGCTGCAGTCGGCGAAGCCAATGTGGCACTTCTTTTGTATGGCATAAATTACCTGCGCAGATGAAATGCAATAAACGCTGTCATTTGGTCTTGCATTCGGACGCCCATTATTCCCAACCATTTTGATGCTCAGGGATTTCAGAATGATCAAACTTACATTTGAGACACTATGCAATGAAATCGTTCTGCTTTTTAGTCCAGTTATCCAATCACATCCTCTGTTGAGGCAAAGTCACATGAATTCTTTGTTGCTCATCAAGGGATTTATTTGGTAAATGTGTTTCCATCTGAGTTTACGGTCATGTACGAAAAATATCCATCACAATTGAGTGCACATAAAAGTTTTTTATGCACAGCTTGGTGTTTCCTCCATGCAGCTTTTTTATGCGATGGAATAATTTGCTTTTTTGAGGGTTGTTGATGGAAACATAGCTAGTGCTTAGAGATGCACCGATACTAAATTTCTCCGGCCGTACCGACAGCCGATTATTCTGAATGATATCGGCTGATGCCGATACCGAAATCTCTCCCAAATAATGCTGAAAACTATACAGGGAACCTTCTCATTTAGTACACTACAATATTAGAGGTTAAAATTAACAACAGAGCTATTATATTCAACTGCTATTTATTTCCAGGTATAATATTTACACTTAAATAAAAGCTGAAATGTTTGTACACTACTCAGTTGCACATAAGGTAGTTTTTATAAACACTTCTTCATGGCAAATTTATCCAAACATGCATATATTTAACAGTAAATAAGCTCTTCTCTAGTGTTTTTATAGCTAACGAACAAACTGTGAGCATTGGATAACCTTCCTGAGGTAAATGCAACATTAAGTGATTTTGTTCACAAGCTGTTTTATTGGCGTCTTTCCGCGGTTGAAATGCAAATTGAGTGATTGAGTCATGATACAGATTTCGGTAGGTTGTATTGTATCTTTCAACATGCCTTCTTATATTCAAGCATGTTTTTCTAGATTTAATTTGTATTAAACTGTAAGAAAAGACTCGCGCTCCGCACTGCTGCTTGAATTGAGGCGCTAGAGCAATCTGTCATGTCACATTTAAGAGCGTCAAAACTTAAATTTCGTGATAAAATGTACAGAATTTGAAATCTGAGACTGTTTCTTATCAGAAGTAACAGAGCACAAAGCTCTTTGCGATTATTGGATGGGAGGTGCTACAGATAATGTTTGATGTAGGGGGAAATATCTGGCAACCCTGGCTTGATCTATGGGTGATTCATAGTGTCAAATAAAGCCTGCATTAACGTCGCTATTTTTTAACTGTTAAAGCATTGTTGTCTCGTTAACTTGCCCTAAAATCAGCACGAGAGATTTTCTTCACACACAGTCTGACATGTTTTTCCGCACCCTTTTGATTGACAGAACATAATCGAGCCCTGATCATCGGCTGTTTTTAGTGAAAATAATATCTTTAATCGGCGATACCGATTATTGGCCGATACATCGGTGCATCTCTAGTGCTGTGTTGAAACGGGTTGCCCAGAGAGTTTTTTCATTGGCTGCCTGTATTTCAGCTCATTGGGCTATTTCTGTTACTGTAATAGAGTGCATTAGTGCCAGTCCACTTTTTCAGCAGCTCTGGTCTAGGAAGTATTTTTTCCATTCATTTCTTCTATAGGAATTTCAAAAAAGTCTTTGTTAAAGAGTTATAAGCCATGAACCAAGTCAACCAGCTACGAGATGAATCATAACATTACAAACTTTCATTTGAAGCAAAAAGGATTTAAAAACCGGACAAAAATACAAAGGTACAAGACTGTGTACTTGATGGCTTTAGTGAGGGAAAGAACTACAATCCCATGAAGCATTGCAAACTGCATGATCAAATTAAAAATTGAGAAATATAAAATTACACATTTGAAAATGTTGATTATGTGTAAACAAACAATATATTTTAAGATTATTGCAAAATATGCATATATAGTGAAATATTTAAGCATTTTGAGACTGAGTGTAGGGAGACCGACCCGATTACGTAATTAGCGGTGCTTCATGGGAGTAGGGGGGGATAATAAAGAGATCTTTTTGGCACGTTTTGCTTGTTTCGACTCAGATTGGTGAAATTTTCTGTACAGCTGGCATTATGGGTAATGTAGTTTATCACCACGAATTCCGCTATTAAACACAATTATTTTAAAACTAAGTTGAAATAAGGGGGGCTGACAACTTCAACAGAAGCAAATACTATCGATTAACATCCTCATAGCTCACAGTAGGGCTGTCTTTAGAGGTATGTAAGTTATCATTAAAAATCTATTTCCCTATGGAGAAAATGAATGGAGTTTTTGCTTCTGGAACCTTTCTGTTGCACTCTGTTGTATCTTTGTCAATTAATGATATTTGTGTCAACATCTTTTTCTCTCTCTCTCAGGTACTACTGCAATGTCTGTGATTGTGTAGTAAAAGATTCCATAAACTTCTTAGATCATATTAATGGTAAAAAACGTAAGTATTGTGGTCTTTGTTCTTTTCTTGTTTTTTTGTTTTTTTACAACATCTTGACTCAATGCAATATGTAAATTCCTATTTATACATTTGTACCTGTACAATATTTAAATGAATATTTATACTATCTGTACATACTGTATCTTTTTATACAGTGCTTAGCATAAATTTACACACCCATGCTAAAGTTGACTAAAAAGAGGAATAAAAAATCATCACATACCCTTCACCATACCTAGAGATTGGCATGGGGTACTTTCCATAAGATCATCTCTCAATGCAAATCAAACCAGCTATTAGGCTAACTGAAATAAAACCATGCCAATCTTTAGGTATGGTGAAGGGTATGTGATGATGTGGGGTTATTTTAATTCCAAAGGCCAAGGGAACTTTATCAGGATGCATAGTATCCTGGATCCATAAAATAACTGCTTTTTAAAAAAAAAAATCTGCCTGCCTCTATGGAAATTTAACATAGGGGTGTCCTGACTTATGCCTCCTGTATTTTAAGGAAGAACATTTATTTGTGATACATTATTCATTCACAAAGAAAATTGGTGTCCTTGAAGGTGGGATTTTTCCTAATTTTTTTAATTAAGGCATTAAGATCAAGTTCCAAAAGATTTTTTTATTTTTTTATTCCTCTTTTTAGTCAACTTTAGCATGAGTGTGTTCACTTATGCTAAGCATTGTACGTTTCTTTTTATGTGCAGTATTCTGTACATGCTACTCTTGTAATTCTGTGTCTAGCTGTAAGTCTTTGTAAGCACACTTGGCCAGTAGCATTTTCTAATTCAGTACATTTATGCCCATTTATAGATCAGAGAAACTTGGGGATGTCCATGCGAGTAGAGCGCTCTTCATTGGACCAAGTTAAAAAACGTTTTGAAGTGAACAAGAAAAAAATGGAGGAAAAGCAGAAGGAGTATGATTTTGAGGAACGAATGAAGGAGTTGCGAGAGGAGGTCAGTGTTGAAACTGAGGTTCATTTACAAACACATATTTGTGTTTTTTGGGACAAATTTTAATGGTTAAATTTAAATTTTAGTTATCAAAAAGTATGTCTAATTAATTGAAATCATGAAACTTATACAATTTAACATTTTATTAAAAGTTTAACAAAAATGATGTTTAGGGCCCTATAAAATGCATTTTATTGTTATTAATATATATATATATATATATATATATTTTTTTTTTTAACCAAATTCTGTTTTCTGGATTCCATTTTAAAGGTTTAATTAAATGGTACTAATCAAATAGCATGTCTAATTATTGGAATTCATAAAAACAACAATTTATTCATCCAAAAATTAAATAATTAATTATTAATCATATGAAATAAAACTTTTATTTAAAAAGTTTTAATAATTTATTATTATTATTAGTGTTAGTATTAGTGTTAGTATTATTATTACATTGAGATGTTAAATTATACTGTACAACAGTAAGATATTTCTGTCAGTTTCTTCAAAAGTTAAACCGAACTTTTAACAGATTGCCGGGAAGACCTTAGAGTTTCCGTGTTTAGGATATGACGATAGTTTTTCTCAAATGAAACTGCAAAAAATGCTGATAAAGTGACTCTCAGAGCAGCTCTGGAGAGGAAGTTCTCATATAATGCAGAGGCTGAAAGCACAGTGAGAGTCACGTATGCTTCAGTGTGTATGACCTGCTTTTTATTTATTCAACAAAAATTGTACAAATTCCACATTATAAGGTTAATTACGTTTTTATGACAGGATTTCACGATTTCGTCTGCGTTTTCTGCATTGTGAAAATCATAGGGCCCTAAGTATATTACTACTCAATTTATAATTTGTTGCCCTGTGTTTTTTTTTTGTGTGTGTTTTTTTTTGTTAAGGAGGAGAAGGCAAAAGCATACAGAAAAGAGAAGCAAAAGGAAAAGAAAAGAAAGGCAGAAGAAGACCTCAACTTTGAAGATGACGATGAAATGGCTGCTGTGATGGGATTCTCAGGTTTTGGATCCTCGAAAAAAGGCCACTAATCACTCATTTCCAATTTTCACCAAGGCCTTCTCTGAATGGGTTTTTCTGAACTGTATGAACATTTTCAAGAACTTCATTATTCCTTCACAGGACCAGACAGCTTTTTTTATCGCAACAAACTGTGAAATACTCCTGATTCAACATGTGGTAAAAACCTTTAGTAGGTTAACCTGTTTTTGGCCCTTGATCATAGAACATCAGCTAACTCCGTCATTCTAAATTAAACTTCTTGTTATAATTAAGTTTTTGTTATATAAGGTCATTGTGTAAATAGGGCTGCATTATGCATATATGCTTTTATCAGTTGTGTCTCAAGTAACCCTTTTACCCCTTCTGCACATAGAGACAGGAAAAGTTCAAATTAAAACATTACCTTTTTTTTTGAAGACAAGACTTGATGCTTCCATTCTTCAATGTGTGTGTGTGTATGTATGTATATATATATATATATATATATATATATACACTAGGGATGCACGATATATCGTCCATCATATCGGTATCGGCCGATATACGTTCGTTTTTAATGTTATCGTTATCGTCCCAATAAGAAAATTTGGCCGATAAATAATGTTATTATATCCTTCAACTGAGACATTTCAGATGTGCACTGTTAGCCATGATGGTTTTGAATCGCTTGAAATATGATTGGAATCACTTCAATAAAAAAAAATACAGTTCAGTGCAATATGCACAGTGCAACTCTGACTTATAGGCTACATAAAATTATAATGGGAACATTATAATTGTGTGCTTGGGACATTGCTTTTAATGGTGAGTCTTTTGTTTTTGTAATCAGGCTCTCAAAAATTACATAAAAATTTAGATTTATCGGCCAATATATTCGTTAATGGCTTTCAAATATAAAGAATTTTCGGTATCGACCAAAATTTTCAGATCGGTGCATCCCTAATTTATACACACACACACTGTAAAAAAAATTACATGATCAATAAGTTGTGACAACACATGTTTTTACATTGCTTTAACTCATCAAAATAAGTTATACAAGATTAAACTCATTTAAGTCATTTTAATGTAATTTAAGTTGAAATGACTTAACATCCAACTTAAAAATTGAAGGCAGTTACTTTTTTTACAGTGATATTTGTAAATCTGCCCGTAAAAAAATAAAGACTAGCTTAGTATATTTTTATTTTTTAGTCACAGAACAATTAGTTTGATATCAGTTGTAGAATATTAATTTACCCTATGTAAGCAAACACAGTGCATTCAAGTAAATGCATTCATACATTAAATACATTTAAGAGGAACTATAAATCCTGTTATTGACAATTAAGCAAATGACTATGATTCTGGAGACTAATTACCAAAAACTAAAGTGAAGGAACAGTTTCATCTGGTATTGATTTATATAGTAGATCACCACCTGATGGTGCTATTGGATCTCATGAATTTACTTTATATGCAAAAAGCACTTAGCAAAATAATCAATAAAATAGGTTAAATCAAAAGTCAGCATCTGACATTCTAAAGGATGTCTTATAGACCTCGTCAATGAAAAAGACCAATTCACAAGATAAATATTCCAACAAAGACCAAAATGTTGATTGATAAAGGGAAGCAGCTCAGCTGTTCACACAGTATACGAAGAGTTCTGTGGCCTTCGGTCAGAGACACATGGTGACACGTAGCCAGAGGGTTCAGGCCTTCATTTGCCTATAATGCCACATTGCCATTGTGCACAGTTAAAGAGGAAATATAGCATGTTAGTTTTATCAAAAATGAGGAAAAACTTAGCACCAGTGACAGGTTTGTGATCTCAAAGACAAACCTGAGACCATAGACTGTGAGTTAAAAAACGATCTATAGCATGAGTCATAAGATGCTCTAATAATTGAATATAAAATCACCAATAATGGCTGAAGGAAAGAGTGTCTAAAGAGCCATTGCAAACGATAGTTTCCACTCAAATAAATTCAAGTCGTTACTTCTGAATTCAGTGTGGGAGCTCCTTTTAACATTATTGACGTATAAACAACAGAATGACATTACCTTGAATCAAGACAACTCACTGACTTTGCCTCCAAACATATTTCAATACACCCACTGTACCACTTTCTTCTGCGCTAAGCGGCCAGGAAATGGAAATAACTGTGTGACAAAGCAGGGTTATTGCATGACATCAAATAAATGTATAACTATATCTAAACAAAACATCCGTTTACAGGTTTGTGAATCACATACACATTACAGCTTCATCAAAGTGAATATTCAGTGATGGAAGAGATATTTCCATGAACTAACCCCTACAGACCCAAGAACAGGAGCAACTGAATGCTTGCAACTCATAGTTTCCAGCTGTGGGTGGTAAATGCAGTTCAGACAGGGACTGAACCAGGCGCTCATGTTGCAGGTCACAGTCAACATAATCATTCACACTAAACGTTTTCTTTTTGCAAATGAGGTATTTCGTAATTTCCCACAAAACAATTTGGGTGCGTGTTTTGAAATTAAGCATATACAAAAATTGCACAATTTAACCGGGTTTACTTTATAATTAAAAAGTGTAATTGCCAATAGTTTTATATATAAAAATAGCTGCTATTATCAATCAAAATGCTAAATCTAAATGTGGATTTTAAATCTCCATTTAAATAATAATCTAAATATTTAGCTGGGAAGCATCATTAATGGCAAACGAAGCTCTGAACCAAAAGATGTGACTATATGACTATAATAAAATCACAGTCTTTATAACAGCATATCATTATTTTCTATTGTAAACTTGACTGTCCGTGTGTGTTATCATTTCTGCTTGCAAAGTTAGCAGTCATGCACTGTAAAAACAAATATGATCAATAAGTTATGACAACATATGTTTTTACATTGCTTTAACTCATCAAAATAAGCAATTTCAACTTTGTTAAATAGGTTCTACAAGATTCAACAAATTTTAAGTCAGTTTAATGTGATTTAAGTTGAAATGACTTAAACATCCAAGTTGATTGTACTTAAATTTAAGGCAGCAACCATTTTTACAGTGATACTGCTCATACAATGGTTTTTGCTTGTGTTACTTAGAAGTGTGATTGGCAAAGGTTAATTGTAAGTGTGTAATCCTCACTAAATGACTTTTCTAAAACTGGCCAGTTCCACATCATTTGATTCTGAATTTTGATAAATGACTTAAGAGTTTAAGTAATTTATCAAAATTCAGAATCAAATGACGTGGCAAATAAATATTGTTTTTTTTTAAACAATGATAGTGTGCAAAATGTCCAAATGCTTATAGTCTAGGCTACATCATTCTGAGGGGGCGAGGATGAATTATAATATTTCAAGAAATATCTTGTTTTTTTTTTTCATGAAGGGGCTGTACTTCCCCTATTTGTCACAACAATCATTAACAGGAAGTCTATGGGGAAGTGGATGTCATTCTTTCTTTTCATAGTGCTCAGGCGAATCCGGGGTGTTGGTTTTTTTTTGTATCATTTATGAAAATGTTGGTAAAATTTTGAGTAATTCTTCCACGTCTACATTTAAAACTGGGTGAATCAGTCTATTTTTGGAGTCTTCTCTCCTTTGATTTACTTTTCTTGATTTGACACCAGTCTCCTCGTGTTCTGGGTGGACATAGCGTCAGACACAGTGTGAACCCACTGTGAGAGTGGCAACATTTTTTCAATGCTTGAAGATATCAGGGATTTGATATTCATAAGCAAGTGTAGTAAATTTGGAACAATGAGTTTCGATGGTGTTCCATCCAAATCGGAGGTTCTGAGCTGGGATTCACATCGGTTAGCAGACTTTCTGAAGAAAGTAAGTTGCTTTCTCTTTTAATCTTTCAATGTCAAAACACTTGAATTGAAAATGGGTAAAAAAAACTGTTGTAATTATTATTACAACGTTTATTTTATAGACCTTCAGCACACATACTTATGAATTTAATACCAATTCCAAAAACTGATAAATGAGAGGCATTTGTTACAGCACCAATGAACCTAAAAATAGCATAGAACTTTGATAGACCAATATTTGATGTTAAATGATATTTAATATGACAATGTTGTTTATGTATAGGAGATATGTGTATATGTGTGCGACCCATTTTCAGCTGACATAATTTCTTTTTCATCATCTTTAGCGGAATCTAACTGGATGTGATAAGGTCATAACACGGTATAACATCAGTGGGCAAAGGTTTCTGGTAAGTACCATTTATAATTCGGTCCACTGGTTTTGCTGGGTCACAGCCCAAATTTTGCATTTAGAAAGCAGAAATTACCATTTTCAGCCTACATGTTTTTTTTGTTTTGTTTACATGTTTTGTTTTTTCATTTGTAAAACTCATAGTTTTAATTTAATTTTAAAATGTTATAAATAGGTATATTCTTTGTGGAGCACAGACCAAAATGACCCTTTGCAAAACAGATGATTGTGGTCTGACTCAGTGTAGCATCATTGTTTCCCTTGATCCAACAATTCTGGAAGTGCTGTTATTAGAATCTAAAACTATACCAAGAAATGTTAGAACTCCTAATCAGTCAGAATTAAATAACAAAAAAAATATGTTATAAATAAAGGTGTTATAAATGTGGGTATACAGTATACAAACACACACACACACACATACTGTAAAAAATTGTACTGTAAAAAATTATTGTTGGTTTAACTTAACGTAAGTAACCTTTGTAACCTTAACGTAAGTTCATTGAAATTAAAAATTCGAGTTAAGACAATTAAGGAGATTGGTTTGATCAACAGAAACTCAACACATTATGTTATCTGAACCACATGAATTATTGAAGTTGATTTGACCAAAGAAAAAATGTTTCGATAACAAATCAGGAAAATATTATTAGTGTGTGTATAGTGTGTGTGTGTGTATGTGTGTCTAAAAAAAATATTTTCACGATTTATCACATTTTTTCTTTTCTTTTGTATATATATATATACACCCACACACTTACAGTTTGATAAATTAATTTAAAATCAAGCTGTATTTTTATTTTAGAGTATGACTGAAAATGACCTTCAAAAGTTCCCAAAGCTTCATGCGCCGTAAGTACTGACTGCATTTTTTTGTTCCTGCTTATTTTGTGTATTTGTCATTCTTTTTTCTTTTTCTGGGTAAATCGCACAGTATTACACAGTACTCAGCCACAGTATTCAAAGACATGCTTTTTATTTATTCATTTAAAAAAAAAAATCAACTGTAGCACATCATGTATTGTACAGAGTAACAGTGTGCAAACAGGTAGAAACATGCAAGAACGCCATCAGTGACAGTGACATTAAAAAGGAAATACTGCACAGGAAAGATAAACCAAAGAAACAGATGTGGCAGGAACCATTGCGTTGATGCAGAAACTCTTATGTAGAGCATGTTTGGTGCGAAATGGTTGACACCCTCCACACCTCAATAACACTGAAATAAACAAATGTAATTGACTTTTCCCCAAAAGCCAATTTGGCATTAGATATGCCACAGTGACTTAATGGTAATTTGATTGTTGTTAGTTTATTGAGTGTCAGTGTCAGGTGCACCGAAAAGAGGACAGAAAAATGATGTCTTTGTTACCACATCCTGCCTGAGCTGAACCCTCAGTCAGTTCATAAAGAAATAATTATATGCTTTTCTGTCTCCTAAAACGCCTACTCAATTACATGCCAGCAGTGTTAGTTACACTTTGAGGATTTGAAACTGGTATTTCCCTAATATTTTTAGGCTTATCTCCAAGATTTGTCAGGAAATCAACAAAGAGAAGAAGAGATTCTTTCCACCGATTCCAGCAATAAGGCCAGTACTCTCTACCATCACAAATCTTGTGTTATATCTGAGATATAATATACCATTCAAAGTTTGGGGTTGGTAATATTTTTTAATGTTTTTGAAAGAAGTCTCTCATGCTCATTAAGGCTGCAATATTTGATCAAAAACAGAGTGAAAACAGTAATGTTGTGAAGTATTATTACAATTCAGAATAACTGTTTTCCATTTGAATATATTATAAAATGTATGTAATTTATTTTATGATTGCAAAGCTGAATTTTATGATGGCAAAGCTGAATTTTCAGCATCATTATTCCAGTCATCATTATTCCATATACCATTCAAAGTTTGGGGTTGGTAATATTTTTTAATGTTTTTGAAAGAAGTCTCTCAGGCTGCAATATTTGATCAAAAACAGAGTGAAAACAGTAATGTTGTGAAGTATTATTACAATTCAGAATAACTGTTTTCCATTTGAATATATTATAAAATGTCATTTATTTTATGATGGCAAAGCTGAATTTTCAGCATCATTATTCCAGTCTTCAGCATCACATGATCCTTCAGAAATCACTATAATATGCTGATTTGGTGCTCAAGAAACAGTTCTTATTATTATCAATGTTGAAAACAGTTGTGCTGCTTCATAGTTTTGTGGATACCCTGCTAAAAAATATTCAGGTTTCTTTTATGAATGGAAAGTTCAAAAGAACAGCATTTTGCAACATTATAAATGTCTTTAATGTTTAGATCAATTCATGATTTACTTCCCCTCATGTGGTTTCAAACCCGTGTAACGTTCTTTCTTCTGCGGAGCATAAAACAAGAATGTTTTGAAGAATGTTATTTGAGAAACTCTTTTTTTGCTCTTACATTGGAACAATGGACCCCATTGACTTTCATTATATGGACAAAAAAAAATCACTGAGACATTTTTCATAAAAAGTCATTCAGGTTTGGAAGCACATGAGGGTGAATAAATCAGTGGAATGAATTCATCATATAACTACCATATAGTCCATCTACTGTCAGTACGCGACTAACTATCCTTATTGTTTTGTAAACAGGCCATCACAACCAGTTCCCAGCTTCCCACAACCACCAGGTATGATACAAAGTAGAATATATTCAATGGTACAAGTTTGCTTTTAAAGATATTGTCTAGAAGTCACCTGCTCTTACTATTTTCAGTTGACCAATATGAGGATCAAGCGTGGGACCCTGAAGAGTTTGTAAGTCTCTTATGTGTGTCTCAAACTGTTTTGAAGTGATCAGCATCACATCTGACGGGCAGAACGCATGTATTCTTTCCTCATTAAGGACAGTGAAGACGACTACGAGGATCCTAACGAGGATAATAATTCAGAAGGTGATGCTAGCGGTGGAGACTATGAGTCCCCGGAGGAGGGGTCAGACAGTGATAATGGCTACGAGCCTCCTCCATCTGAGCCAAAAGAAGACACGGCCCAGATCTGTCCCGCTAAACCCATGGAAAACAGCGATTATGTTGGTACGCAAAAGTGGACACTTTTCCATCCTATTGCTGTCTCAGTCCTTTGGAAAAGTCATGATGGGATTCCTTGATTTATCAGATAATAACCGCACACGTGCAGTGAGCAGAAGCCAACCGCCTGTGCCTCCGGAGCGCCCGGGCCCCGGACCCTCTCTCCCTCATGTGGAGCGGCCGAGTGTGAGTCCTTCATATTTCCAAACAGTATGTGTCCCACTTAGTCTATAATTTTCCCTTTTTGAGTCTATAAACAATAAAATCTTTATTCAATATTAGGTTGGACAACATCTGAGAGAAGAGCGGCCCCTAAAAAGACCCCCAGGTAAAAGAGTATGTTTGTTCTCAGTGACAGCTAATCTGGGTGGGATGCTGTTGAACTGATCCACCTTTTCCCCCGTCCCATGCTCTTGTAGCACCTGCTGTAGACCGCAGCAAAAAGCCAGGAACTCTGGACAGAAGCCACCCTCCTCCTGTAGCAGGTCACTGCCACTCACACATTTATATCTTAATGCTTTTTTAGCAGATAATAATTCAGTAAAAATGCAATTCAGATTACCTTCAGGCTAAAGGGAAGTCCTTGACTGTATTGTGTCCTCACAGGTGGAAGGGGCACTAGCTCATTGGACAGAGTAAGTTTGATTTGTCCTACCTCCACATAGAAGCTGCCAACATCTGCTTTCATTTCCCACTTTTTTCATATCACCAACTTGCCTTTACCAATCACTAATTAAATAATATATTATATTAGAATTAATATATATTTTAGGAATCATGTCAGTAGCTATATTATATATACACTCACCTAAAGGATTATTAGGAACACCTGTTCAATTTCTCATTAATGCAATTATCTAATCAACCAATCACATGGCAGTTGCTTCAATGCATTTAGGGGTGTGGTCCTGGTCAAGACAATCTCCTGAACTCCAAACTGAATGTCAGAATGGGAAAGAAAGGTGATTTAAGCAATTTTGAGCGTGGCATGGTTGTTGGTGCCAGACGGGCCGGTCTGAGTATTTCACAATCTGCTCAGTTACTGGGATTTTCACGCACAACCATTTCTAGGGTTTACAAAGAATGGTGTGAAAAGGGAAAAACATCTAGTATGCGGCAGTCCTGTGGGCGAAAATGCCTTGTTGATGCTAGAGGTCAGAGGGGAATGGGCCGACTGATTCAAGCTGATAGAAGAGCAACTTTGACTGAAATAACCACTCGTTACAACCGAGGTATGCAGCAAAGCATTTGTGAAGGCACAACACGCACAACCTTGAGGCGGATGGGCTACAACAGCAGAAGACCCCACTGGGTACCACTCATCTCCACCAAAATTGGACAGTTGAAGACTGGAAAAATGTTGCCTGGTCTGATGAGTCTCGATTTCTGTTGAGACATTCAGATGGTAGAGTCAGAATTTGGCGTAAACAGAATGAGAACATGGATCCATCATGCCTTGTTACCACTGTGCAGGCTGGTGGTGGTGGTGTAATGGTGTGGGGGATGTTTTCTTGGCACACTTTAGGCGCCTTAGTGCCAATTGGGCATCGTTTAAATGCCACGGCCTACCTGAGCATTGTTTCTGACCATGTCCATCCCTTTATGGCCACCATGTACTCATCCTCTGATGGCTACTTCCAGCAGGATAATGCACCATGTCACAAAGCTCGAATCATTTCAAATTGGTTTCTTGAACATGACAATGAGTTCACTGTACTAAAATGGCCCCCACAGTCACCAGATCTCAACCCAATAGAGCATCTTTGGGATGTGGTGGAACGGTTTGTGCATCCCACAAAACTCCATCAACTGCAAGATGCTATCCTATCAATATGGGCCAACATTTCTAAAGAATGCTTTCAGCACCTTGTTGAATCAATGCCACGTAGAATTAAGGCAGTTCTGAAGGCGAAAGGGGGTCAAACACAGTATTAGTATGGTGTTCCTAATAATCCTTTAAGTGAGTGTATATACTTACATATGCAGCATTATTTATAATTATATAACAATTTATATATGTATATATTATAGTGTGTATGTGTGTTATAATTTATGAATCAATTAACAAATACCATTATTAGGTTTTTTAATCAATATATATTTATGTGTGTATACGTCACTCATTATTGTTATTATTCTACTAGGCCTATATGCTTGAAATATAAATGACCTTTTCCCCGCCTAAAATTTTCCCCATTTTAAAGTTCCATTTTGACTAAAAACAATAATAATTTATATTTTAAAATCTCTCTAATAATATTTTTTTTCTGCAGGCTGTCCAACCGCCAAGAGGGTATGATTTCATTTAATTGAATTTTTGTTTAATACTGCATGTGCAGTTTTAGAATGACAATATTTAAAGTCATAATTTACTATTATTTAAAGGAGCTGTATGTAAGAAATTTATTTCAATTAATCATAAAATGGCCCTGAAATGTCACTAGACATTAAGAAATCATGTGCATTTCAAATACTTATATCACTGACAACAGTAGTCTGGCCAGGATATTGTCATTTAAAAAGTGCAGTTGCAGCCCTCAACTGATGTTGATGATGTCATGTTGTGTTTTGGTCTGATGCTCCGCCCTCCACCTATCTACCAATCACGAAGTCAGTAGTGTTGCGGGATCCGGGTTGCCAGCTCTGCTCTAGTTACCACAGCTGTAGCTCGTCACGCTCCTGCTGGATCCTGCAGCCGATCTGGCAACCTCGAATCAGGGAGGAGGGGATACACCCAGGGGCGGATCTAGGAAAATATTTATGGGGTGGCAAGAGGGGGGCAGGAATTTTTGAGGGGTGGCAACATGGCAGACGTATATATACTGAATTTAATCACAGTTAACACAGTTTGATGAGAAATCGTATGTGTAACACACTACAAAAGGGCATTATTTGTATCTGTTTTGTGTGTGTGTGTGTGGGGGGGGGGGGGGGGGGGGGTTGGGGGTTGAACTATACTAAAAGTTGAACTATACTCAGTTGAACTATACTCCACAGTGATGAATCCTAAAACAAGCTATAAGCTGCATACCGGTTTTTCCCATGGAAATCTGTGGTGAGTGCAGAGTGCACCTCTGTCCCTCTAGGGGGGTTCGGGGGCATGCTCCCCCGTAAGAAAATTTTGTGCTTTTTAATGTTAAATTCATCAATCTGGTGCACTTTGAGAGTTCAAAATAAAGAGCTCCAACCCATATTCAGTGTGCAAATTGAACAAAAAAAAAACTCAAAACTCTTTTTAGTTGTGATATAGTGTCTGTCTACATTACACTACTATATAATAATAGTTATAATATTAAATAAAATACCCTGTGAACATTCACACGTTTGCTTTATCATAGGCTAAAATTTATCTCCATAAATATTAAATAATATTTTCTTAATTCTGCGCATGTATTTTTACTTACTTACATCAATTGCTCGATCAATATTATTATCACATATTTTACATTTATATTTTTAACTGTACACAAACAACTTAATATAGCTAAGTTTGTGTATATTTTACACGTAGTAAAATACTGTAGGCTACTGCTTATAAACACCAGACAGATAATGATATATGAAACAGATGTTCTTTACTCATCTCACTTGCACAAAATAAATGCAGTAATATAAAGCATAGAAACGCACAGGTGAAATACACTGAAAATGATATATGCATTTAAAAATTTGGTCGGGTTGAAAACTTATCTCTCTGGTAATGGAACTCGGTCGCTGTTGTCTCTTGCTCTCGCTGTCTCCCGCTCTCGCGGTCAGATCACCGGAAGTATTTGCCCACACAATTAAGTACGAACGTCAACGGTCGTCATATTATGCACGGAGCGAATTCACTGCAGTCGGACATTGGAGATTCCCGTTCGTAAATTGTCAAATTGGCCATAACTTTTAATTCGTTGCCGCCAACTGGGGTGGCAGCAGGGGTGGCAAGGCTTTCCTTTAGGGTGGCATTTGCCACCCTATGCCACCCCGGTAGATCCGCCCCTGGATACACCACTCTACAGTAATTTGACAGTGTTTGCAGTACTAGTTTTGGCCACAATCTTACATACAGCTCCTTTAAGATCTCTTATTAGTTTGTTTACTTTAGCCTATAGCATGGTCACAATGATATTACTGAATGACTGCTATTACATCTGTGCACATAGAATATGCTATTTATAGGTCACAGTGATTTTGCCAATTAAGACATATTTTGTTGATCCTGAAACAACATTCCTGTCCAAAAACTGAAAAACCTAACCCTTATAGTAACCCTAAACTTGACATAAACTGTCAACTTGACCCTCAAATCTGCTTGGTTGATTGGAATGTTTTTCCAGGAACATGTTCTACTTGGTGAAATCACATTCATAGTAGCGGTCAATTACTAAATCTCTGTTTTAAGTATGATAGGTTGGTATGATGCTTTTTTTTCCTACAGCATTACTGCTGCTCCTCTCAGACTCCCTGCAGTGGAGTGTCCAGGAGACCCAATGAGAATTCCCAAACCCTTACTTCCTCCATCAGGGGTGCGAAGAAGTGCCTCCTCTATAACACCAGGCTACTCTCAAAACAGGTCAGATTCAGGAATGTAACACTACGCCATTCTATTCACAGAGCTGCCAATGTAACCTGTATTTCTTTTTCCAATAGGCATCTTGACAGACACGAGGTACGCATAAAGCACACACACACACACACACACATAGCCTTGTCCTAATTGTTTGTGCAATTCACATGATATAGCAATTCACTCACATAATTTTACTGGGGGGGGGGGTTCTCTTCAACAGTTTCACGATGACAGTAAGTCATTTTCTTATTTTGTGTATTTGCATATTTTGATGACAGAATTAGTAAGAAAGCAAACAAACGCCCAATGTTTGAATACTCTGTGATTTTACAGCTGCCAGGCACAGCTCCAACACATTTCCACTGCACGCCAGGAATCCATCGCCAAGACCGCCAGGAACCCACGGACAGCCTTTTCAAACAGACACGTGTGTATTCAAATGAGATTAGAGACTTGATACTACTCAAGATTATGCTGCCAAATTAATACTGAAATTAAAAAATACGAGTTAAAGGTGCAGATACTCCACTATATCTGACTATTTCTCTGTCACATTTCACAGTGTTAGCCCCAGTCGATCACTACCGGCAAAACTGAAGGAGGGTAAGCACGGATTGCACTAGTTTGATTTATCTTACTATATATCCAATGAAAATAACTAGATCCACCTTTTATTTTGTTGAATGAAAGCAATGAACGATCAACTGAGAAGTACAAGAGCACCACTACCACCACAAACAGACATGGGCGGCATGCAGGTACAGAACTTTAAAGTGCTTGAGCTACTGACAAGGGTTGCCAGGTCTGCACAACAAAACCCGCCCAATCCGCTTGGTAAGTAGTGACGTAGGGAATCCTGTTTCCGGGTCCAAGCCTCCATTCGTTTCAATTGAGGGCGAATTCCAAACAGCGTTTTTCCACCCTTGAAGGGCACTTCGGGAAGGGGACGCCCTTTGTAGGAGCGTTCCAAACAGAAGTGAACAACTGAATCCCTTCACGAAGGGCCCTTCCACGAGTCTGTTAGCGAAGGTAACATGCGATGGTCACTTCAAGGAAGTAATTTAATCATTTATGGTCATGTTCTGCCCTTCGGAGTGAGTAGGGCATAGGGATGCACACTTCCGATTGGAATTTGCCATGAGAGTACTGTCTTAACAGCCATTTATGAGCACTATTTATTCATATCACACGTTTAAGCTTAGCTTTTAAAACGTTACAGTGTATACAAGTCTTCGAGCTCATGGCGTCCCCGACATTTAAATATTTATAAAAGACATCACTCTAATAAAAGGGTCATGATTTTTCAGTAGTGTTACACCACACCGTGAGTGTGTATTAGCACCGTTTGTTGTTTGCTTTTGGTAGCCTATCTACCGGTAATAGAGCACTTGAACCCGGAAACGGTGACACGTGACGTCAGATTTGGATTTAACAGGCGGATTGCTAATCAAAACTAGCCCAATATAGGGTCCTCCGGTAAAAAATCTCGACTACGAAAACTACCCGCAGCAACGGAGTAATAGTAGCCCAATTCTGCACTGTTGTGCCGACTGCTGCTGTGCTGACAAACAATCACACCACTACCCGACCAGCAGATGGCGCCCTTGTATTTCCTTTGAGGTGCTCCTGGAATAACTGGAATCTACTTTCTAGTACACTGGGGGAAAAAATGTGATGTAGGATTTACTTTGAAACGATATTCACTCAGAAATTGCTAAACAAAGGCAATAAACTTTACACTGAATAAAACATGAAATTTTGAAGTGGAAAGACAGAAAAAGTAGGCCTATTTTCTTGTAAAACATAGGCTACTACAGTAATCTTTATCTACTGCTTCAAAAAATCATTTTTTACAGTGTATGGTGTATTTTTACTTCTCCAAGGCTCTGGTGCCTTTTTTCTTACAGTGCAGGCCTATAGTTAACAGCCTGTTCTATGCTACATTTGACTCATGTTACTATTAGGTATTTTGTGAAATGTTGGGTTAAATCATAATTGTCTCAAAAAATCAGAGAAAACAGACAAACATTTCTCATTAGTCTTTGTCAACCCAAATATCTTATTATTTCTCCATTTATAGGACATGGATCCAGCTTGGTATGTGGGTCAGATCACCCGCGGTGAGGCAGAGAGCTGTCTGAGAAGAGTTAACAGGGTGAGGCGCATGCGTTCCTTCTCGTTGGAATTGGGGAAAAAATATATAATTTTCAGGTTAACAAAGTTAATTTGTTGAAATGTGTGCCCTGTAAGGATGGGACGTTCCTTGTGCGAGACAGCTCAAATCGATCCTCTAACCAGCCTTACACACTCGTGGTCCTGTACCAGGAAAAAGTTTACAACATTCAGATCCGCAGGTCGCAAAACGGATTCATGCTAGGCACTGGGATGAAATCCTCAGAGGTATTCAAACTGTTGTTGTTTTTTGTCTGTAATTATAGCCACACGCTCAATGACCAAAGCTTGTAACACTGTTGATTGTCTTTGGCAGACTTTTGAGCGGGTTGGCGGCATTATCAACCAGCACAAACACACGCCACTCCTTCTTATTGATGCTAAGAACCGAGAATCAAGCCAACAGAAGCAGTGTGCTCTGATTTATCCAGCTGGATATTAAACATAGGTTACATGACTAATTTACAGTAACTACTTTTGCTTTTTCATTTCATGATTTGAATTTTTTTTTCTTTCTTTTTTTAAATCAACACAATTCAAAATCTCTCAGGTGTGTGTAAAAATGTCTCTGTTGACTTGTTAAACATTGTACAGTTTTTAAATGCATAGCTGCACATTGCATAGCACTGGGTATCTGTTCAGAGTAGCCTATTTTATCACTATTTTGACTGTTATTGTTATTTCTCAAACAAATCAGTCTTGTCACTTTTATTTTAAATTTTCCACGAGTCCCTGTTTAATTGTTGTTAAATTCGTATGATCATGAAATATGAAATGTATATTGACAAGACAATAAAGACTATAATTCTACATGTGTGAGGAACTAATTGAGGATTAATCGCACTGTCAACGAGGATTCATGTTTGCCGCTTATTTCTCTGAAATCAATCTGTTCACCTGCCATTAATAATTTGAAGACTCACTTTATAAAGGTAAAACGCAGGGCACAGTTTCCCCTAAATTATCTCACGTCTATCAAACTGTCTCCAAGTTGACAACACACCGGTGCACAAAAGGGGATTCGGTTACAATGACTTTGGCATGAAACGTCAAAGCAACAGGCTACAATAACAATGCTGTTTGAGGAAGACTGGTGAAATTTATTATGATCTGACCCCCTATCTGACCCCCCGATGCCATTGTGTAATTATGTGTAGGCCTAATATAAAATAAACAAATATCAATCTTTGCCAATCTCCCTTTTCCCCAAAACATAATGTGCGTTAAGAGTCTAATTAGGCTACACTTATTGCAATTTACTGTAGCCTAATGGTAAACATTTTAGACGTGATCGGATATCAGGCTTTCGTCAGACAGGTTGAATTTAAATAAACATTTAAAGAAGTAAATTATGGGGTGCGGTATTAGCGAAATTTAGGTCTAAAAATGTAGGCACAACGGATCAAATGGTCAAATAAACCGTAGACTTTCAAGAAATCGCGCGCGATCAGGCTACGCCGAGACAGTGGAGTCGCTCTGCGCGTGCAGGAATGGGTGGTGCGCGTGCTCTGTTTAAGAATGTAAATTTCGTTTGAGACCCAAATGGCTCAAATTGAATTCGCATTATCTCAAGTGAAAGGGTGGGGGTAAGATGAAATAGTGGATACCTTTAACCACCCAACAGCTTCAAGTCATATACAAATGTAAACAAATTAACCAAGCCTACGGCATGATGGTGTCTTTAATATAACAACGTTTAATGCCACAGAAACCACATTGGAATTTGTATTCTTAAAATTAGTTGGATAAATTTGTCAGCACATGTTGTTTATTCATTTAATTAGCTATTTATTTATTTATTTATTCATTCATCTATCAATTTATTTCCCCTCATTTCACTTTAATAGTGAAAGATTAAAACACAATAATCTACTTATATAGTGTTAAATATGATTAGTTGAATACTGCAAATTTTAACTGATCCAGAACTGTTCCAATTTTTTTTAATTCAACATGTATGTGAGTGACAAACGAAATGTTTGTGTTGTGCATAATGATATATGAAGGTAAGGAATTATGCAAGGTAATTTTAATTCAGGAATGTAAATTAATACATTGTAGACACTCATGAAACTTAAGATATTTCACTGATATCTCCCTCCCCCCTCCCCCACACACACACACACACACACACACACACACACACACACACACACACAAACACACATCCCCAGAGGTTCCACCCCCCTCCCCCCCAAAAAGAGGGTTGATCTGTGACCGTGACAGCCAATCAGAGCAGAGAGGGTGTTACAAAACTTGTATAAATAGTTCAGGTGAGACAGGTGTCAGGTTGTGATGCACCTGACCAATCCACCTGTGTTAGACAGAGGCAGCAGAACAGTACATGGCATTTTCTCCCAGAACGACAGAACAAACAGAAAAAAAAGGGAGGAAAGCATGACGTCATTTGTTCCACAAGCCCTTTCATCCCAATTCCACAGCATGGGACAGGAGTCCCAAGAGTTCAGCCTGTACGGTGACAACTTCTACAGCACTCAGCCTGTCCCTAGTCCACAGCAAACCCTGCCGTCCGCTTACGATTTCGGAGAATATGCCGGACAGACCTCCAACCCTTACCTGTGGTTCAACGGACCTGGGCTCAATCCGGCTCCCTGTCTCAGCGGAGGGCCTCAGCACTATGGAATGCCGAAGTCATACATGTCTGCAGGTGGAATCGGAGGCTCGGACGGCAGCATCAGCTGGTTCTCCCTGCCGTCCCAAGAAGATTTGATGAAACTAGTGAGGCCTCCATACTCTTACTCAGCACTCATTGCGATGGCAATACATGGAGCCCCAAGCCGACGTCTCACTCTTAGCCAGATCTACCAGTATGTGGCTGACAACTTCCCCTTCTACAACAAGAGCAAAGCCAGCTGGCAGAACTCAATCCGGCATAATCTCTCGCTCAACGACTGCTTCATGAAAGTGCCCAGAGATGACACCGATCCAGGTTAGAACATAATCAAACTACTTCTTGTGTTTAGAATTTTTCTTGTGTTCTACTGTTTGGGTTTTAGTTCCGTTTTAGTTCATTTTTCAACTGCCAAAATAACATAAAGTTACTTCTGTTGAACAGGTAAAGGCAACTATTGGACCCTCGACCCAAACTGTGAGAAGATGTTTGATAATGGCAACTTCCGTCGCAAAAGGAAGAGAAAGTCCGACTTGGCCGAAGAGGAGGGAAAAGGCTATTCTGGATCGGACTCTCCTCTGTCAAGTCCTAAAGAGCCCAGCGACACCTCCGAGAGAGGAAACTCTCCAGTCTCTGCAGATCTGACACCATGTCTCAAAGGCTTCCTAAGTCAAATGGGTGATGTGGCTTCAGGCTCAAGAGAGGCTCTTCTTCCATCTCCTCTGGCATTGCCTTTGAGCCAAAGATCTTCTCCTAATGGGGCGTATGGCTCGTACTCACCGAGCGCAACCGTGCCGCAATGGGAAACCCACATTCCTCCCCCTGTCGTATCCAACATTTCCACTTCGCCTGCTCCATTCACAGACAGCTATAATGACACTTTGCTCAACCAGTACACTAGCCAGCTCTATCCCGTGCTGGGCTCCTCTGACTTGCTGTATCCACGGGAGGGAACAGAGGTGTAGCTCGGGTCATATAGCACCATCATGTATGAACTGTGGCTACAGGCACTTGAAGGAGCGGTCGGCCCGCATCGTGAGCCAAGTTCCCACCGCAGTGCCTGATTCAGCAGGTCCGAGTGGACACGGAGGAGATTCCCTCTATCAGACAGTTTGTGTGAACGCTCTCAAACGCTCTTCTCAGACTCACGTGCTGACATCATCTAAATCATGTTGTAGCTGAAAGACAACAGTAATCGCCCCAGGCGAACTGCTCCCAGTCCCGTTTTTTGTGTTGTGGTTTTTGTTTTGTTTTTGCAACAGATTTCAATCCTGTAACATTGAAGGCTGGAACATGCAAAAATGCACTGACTTTTGTCACAAATATGAATTTGTTCATTGTTCAATATTTTTTATTTGTATTGTTTGCTTTATATAATTTGTGATTGTAATATATATTGTATTTGCCAAAATAAACATGCATATTCGCAATTGCTACCGTCCTTATTGCTATCATATTTATAAGTGATGTTATAACAGTGCTGTTAACTTAAACTATTGCAAATGGTTTATTTGAAATAAGGCTGAAATAAAATATATAACTTTAAAATCTTAAACTGAAGAAAAATAGAAATCTTGCCTTGGCAACTAACTAAAAATAAATGTGTAAGTTGAAGTACTAAACCCTGTAAACAAAAAAAAAGTTGTTGCCTTAAATTTTTAAGTACAATCAACTTGTATCTTTAAGTCATTTCAAATTGCATTACATCAAACTGACTTAAAAAAATTAATTGAATCTTGTATAAAAGTTGAAAATTGCTTAACTTAGGCCCTATTTAACTTATAAGTTGCTTAACAAAATAAATAAAATGAAAACTAAAAATATTAAATATTAATAAATAGTACTAAAACAACATTAAAAACCTGTCATCATTTGCTCACACTCATGTCTTTTCAAATCTAGACTTTCTCATCGGGCTGAACATGAAAGAAGATATTTTGAAAAATATTTCTGGGGTTTTTTTCATACAAGGAAAGCCAATGTTGTTGTTTTGGAACCCGTTGACTTTCATTATATGGACAAAACCGATTAAATATTCTTCAAAATATCTTCTTTTATGTTTCACAGAACAAAGTAATACAGGCTTATAGCATAATGATGAGTGGTGACAGTTTTATGTTTGTTTGTTTTTAAGTGAACTGTCCTTTTAAGTGCTGGGTACATAATAAAACTCAACCCTGGACAGAAAATTTTCCACTATAATTTAAAGATTGAAGCAATAAACAAGACATTTCTAAAGCTCATTTAAAACCACTTAAAAGCTAAATTAAAACCGTGAAATGAAAGGAGGGAAAAGTTGAATACAACGGAAGAGATGCAATGCATCACAAAACTTTCACCCGTATTTCAGTCAGATTCATCATTCAGTGCTTATCAAGATGTGATGAGGCTCAGTTAAAGTTAGATCTACCTGCTATCTGCCAATAGAGTTAGTGATCCATCCCACATAAAGGAGACGTGGGGAGGGAGATCCCCAAAGAACCGTTAAACAACACGCCTTAAACACGAGAAGAAGTCGTAATTATCAGCGCATTTGGCTGACTTAAGTCCATTCAATCTGACCCACACCAAAGAGGAGGTCAAGGAAGAGAAAAGACTGCGAAAGGGACAATAAATGCAAATGCCTGATGTGTGAAAAGGCACAAACACTTCAAGCCTATGGAGACCAACGTGTGAATGTCAAAAAGTCTGTCATTACAGCCACTGACCCAAAGTAAAAGAAAGGTTAGGGGGAATGCAGCTTAAGGAACCGTTAAACAACAAACCCTAATCGAGAGGAAAAGACTGGTTTGACAGCCAGAGGGACAAAAAAAAAGTTCTATGAAACAAAACTTGTTCCTCAGGGTCTCAAAATCTTTGGTTGCAAACAGCTACTCAGATGAAAGACAATATTCCTCACAAGACAATAAGATCTTCATTGGAATCAGCCGAACTATGTAACATTCTAGAGAATTTATTTATTTACAAACATATCTGGTAATATCCAAAAAAGAATTAACACAAAAATGAATTTCCACTATGGTTACGTTTAGGCACTTACTATGGAAGTAAATGGGACTCCCTATGGGATTATTCAAAAGCAGAAATGTGAAGCTATATAATTTCATAAATGTACTTTTTTCTGTTAAAACTTCTGACTGTTCAAGTCATCAATTTCGCATTATGTTGTCATTGCAACGAAGTTAACAAAGGTTAATAAATGTTTTCTCCAGACTTAAATCACATTATCACGCATTTTGATTATGTCTTGTAGCCGTAGGCCTATTGAAACAGCGAGTATCTAAACGTTAACTGATTGTCTCTATTCACTTTCGTTACAGTGTTTTAAGAAAAGGAGAGACAAGTGGAAATGAATTTTTGTGATAACAACATTATGCCATAAGTGCTGTTTATTTAGCTAAATACTGCAATAGGTTAGCATGACTTCATCTTGAATGGCCCTATTTGAATTGGACTGATAAGGGTGTGTTGTGACATATGGGATATTGTACATTATAACTTGCAATACACTCAACTCGTTTATTCCCTCAGGGAGTGAATAGATGGCGTTCACACTAAAAAGCAGAAAACAGATCATATAGATTATGTGACACGCAGCTTGGTGGTTCTTTTTTTACTGCGTGTCAAGACTCGGGAGTGCAGATAAAAAGAAAGCAAATTTGAATTGAAGCAGTTTGGACCAGTTAGTTTACATAAGTGTTCTGACCTCAGTAGTCATAAAAGAACAGAAATGCTGAGGTTACTTGACTAATGACTGTCATGTGAATCGTCTGTCATCCCCGCTCCCTCACACCAAACTGACATTTGCTCTGCTTCCACTGGCTCATTTGGTTGAGGAATTTGTAGGTGAGGTGGAAAATAAAACACTGATGTAAAATAGGAAGATCATTCCTTTAGATTAGAGAATATGAGTCAGCTGTTCACTGCTGGTTTCAGCAGGGTTTCACCTTTCAGTTCCCTAAACCTGTTACCTCCTCTTACCTCCCCCTACACAATACAGCGGGGTTAAAAGTCTCTGACCACAGCACGTTTTAATAGTTTGAAGAATGTACAGTGAAGAAATGTAAGGATTCTGCACTGGGTCACTATAATTTGTAGCATGTGAAAAGAGAGGTTTGTACCGAAAGGTTAGATGTTCTTGCTTCATTTGCAACACATTCTAAAATCCATGTTAATATATATGTTTCTAGTTTTCCTATTAACTTGACTCATGCTGATAATACAATTGAATGAAAAACACAGGTTAAAAATGCCAAATAGACGCATTTTTACTAGTATCTGTATAATATTAAATAAATACACAAATAAATAAATAAAAGCCTACTTAAACAGATAAATATGGCCCAATTGTTTCTACAAAAAGGCTCAGATATTCTTGCTTCCTTCAAAAATGATTGGTTGTTTCAACCCATGTTTGGGTCAAATATGGACAAACATAACCATTGGGTTTAAAAACTTTAAAAATTAAAAAATTAAACCAACAGTTGGGATTGTCCATATTTGACCCAAACATGGGTTGAAACTACTCACCTAATGGATTATTAGGAACACCATACTAATACTGTGTTTGACCCCCTTTTGCCTTCAGAACTACCTTAATTCTACGTGGCATTGATTCAACAAGGTGCTGAAAGCATTCTTTAGAAATGTTGGCCCATATTGATAGGATAGCATCTTGCAGTTGATGGAGATTTGTGGGATGCACATCCAGGGCACGAAGCTCCCGTTCCACCACATCCCAAAGATGCTCTATTGGGTTGAGATCTGGTGACTGTGGGGGCCATTTTAGTGCAGTGAACTCATTGTCATGTTCAAGAAACCAATTTGAAATGATTCGAGCTTTGTGACATGGTGCATTATCCTGCTGGAAGTAGCCATCAGAGGATGAGTACATGGTGGCCATAAAGGGATGGACATGGTCAGAAACAATGCTCAGGTAGGCCGTGGCATTTAAACGGTGCCCAATTGGCACCAAGGGGCCTAAAGTGTGCCAAGAAAACATCCCCCACACCATTACACCACCACCACCAGCCTGCACAGTGGTAACAAGGCATGATGGATCCATGTTCTCATTCTGTTTACGCCAAATTCTGACTCTACCATCTGAATATCTCAACAGAAATCGAGACTCATCAGACCAGGCAATATTTTTCCAGTCTTCAACTGTCCAATTTTGGTGAGCTCTTGCAAATTGTAGCCTCTTTTTCCTATTTGTAGTGGAGATGAGTGGTACCCGGTGGGGTCTTCTGCTGTTGTAGCCCATCCGCCTCAAGGTTGTGCGTGTTGTGGCTTCACAAATGCTTTGCTGCATACCTCGGTTGTAACGAGTGGTTATTTCAGTCAAAGTTGCTCTTCTATCAGCTTGAATCAGTCGGCCCATTCTCCTCTGACCTCTAGCATCAACAAGGCATTTTCGCCCACAGGACTGCCGCATTCTAGATGTTTTTCCCTTTTCACACCATTCTTTGAAAACCCTAGAAATGGTTGTGCGTGAAAATCCCAGTAACTGAGCAGATTGTGAAATACTCAGACCGGCCCGTCTGGCACCAACAACCATGCCACGCTCAAAATTGCTTAAATCACCTTTCTTTCCCATTCTGACATTCAGTTTGGAGTTCAGGAGATTGTCTTGACCAGGACCACACCCCTAAATGCATTGAAGCAACTGCCATGTGATTGGTTGATTAGATAATTGCATTAATGAGAAATTGAACAGGTGTTCCTAATAATCCTTTAGGTGAGTGTATATGCACCATATAGAGTATAGTATTTCAACATAAATTCCATTAAACTGACTTATAAAAAAGTTGAAAATTGCTTAACTTATTTTGATGAGTCAAAGCATATAAATATATATATATGGCTTTTAATAACTTGTACTAAAATTAAAAAGTCATTTTTCATTACATTTTATAATCAAGTTTAGATTCAATGTAAGCTGAAAAAAAATACATTTTGAAGCATTCTTGTGATTACAGCAAGACAAATGTCTGTAACACTAGGAGTTTGATTTATATTTAAATTACATTATAAATGTATAGGCCTATCCCACTGTGTTAAGCAATAATCTAATAATGAACCATAATGATGCTTACAACTTGAGTGTTTTACCGGAGTAAATGGCCAGGATTTATGGCCCCGCGGGCCGCGGCAGCGCATGACAACAGTAGCGTAGGACTCACTGATATACAGATATGCCAATCATTTCTGCCTGTAACATCCAGAGTCCCTCCCTCAGCCCTCGATTCTTCTGGTGTTTATTGTCAAAACACAAGATTCACTGTCTCCCTACAACAAATTAACTCTACATTTAGATGTGTCACTTTGATCTAATTGATTGAATCTATCAACACAGAGTATGCCATGTGTTTAGCCAGGTGCTTAATGTGTGTGATACTGTAAAAATACTGTTTTATAGATCAGTTAACCAATAAAAATATCACTGATGCAACCTTAATCAGAAACAGCACTGCATTTGCTGAGGGATATGGGGGGTTTACTACTGTCGCCATTTCTTTAATACTTTATATTTTTAGTATGTTTTAGTATTCTGACATATTTGACTGCAGTTAACTTGAAATTTCTCTCTGTTAGTGAAATTGTGCTGCCCCGCTCATTTAAATCCACTTAAAGTAACGTTAAGATTTCAGTCTTGGCGTCTGTGCATGACAACAGAGACCTCGTGATCACCAGAACATCACAGATCCGCTGATAAACCTGGCATGTGCCACTCACACACACACACACACACACACACATCTGCAGACCCTAACCTCGCCCTGCCTTCATACACACGTTCCTTCATCTCCATTCACACACACAATAGCTTCAATGCTGTCTACTCTATTGAGATCCAAAGAGCTGTCTCTTGCCCAACGATGCTGTAAGTGTGCCTACTGTTTACTGACACATGCCACATCAATGGGCCAGTGTTGCTTGTAAACACAAGGCCCGATGGGGAGATAGATCGAGACAACTTGATTAAAAATGCCCTACGGCCCCATCAAGTGCAGGTGTGTGGAGAAAACCTGTTGTATCCATCCGAGCAGATGTTCCTGAGGAGATGTTCATGGTCAATGGAAGACACATTCTGCAGCTGGAAGAGCGTATGAAGGAAATATTCTAGAGTTTTATATACTGTATGGCATAAATCTGGAAAACTAGAACACTGTAAAAAAAATATATATATTGCTGCCTTCAATTTTTAAGTACAATCAACTTGGATGTTTAAGTCATTTCAACTTAAATTACGAATAACTGACTCAAATAAAATTAGTTGAATCTTGTATAACTTGAACTTGTATAAAGTTGAAAATTGCTTAACTTATTTTGATGAGTTAAAGCAATGTAAAAACATATCTTGTCATAACATATAATTTTTTACAGTTCTTCGTTATCGAAATAAATTATGCAAAGATGCACTGTAAATAGTAGATATTCATTTTAAAACCAATTACGTTTTGATTATAGACAATCATAAAAATCATAGAAACATAGGGCGTTGAAGTGTTTATTCAGTCAACAAATTAATTCAATTCAAATAACACTACACATATTAATGGGCATACATAATTTGCATTTAAATACGTGGTAAAAACAATGCTACATGAATCAAATAAATAATAATTCTTTAAAAAAAATGCATGCTGCATTTATTTTACAATCAAAAATAACTGTTTTAATAATAATAATAAAAATATATATTTTTTAATGTAGGCCTAATTTATTCCTGTGACACAAAGCTGAATTTTCAGCATCATTACTCAGAATTCATTCTAATATCCTGATTTGGTTCACAAGAATCATTTTTATTATCACTTTTCAAAACATGCTGCTTAATATTTTTGTGGAAACACTGTTAGATTTTCTTTTTTTAATAATTTTTTGATAAACAGGAAACTCAAAAGAATGTTTATTTGAAACAGAAAGCTATTGTAACTATATCTTTACTGTTACTTTTGATCAATTTAATGCATCAGTGTTGCATAAAAATATTAATGTCTTTCAAAAAATCATACTGACCTCTCTTTTGAACTTTAAAAGATAAAACATAATTCAATTAAATAATTAGAATTAATAATCACTCTAAACGTAAGAACAATAAATAATTAGGATTTAGATTCTTGGCATTATGTCATTGAGTATGTCTAAGTCATGTGTTTTGAGTATTTGTGATTGAATGTGTGGGGTTGAAGTGTATTTAGGGAGCTTAACTGGTTTCTATTGCTCATTCATTATCTGAGATGGTTTCTGGCACATCCACCAGGCAGCTTGTCGTTCCTTATTCTGAGCAAAATAGCAGAAACCTGCAGTAATTCTTGGTAAATGTCACGTTTATTGATGAGCACACTTCAAGATTCAGTTACAGCACATGTCTGTGCAAAACTTTTACTTTCACCATGGCAGTTTTCACGTGTCATCATAGCAATCCAATGCATGCGTTGCCTAAGGACAAGTGCGCGTGTGTGTGTGTGTGTGTGTGTGTGTGCCTGGTAAACCCTACGTTGTGAGGACCCAACAAAATGTCCCAACAAAGATATAATACCACTAATTTTCTACCTTGTGGGAAATTATTTTTGGCCCCCATGAGGAAAACAGCTTGTAAATCATACTAAATTATGTTTTGTTTTTTTCTAAATGGATAACACTTTATTTTAATGTGTCCTTGTTACACATGTTACATACATTTACTATACTAATAACTATCAATTAGGCTTAAATACATCCAACTAAACCACACCCTATCCTATGCTAACACTATAGTAAGTGCATGTAGTTAATTAATATTACTCAGTGCTTAAATGTATAATTACACTGTAACAGGGACACTAAAATAAAGTGTAACCGATAAAAGTAAAAATGCAGAAAGTTTTCTGTGACGGGTTTAGGGGATATAGTTAGTACAGTATAAAAATCATTATGTCTATGGAATGTGTGTGTGTGTGTGTGTGTGTGTGTGTGTGTGTGTGTGTGTGTGTGTGTGTGTGTGTGTGTGTGTGTGTGTGTGTGTGTGTGTGTGTGTGTGTGTGTGTGTGTGTGTGTGTGTGTCAATATTTTAAAAGCAAGAATGCTCATGGCATTTGTACCAAAATATTATTTTAAAATGTGTCATTAAAAATGAGCACAATACAAAAATAAATGAATCAATAAAGAAATAATCAACTCAATAATGAACTAAAATGAGTAAAAAATGTAAATATATAAATGTTAAAATAAAGAGTTAATAGCATCTAATTTGTGTTTCATAATTTCATAAGTAGCCTACAGCATTATGAAACAAATTAAGTCATTATTCTTGAAAAGAATTTCCGCATGTTGTCTTACAGTAATCACCAAATATATACATATCTACATCAAATACATATCTGCTCTGCAAAAAAAAATATATGTAATTTTTTTTTTTGCAGAGCAGATATGTAATAAAACAAATTCTATGTGCTTAACACTTATATATTTAGCCTATTTGTTTGTTTGTTTGCTTATTTATTTATTTATTTATTTAAAGACACAAACATTATCATATGTATCATGTTACACTAATTTTCATCTGATAACCCATAAACATTAATTACATTTTTTTTTAAATATAACAATCATATTATAGCAAAAGCTCATAAAATACCAATGCTACAACACAAAAATAAACCAAAAAATTAAAACCTATATGGTGTTTCTACATTTTTACACTATTTGCTGATTGTTAAAAAAAAAACATTTAGCATTATAGAAGTTTATAAAATAAGGAACAAGCCATCGTTGAAATAAAATGAAAGCTCTCTTTCTAAAGCTGTGGTTCCTTCGAGGAAGGAAATGTGCAAGCGAAACTATAAAAAGCGCTTCTTCTTATAAAGCAGATGATTGTGCAAGGCGTTGAATTGAACATTAGTAGATAACATTAGATATGAAGAAAGCTCTGAGTGTGGAGCATGTCCTGCCCCAGCATGCCTCATTTTCGTTGATTGCTTGTCGGACCCCTATAACCCAGCTCTATACCCCTATAGACAGCACCAGTCCCACGGGTTTCCCTCAGGACGCCTGAGAGAGACCGGGTAAAAAAAACACACAAACTCTCACACCTTCAGACACTTTCGGCGACAGTCTTCATGAATCCTGGCGTGTCATTGTCTGGCCAGAGGATTAGGTTTACTGTGTGTCAACAGATCTGTCTCGGTATAATATCAATAAATGTCCACCCCCAGTTCACCGTAATCACAAAACATCAAGCATGAAAGAAGAATTATGCAAAATCACAGAGTTTCTTATCATCTCCATAAGGATTACAATTCAGATCTCCTAACTGTCTATGAAATATGACACTGGAATATTGGGTGGGGAAGGCCGGAGAAACATAAACGGGACTCTTAGTTTTCCAAATACTAGTCCAAACGATTCCTTACCGGGATCTTTACAAGTCTGTGCAGGTGGACATGCAAACGTTGGTCTTTGTGCAGCTACTCATTTCCATATTTTCATTTCATCGAGTCATAAAGTATACAAGAACGATTGTCAGAACTTGGAGTTACAGCTAAACTGTATCCCAGACATGCAATAACACTGGTGAGGGGTGTAAATAATGGAGGACTGCATGGGGTCTTCTGTTAAAGCCTGTGGCTACAGATAAATCAGAGCATCGCCCTCTCTACGCGTCTGTCGTTCACAGGCACACATCTGGCCGTGTGCCATTCGCCTAACATCCAAAACCGTAAACTCTCTATGGCTTTGAAATGCATGTTATATATTTAAGAGAGAGGAGCTGTGTTTTGCATGAAGTATTTCCATAAAAGCCCAGTCGTTTATGAGAGGGGAGGCTTGAACGTTTTTCTTTCTTTCGTTTTTTTCCCCTAAAGACCTAAGAATGACAAACGAACAGACATGGGTGTTGAAATAGAATGATTTTGAATTGTTTTTAATTGCTCTTGGAACATTCAGTATCGTGTAGTGAGCTTCTGGCCGTGTCAAATGGATGCTTTATCAGTCAGACAGATGCTTGTCACTATAGCGGTTTCTCGTTTATCACTGGTGGCTTTCTCTTGTTAGACCCGCTAGATTTCAGCGCTGATCTCCAGATGGGCGTGGATGGTGCACTCAAGTGTGAATTGGATGACAGGGTTGACAGGAGTTTATGAACTGCAAAGCTGTCAGAGGTGGAGAACATGTCCCCACAGGCCCCCGGTCGCCCCAAGGCTGTCCTGATGGCACACTGACACCCCAATAACCCGATACACGCACACACACACACACTCACACAAACAAAAGCTTTGGAACACAAACAAAAATGTCACTGTTATGCAAATAGAGGTCAAGCTGCTGCTTTTTATGACGATCTTAAAGAGTTTGTGATCTTAACCCTGACTTGACATCTCTGTGATAAAAGCCAGCTCTAAACGACACGCTTAGAACCACTCAAGCGTTATAATTCTATATGGCCTCTGATCTTTCTATTACATGATCATCTCTCTTCTCTTTTCATGTAAATATTTTGGCCTTTACAATGAACAATTAAGCCTGACAGACAACCCTTTAATAGTTTTCTACTCAAACACTGTCTTAGACTCTTTTTGTTGTCGTTGCACAAATCCCTTACGTTTTTAACTTGAAGAGTCCCTGAGATTTAATGTTAACTTTTTAAGAAATATGAGAAACAAGATTTTAACACTAAGACAATATTATATATATATATATATATATATATATATATATATATATATATATATATATATATATATATATATATATATAAATCAGAATCTAAACACATATGATGATTATTTTAAAGAATTATTTTAAAGAAAAACTAAATTCTATTTATAATAAACATATATGATAAAAATATAGTAATATAAAATATAAATATTTATTTATAATATAACTTATAATATATGTAAATAATTATATAAATAATTATTTACATATATTATAAGTTATATTATAAATAAATATTTATATTTTATATTACTATATTTTTATCATATATGTTTATTATAAATAGAATTTAGTTTGGAACTGGAAAATAAAAGATAATAAAAAGATTATTATATTATATTATATTATATTATATTATATTATATTATATTATATTATATTATATTATATTATATTATATTATATTATATTATATTATATTATATTATATTATATTATATTATATTATAGGCCTATATATTAAAATGTATATACCATTCAAAAGTTTGGGGTCAGTAAGCATTAACAAAGAAATTAACACATTTATTCAGCAAGGATGCATTAAATTGATCAAAAGTGACAGTAGAGACATGATTTCTACAAAAATATTGTGGAATACTAAAACTGTTTTCAACTTTGATAATAAGAAGAAATGTTTCTTGAGCACCGAATCAGTAGAATGATTTCTGGATTTTTCCTGAAGAAAAGTCAGCTTTGCCAACACATGAATAAATTACATTTTTTAAATATATTATTGTAGAAATATATTTTGAACAAATACATGCAGCCTTGGTGAGCATTAGAGACTTATTTCAATAACATAAATAAGTCTTAGCAATCCCAACATTTTGAAAAGTAGTGTGGGCCTACATATATTTTCATTTGGAAACTGAATAGGCCTATTATACAACTGGAACTGGCCATGTAATTTCTTTCTCAATGTCATGAGATAGGCAAGGCAGCCAAATTTATGAAGGTTCTCCTCCTTTCTGAGGTGCTGACAGGGGTTTTACTCTTGGAAAGAGTCAGCGGGTGCAGGCGTTTCGGAGGGTTTACCTGCCTCATGCCCCAGGCTCAGACTTATTGCTCAACAGAATCGGTGAAATCAGTAAATCTCCTGCTACACCTGCTTTATCACCAGCAGCACCTGTCTGGAATAGAAACTGTCCCATTCTTTAGAGAGAGGGGAAGGAGATGATGGGCCACACAAGAACATGCGCAGAACTAGAGTTCCAGTAATGCCACAGTTGTACAGACAGCAGTGAGTCCGACGTGTTGATTTATAGGAATGATATAAAACATGAACCGGTATAGCTGGAAGGGTAAAGTAGGGTCAATGGGTGAGAGGTGAGGGGGTGTCAAGGTGGCGCGTGCTGCTGTTCCAGAGGGGACGGCAGGCGGCAGGTGCATTGTTGATACCCTAAACATGTGCAAGGACAGTGCCAAGCCCTGGAAAAGACATTTCGGCTAAGATACTGAGAAAAGTAGATGAGCCAGAACCTGCATCCTCCTGCATATCCACCTCAAACAGCCAACTTGGTACGTTAAACATGTCAACAGAGAAATGGTTGGGGGGGGGAAAGAAAAAGTGTGATGATATGGGTGGGAGATAAAGAGAAACACGAAATGATAGACAAGTGTGTGGAAGAAAACCAACTGTAGATTGGTTTTCTCCATCCTCCAATTGCTGTCTTACAATGAAAGTGCCTTTTTTTCTATGGAGAGTAATAGCTTGACATTGAGGCAAGTGTCAAAGTAACCAAAACTAAACGCTAGTGTGTAGTTGCAAGCATATATATATACCTAGCAGGTGTTTCTATGGGCCGCTACGCAAGCCATTCGCCATATTGTAACAGTCAAAGCCGGTCCGTGAACATTCGAGAGTAAGTTGACTGTGCGCCGTCTGCAATCACAGTTAGACGTATCTATATCTGCAATAGATTTCAACAGTTGATTTTGCTGAACTAACACAATATATCAAGACGAAGGAGTCAGCTAACACAACATTAAAAAGTACCATGCTAAAAACCTGTGATGTTGAGTTAATACATAAAAATACAACACATTCTCACCAGTTAAAGGTTATCAGGAATCTCGACGGTTTCACAACCAGAAGCTGCGCATTATTATGGCATCATTGATGACAGTTCCAAGATGGCGGGCGCACGCTGTCGTGTCTGGAGCGGTCGAATGCGGAATCTATGTTCACAGGTTGCAAGGCAGTTGATTTGAGTTGCTAAGTTGTTCAGAGTTAGTTTTAGCATGTTTCTATGCACTTGCCAGGGTTTTTTTTTGGGAGGGGGGGGGGGGGGGGGGGCGGGGGCGTGGGGGTCATGGTTTAAAGGGATAGTTTCCCCCAAAATGCAATTTTGTCTTCACTACCCTCAAGTTGTTCCAAACCTGTATGAGTTTCTTTTTTCTGCAGAACACAGAAGAAGATATTTTGAGGAATGTTGGTAACCATGTTGACGGTAGCCATTGACTTCCATAATAGGAAAAAAAAATACCATGGAAGTCAATGGGGTACGACTGTTTTGTTACCAACATTCTTCAAAATATCTTCTTTTGTGTTCAGCAGAAAAAAGAAACTCATACAGGTTTGGCACAACATGAGGGTGAGTAAATGATGACAATTTTCATTTTTGGGTGAATTGCATCTTTTTATCCCGGTCTTCTAGCCTGACCAGCTAAAAAGTGTCTACAATCCTTTCTAAAAGCGTGCCAGAGACAAATTAAAATCAGCTGTTTCAAACTTTTTTTCTTTTTTTTCTTTTTTTACTGTGTGTGTGTGTGTGTGTGTGTGTGTGTGTGTGTGTGTGTGTGTGTGTGTGTGTGTGTGTGTGTGTGTGTGTGTGTGTGTGTGTGTGTGTGTGTGTGTGTGTGTGTGTGTGTGTGTGTGTGTGTGTGTGTGTGTGTGTGTGTGTGTGTGTGTGTGTGTGTTTTCAGTAGGGTGCTTATTTTTGTACGTTTTTTTGTATTATTTTATTTTATTGTCAGCCATGATGTAGATAATCTCCCCAGCAACACGCAGATTTTGAGGAATTGAGTATATGAGTTGAGTTTTGTGCTAATTTTGCTTGTTTGTCACTATTGCTGTGATGCTTACCTTAGCAAGAACACCTAACTAGTGATGGTACAATACAGGCAAACAATATCACATATCTATGACTAAAATAATTAATTATAATAACTAGTAATAATAAATTGGTTTTTCCGTTCCTTCAGTTTGTTTGTCCTCCATCGCCCATATTACACATCGACCACATTTTGAAGTGTGTACACTAAAACATGGCTGAACTTTAAGACTTGTTTGGTAAACTCATGGCATTGGCTATGTCACCATGCCCCTGGACACAGGTGACTCACGTCAGACCCCATCCCGCTGTTGGGAGTAAATAGACGAACACGTGGCCTGGAATGTGGTTTACAGGAAGGACACTTGCATGTCCTTGTCACATTAATGCACAGTTTCTGCGCCACCCAGCTTTTCATCCATTAAGAACAAAAATGCGGTTTATTAGCCCAGTGGTTCCCAACCCTTGTCCTAGAGTAGGCCTACTTTTTTGATATCTCTCTAATCTGCCTGAGGTCTTGGGAGTCTTTACAAACGATCCGATGAGTTGAATCAGGTGTGTTTGATTAGGAAGACATCTTAACCAAAGCCACTTGAAGGCAAGCCAGCAAGGTTGGCAAAAAAAAAGAAAAGAAAGCATAACACCTGCTAATGCTGTGGTAAGCAGTAAAGGAGACCAGAGGCTGTTTTTTTATGGATGTCAATGGAGGAGTCTTCTCTAAACTGAATAAACTGCTTTTGTGGGAAAACGGCTATCAGTTAATGAATCAACAGCCTATCGGCTAATCTTCAACATGTTTGCTCTTAAACATTCGTTTTGGATTGATCTATTTTTAGAGTTTACACGGAACAAATGTTGTTTTATAAGAGAAGTCACTGACAATTGCACGGCATGTGGGATTCAGTTTACGCCACTTCTCATTCATTTCGGGCAAATTCCAATCGGAAGTGAAGTCCCTATGCCCCACTCATTCCGAAGGGGAGAGCCCTTGAAGTGGGGACTTAGGACACTTGTCTGTCATAACAAAGCCGTTTGGAACGCACTTTAGCAATGAAAGACCACATCATTTCCTAGCTTCACATGGATTGGTACCACTACAAAGCTAGGCAGCGACAACAGGAATATTTTATTATTATACACAAATATATAAATATAATAACAAATATATATGTTCCCAATCTGCTCTTAACTTTTAAATTTAAGAATTAAACGTAAATCATTAAAAACGTTTCTTAAATGAAACTTTTATAAACTTAATATGAAATGCATGACATGGGTGATATATATATATCGTGGTAATGATGTGGGTGATAAATGGGTGATATATTTCACAACAAAACAAAACACCTTGAATTATTCTGTTTATAGACCTTATGTAGCCCCGCCCATTTTCAGCGCTCCGCTCTTTGTATTCTGTCATCCGGTTTGTATTCCCACAGCATGAAGGTAAGATCTTACGGATTTATGAATGAACCGCTCCTTTTAAAATCTTCCCAGTCTACTGACATCCGCTTCAAACATTACAATCCTCTACAATAAGTAGCAAAATCCACTTCACCAGCTACTTACTCTTTGACAGCCATGCCATAGAAGCTTGTGGAAGGGCCCTTCGTGAAGGGATTCAGTTGTTCACTTTCGTTTGGAACGCTCCTACAAATAACGTCCCCTTCCCGAAGTGCCCTTCAAGGGTGCAAAAACGTCGTTTGGTATTCGCCCTTCTATGGTGGCCTATTCGCATACAGTGATTGACTGTCGCACAACTCTGCACGAAATGTATTATACTGAGCTCATCAATGAGGCATCAAAACACCAAACATCCAAACAGAGTTCCTTTGCATTTCATATATAACCGGTGTCAGAAAAATGTCAGTATTGTTTTTCATTGTTGTTCTTCCATGTATATAGTAGGCTACCTCCTCAGATCTGGACTAACTGTGGTCTTGGTCCCTCAAGAGACAAGAAAATCTTGTGTAATCCAATACAATGATGAAATGTGAAGCCAAAGAAATTGTATTATCCATGTCTTCCATGCTTGCTTCCTTTATGTGCCTGCAGTCTTAAGCGTCAGCCGCCCTGTTCTCTGGTTTTGGGAAATGGATGGACTGAAACCCATCTCTTGTGCTTATATACATGATTTGGGAGTAAAATGTGCCAAAAAAACAACAAACACCATGGGAGTAATAGCATTTCGGTATTAAATATTTAAGATGTCAACACAGACTAAACAAGCACCAGGAATCTGGGCCTAGTGAAATGAAAGATATCCACAGTGGAGTCTGTTTATCAGTTTCAACACCTAACAACACTGTGTTGCCTCACCAAACAAAGAGGCCCTACTCTACTTATGGCCATATTCTGTTTCAGTCATGAGCTTTGAGTAAATATACATGAGAATGATGAGTGACATTTTTCAAGTTTTGATACAAAATACAGCATATATCCTGTACAATGAACTTCAGTGAGCAGTGTGAGTGTGTACAGGCTTGATGGCATAACCTCTCTAACGGAACGGAAGGAGTTTCTGGAAGGCCAACACTGCCACCATGTGGACATGCACATGGCTGTTGCCAGAACCACCGCCTTCCTGGGACTGGGTCAACGTATTTTGTTGATCCTGTAACAACATTCCTGACAGAAAATTTAACCCTAACCATATCCCTAAACCTAACCCTACCCATAAGTTATCCCTAAAGTCAGAGGGAAATTATATTATGAATAACACTGATGTTGAAGCACTCAACCCTGGTTGTAAGCTGCAAACGTGTTCCTCAAATCTGATTAGTTGATTGGAAAGAAGTCGTCCATAACACAGAACCTGATTTCACCAAGTATAACATGTTCCTGGATCAACATCTTTGTTGATCCTGGAACAATACATCAACAAAGATGTTGATCCAGGAACATGTTGTACTTTGTTGTGAAATCAGGTTCTATTAAGGACTTCTTTATACATTGGTTTCTCAAACTGTCTGTCCATTAAACATACTTTGTGTACTTGTTGGGTCGTTTATTCTAGTTTTTAAGGGGAAAACAATGCCTCTACAAAACAGAGTAGACATAATATGCATAAGTATACATTGTCCAAAATAAATAAATAAAATTAACTTTTGAGAATTTGAGACAATATTAATCTTAAGAATAACGCATCAAGTGTAGCATGATTTGTTTCAAAGTCTTATTAAATATTTCTCTTCCTGCAAATCTTTGTCATTCCACACTCAACCTTTTTGCTAATATTATACAGAATGATAAATGAAATATGCATCAGCACCATGTCTACTGTTTGGAAAAAAGGCACTGCTATTACATATCAGACTTTCTGTATTTAAAAAATATGCAAATTTTGATATAAAAAAAAATGCTACTTAATGTTTCATTGTGATATAAACATTAGTAGACCAAACAAGTTTATGATCATTTAAGTGAATGCATGTATAGGTTGGAAGAACATAAGGCCGATAAATCAGATATATTCAACCAAAATGCATGTGTGGTATTTTATGATTTCATATTGATGATTCTTCCAAGTTACCCAGGTGAAAAAGACGTACTGTTAAATGTATTAAACATGCATTGAAGTATATTTGTATTGTGCTAAAAACATACTCAAGCACATTTTTAATTCATTTAATAGTGCGTCTTTTGGCAGCATTGTATTTTAAAATTAAACACCATCATGTTACAATGCAAAAGTATAAATGTTAAATTAGCACTTATCCAAAGAAACAGATGAGAAAAAAACTGTATCAAAAAAAAAGTTTATTTCAACATATCGTGGAGCTCTTTGATGTCCACTACCCCAAAATCAAATCAATCAAGCAGTTCTGAAAAACTTAAAAAACAAAATCCAATCAATACAGAAAGCATTACAAAGATCAACAGTAAAACATTGAGTAAAACAACAGGCTGAATCAAGCTCAATCCATTGTCAGATGACATGAACCGAAGCTTGCTTTAAACAACATTGTATTAACTGTATTATACATTTTTGCTCCTTTCCACAAATGAAGTCGTCCACAGAGAAAACTATCCAGAACTGGGTTTCAGGTGCACTGATGAACACTAAGACCATGCAAAATCACCCCAAATTCCTTTTTTATTTTCCTTTTTAATAGAATGATTGAATATACATGTCCTTAGATTGGTTTAGGCAGAGATGCGACTTCCTCCAGACACTCATCATAGGCTTCTTTATATTCATCATGCGGTTTGACCATGATAACACAAGTGGGTCGTTTGGATCCAGCTGACGAGCCCAAATCCTGCAGAAAGAGGGATACACACAAATGAGTATTGTAACTCTATACATTAAATTTGATTTGGAGGCAAACATAATACACTCCTGAACTTACAACTTTCGATGGGACATAAGCATAAGCCAGGTTTCGGTCTTCACACATGATTGGCAAGTGGCAATACACCTCGATGGGAAGAGTGTCTCCAGCAAATATCACAATACTAAAAGATGACAGAAAAAAAAGTGTTAAAATAACAAACATGTGGACAGCTGAACAAGTGACCATTATACTAAAACATGAGGAAAATGAACCCCATCTTACCCAGTCTCCCCTTTGTTGATAAACTTCTGTACCTCTTTCACTCCTCGTCGAATCTGTTTGACTTTAGCAGCTGTGAAAAACAATGAATAATATGTATTTAATGAATAACTGACTGGAACCACGTGCCAGTCAGTTATTCATTCAGTATATAACTTACAACTATATACAGACATGTTTAGTACAATTTTATTCAGATTTAAAGGAATTATAGTTAACGATTATATCGCGTGGGGAAAATTTAACAAAATTGTACCTTTCTTGACGCATTTGTAGAGCTTTTTGCTTAGTTTACGCGATGCAAGCGGGTTTGCGATGGGGTTTATATTAGCTATTAATTCTTGGTATGATTTTTCTGTTCCCCCGGTCTCTTCCTCGCCGGTTTTCTCCTTCTTTATCTTTGTCATTTTTCGAAATATGGGAAAGATATTACTAAGAGATCAATTTTGTGTAGCAGGACAGAACACACGTGCAGTGACTCTAAGCGTATTTCCGGTGTTTTTCACCACACTAGTCTTTCGGCGGCATATACTGTGAGTTCCGTTTGGAAACACTGACACCTAGTGCACAGAATGAACAAAAGATGAGATTTTATTCAGTCAAGGACACCTCTGCCTCGCACACATACACTCAAAACTAATCGTTTTCAACATTTACAAAGAATACATATGTAAAAACCTTATTTTAAACGAAAATGTAAATAGCTTACAGTTGTTCTCAGTTACCAAAAGAAGTAAACTAGCAGGGCAAAATATTACAAACAAAATAAATACATATAAATATTTTTGTTTACGTTATCTCCCAAACAACATTGTTCAATTTCACTTTGGACGCATATCTCATGTGCATTTCTCCTCTCCAAAAGAGAAAACTTCTAGCATTTCTTTTTGGGTAATGATGGCCTATAGCACATACTTGGCAAATTCAACAGCCAATAACTTTCCGGGAAGATTACAATAATGTTCTATATGTTAACATTAGTTAACATGACCTTACAAACAATTTTACTGCATTTATTAATAATAAATCATCATTAAAATTATAAATTATGAACTGATATGATGTAGAATGAATAGTATATTTTTAACTGAACATTAACCAAGATCAATAAATGCTGTAAACATGACTGTTCATTGTTAATACATGATAGCTACGTCATTAACTACTGTTAAGCATATAGAACCTTACAAAGTGTTAGTAACTTTCTAATAAAAGTCATAACTGCTTTTCCCTTCAAGCTCCGAAACTATTAATCACTTACAGAAACCACCATGACAAGGGTGTAAAGTGCATTTTTCAGAGTCAATTTAACACCATGATTCTTATTATACTGTCTTTAACACACACAAAACAATAACGAATCTTTCCAGACATGAAATTGGCATTGGACATTCTGTAAATCTGGGTTCAACATAAAACAAACAAAAACAAAACTAAAACACAAATAACACGGCCTAATTTATCTGTGTAGGGTTACAAGTTAGAAAAACATTTACAAATATATATAAATAACCATTACTTCAAAGAGTAAGTCAAATGTGTAGTTGTCTAGAGATGTAAGAAGAAAATAAGGCAAGAGAGGAGTGAACCAAGGGCCTGTCACTGCTCCTGTGTCTTCACAGCAATACACACATGGGCATGGCGAATGGTGCGTCCATGTAGCATATAACCATCTTGCTTGACCACAGCTATGGAGCCGGGCTCCACTCCCTCTGCTGGAGTATGACAGACTATTTCATGCTGATAAGGGTCATAGGTGGCTCCCACAGGGCTCATCTTCTCCAGTCCATGTTTGGTGAAGACGTCCTGCAGCCGCCCTTGTATGTGTGCCAGGTATTGTGTCAGCTGCTGCACTCCATCTCTCTCCTCAACTTCTGCGCTCTTCTCTATCAGGTCTGCAACCTCCACAATGTCACGGCAGAAACTCTGAATCCCTGCAGGAGGAGCATAACGTTCAATGCAACAAAGCAATGTCAACACCTATGAGCAATATGTGTAGCTAAATTAAAGTAGGTTACCAAATTGTTTGGCGTCCTCAACAAATTTCTGTGTTCTTCTTCTAACATTGTCTGAGTCAGCTAGGGCTCGTTTGTATCTCTCCTTTGAAAAGTACAAAGAGTTTGATTAACAATTACCAAAAGCAAAAGTGGAAAAACAGCTAAACTGCAGATACAACGTTGATTAAATTATTACGAATTTTATGGCTTTAATTTTTGAGACGTTTATTGTTTTACCAGTTTTCATCAAGTAGAGTATGTGTTAATTTATATGATAACAAAGTCTATAATAGAGATGCACCGATTGATCGGCTGGTGACCGGAATCGGCCGTTTTTCCCGTGACGGCCGTTTCACACCCCAAACGTGAGCGCCGCGTATTTTTCCGGCGTGCATGTAAATCAATGAGTGCATTCCCACCGGGAGCAGGAGCAGCGGTGAAGCGCGGGTTTCGGCGCAGAGTCTATTTTTGCTGCACTGCTCACGCTCAATTAAAGTGAAAGCACACTTTTGATGGACAAAATAAATATGATTTCACACAAAAAGTCCCCAAAATGCACAGAATTTGCATATCTGGTGTGTTTTAACAAGAACTGGAGTAGGCTATGTCAGAAAAGAAAATGAATTTTCTTTTTGAAACGAACACATTTTTTAAGTTGGATATTGGATGCGAAAAGAAGGAAATAGTTCTTCCATAACACTGCACTTTAGATGTGTGTGAATTTCCCACACCAGGAGTAATTTATATAGTCCTATTTTATAGCGATTACTGTTCAAAAAATGTTCTATGTAAAATGTTCTACTAAATATTTTTGTGTGCTGTAAAGTGGTTAGAAAAAATGAAATCGGAATCGGCTAAAATCGGTATCGGCAGGTCAAACTCTGAAAAATCGGAAATCGGCCTAGAAAATTGTAATCGGTGCATCTCTAGTCTATAATAAATCAGGAAACTGATTTAAGGTAAAATAAACCATGAGTAAGAGTTGACATAATATTGTCTTATAGGTGAAAGTGAAATAATTCTGATGAAATGTAAAAAATATTTTTTTTTGAATGACAACAATCATTGCGATTATAGTTGAGCAAAATAATCATGATTATCAATTGAACCATTCATTGACTAAAACTAGACTAAAATGCCCAGAAGGTTATAGGCCTGGTTTCACAGACAGGGTTTAGATTAAGCCAGGATTAGGCCTTAGTTTATTTAGGACATTTAAGTAGCTTTTATAAATGTGCCTTAAGACTTTTTTGTTTTTACTGGTGTGCATCTTGACCAACCTAGTCAATACAACAGCTGATAAATATCCCTATACAAACAGTACTTGACTGAATAAAAAAACAATGTGAATCTACCGTGAGGTCATGAACCTGCTCTTCCAGTTTTCTAGCTCTCATCTCCAACGTCCTGACATGTGTCACAGAGTGCCTGTGGTCGTCATCTCCATCGTCACCATGACAGTCGTCACCAGCACTGCGCTGTTCCGCTGCAGTGCTGAAGAGGCCTACAACGGACCTGGAGGAAAGAAAATTGCTAAGCATTATCACTGCATCAAAATGAAAATTGTATTTTATATTAGGAGGCTTCTAAAACCTGTAAATCAATCAAAATACCTCTTTTACACCACAGTTAAAGGACTATGGTATTCAGCATTATACTGAACACAATACTGCAATGCTTATGTAACATGTTTCTTTGTTTCTTCTTCTGCATAGAGATCTGATTGGCAAACTAATATTACACGAAACAACAAATTCATTTTTTATTTGACCCCAAAATGTGTTACATTGTCAAAACTTTAACCCGAAACACAGTGTTCTCTATGGTAGGATACAATGGAGATAAATACCCCTCAGGGTAAAAGGCCACTTGGATAATTGTTTTGCCTAAAACACTACACAGCACTGGTAATGCCACAAATAGTTTGGCATAAGTGGAGAGGAATGGATTTGTCGTGATGGATGTAAACATGTCACAATGGAGATGTATTTGTAAATTAAAATTATAGCTGATGTATACAGTAATGTAACAGAATAACAGAGCTCCACACAAGACATGCGGGGTAGTAGTCACGAATTATGGATTCACTCCCATGACTTAATTCATAGCCACATGACATGATGATTTAATAACCAATCAATTCCCACGTTTTAGTTCAAATATATATACTGTTTATTTCAATCGTCAGTTGTATCAATCGCTTATTTCAATTGTTTATTTGTTTATTTGACAGAAAACTGTGTTAATAAATATTAAATAAATAAAAAGCATAGTTTAAAAAATAAAACTTTGGGACAAGGGGAAAAATCAATTTTGGTTAAATTTGATCCAAAAGATCAGATGTGGCTGAAGTTTCTTGAGACAAAAGAGGGTTAGGCTTAAAAAAAAAATTTGTTTGGTTCCGGTTTCCGACCGACCCTGTCAATTTATGTGCGACCCAAATTTATTTTATGAGCTTGGGGAAGAAATAATAAAAATTAAATAAATACACAAATAAAAAACTTTGAGGCGAACTATAATTTACGTTTTTGTACAGCACGCGATGCAAGATGCCATCTGTTGTCCTCCAGCAAAACAAAGGAGGCAGCTACATGGTCGTTCACACATCGTTCGTCAAACTGAACTATAATACATATAGGCTACAAGTTTTTTTTTTTTTTTTTTTTGTCATTAAGGACACTTTTATTCATATACGCACACATACAAATGCATGCATTCATAGGCACGCACACACCACATGATGAGTTACAGAGTAACCTCCATCCGCCTCCCAAGTTTCATTAAAAATCATCCCAAATCCCAATACCCTCTTCTGCTGTCTACCACTTCTTTCGCCATGTATTTGTTCGTTTCTTTTATTACTTTATGCAATCCAAAACACTCTAACCTGCCGCGCTTCGTATCTCCAGAGCCCGTCTAACTTGTCCGCTTGTCCGCGACAAATGGATTTTTGAAGGACAAGTAAAAGAGAATTTTACTTGCCCGAACGGACAAGTAGCCTGATTAGAACATCAATAACAAACAAACAAATAACTAGGGAATCACTAAACCGAGAGAATGATTTTATTACATTTATTGTAAGTTGCGATCGATTGTGGATAATAAATGCATTAGCCTGCTGACGGTGAGGTGCGCTGTTGACGCTCGCGCAGCCTCTCGAGGAGAAATCTACACACATGAGCGCAGCACACATACACACACTCAGTTAACAACATACTGCCTATAAACAAATCTAAATGTGGAGTTTCTATATTTTAACATATGTGTTAAGCAGCCTCAATTATTTTTCCTGAATACCATATCACAATTGAAAATGTGACATTGATTTCCTACAACAGTTCAATAAACAGTTACAATTAAGTCACTTACATTTTAGATGCAATATTGGCTGTTTTTGTTCTGTTTCTGCAGCGAAAATAGTTCCAAACAAAAATCACAGCAGAACCACGGCGCATCTCACAGGAACACTCAACCTGTTTTCATTACTGAATGATTCAGCATTTTGACCGAATCGGTTGAGTCAAAGATTCAATGACCCATTCATTAACATCTGTCTCATTCTTGAATGAATCAACCGTTTAAACGAATCGTTTGAATTAATGAATCAATGACTCACTCATTAATACGGCCGCCTGCCGCCACCTATTGGCAGTTTAGTGTTATGTTTATAAGTAGCCTAGTATACTTCTTTCCGATGTTTCTTATTTGTACATTTAAATCAATTTCATAACATTATTTTATGCAATTGTAATTTTTCAGTGTAAATTATTTAATTTGATCAGCCCTACTTAGGGTAACAGTATGCTTCATCTTTCATTTTAAATTCCTAAATTTGATCAAGCAATTCAATTATTTAGAATAAGACGACACTATAGGGCATTTAATAAGATTGGGGGAGGGGATGCCCTTCAAAGGTGCAGATATTACAATATGCCAATTTAAATATCAAAGCTGATTGAACACTGATGAGAACATTGCTTCAGAATAAATAAATTAAAAAAAAATAAAAAAAATCCGGACAAGCAACTTTTTTACTCTGACAAGTGAATGACAGATTTACTTGTTCGGAGGGCAAGCACATGAAAAGGCTTAAGGTCGAGCCCTGAATAATTTCCTACCTATCCCTTGCTGCTGCCACTAAAAAAAAAAAAAAAAAAAAAAAAAAAAAAAATCCCTACCGACCCATGACCTCAACTGCCAACAAACCGGAACCAAACTTTTTTTTTTTTTATGCCTTATGTCGGCATGTGCCGCGAACAAAGAGAATCAAACGGAAAGCAATAAAGAACAATCATCATTTCGAGTAATTACACGCTCACTCCGTTTAACATGAATAGTAAATGAGCCGTATGATTGATGACTACACTAAGTTACATGAAAACACTAAACAAACCCTGAAATATTGAAAACCCATTAAGAGTCTTTGCCGGTGTAACTTACTTACTAATTTTGACACTATTGCAATACAGTTTGAAATAGCATTTGTTACATTTAATTTCCCGTTAGAAGGACAAAACGTTTTAAAGAAAGCCACATGTGATATTGAAGGTGCCAGATGTGATTGATGGGGTATTCTTGCTATGCTAAACAACTTGAAAACGAAATTTAAACTACAGAACTAGAAATGGTCGACGTGTTCGTCGTTTCTGAACAAATTTAATCTCGTCTGGGTTGTAAGTTATATTTATCGGTACATTGAGGTTTGCGTCTCGCTAAACCGTTAACTCAATCGTTAGCCAGTTAGCAGCGACGCTTCCCCACAACACTTAACGTTAAACGGTTAAATTGACGATAATATGAGCAAACCCCTCTTTTTCTCGCATTATTTGCACATTTATCTGAATATTACTCTATATATCATGTTTACCTGGTGACCGCACTTGGTGTCAACCTGCACAAATCGATAGGATATCTTCTCGTTGCGGTCAGAAAGCGCACGGCCATTTCCTCAGTAGCGTATGTGGGTGGTCGGGACGTGCGCGCGTGACCTGCTCGACGAGACACTGTTCAGAATCAGCGAGTCGATTCACTAAAACAACTCTGAATCTCGCTCTACTGGTTCTGCAAAAAAGTGAAATCCTACGTCTACGGTAATGTATCTTCTATTGTAAATCAATTAAATCAGACAGGTGTTGTTGTTTTTCTTCAGTACTGTATTTGACTGATTGAATTATACACTACACTCTGCTTCAGCTGGGTTGTAATTCCTTTGTGCCCCAGGCAAGGACCACCCACCCAGACTTACAGCCAACTCGGAGACAAATTGGGGTCCAGTGACCCTCAGGGGGGCGCAAGTGAGTGCTAGGAGGTCCGAAGAAAAGTCTAAAGAGTCTAAAATGTGTAAAAATGTCACACCAGGATGATCACATTTGGGGGTCCGTGGCATCTAAAAGATTGAAAACCTGTGCCCTAATATAAAAGGTCAATTTTATTTGTACCATGGTATTAAAAAGCATTTATGATATTAACACTCCACATTAACCACATTGAGAAATAGATGTAGAATGTATTTTTGAGGAAAACTTAATCCATGGACCCCCAGTTGACAACCCTGGATCTGCTTGATAAATGATTGATGAATTAATGCTGGTAACCCAAAGGCCTTTTTCTCCATTTCAGAAGCAAAGCCTATTTTAGTTGATGTTATTTGAGTGTAATCCACAATTCAAATGTAAAAAGACATTTTCTTCTATAAACAGAACTCCAACAAGGCCATTTCTGAAAACACATTTATTACAGTTACCAAGATATTGCAGAGGGTGAAAAAAAAACAATGATTATTTATGTACAAAGTAGAAATAAATAAATCTGGTAAATTAAGTGCCCTAGTATTAAAAAAAGGGAAAATCCTTTGAACTTCACATAACATATAAAAGAGGGAGATATTAACACTGTATCCCAGGACTGCACAAATAAATCAGCAGGAAGACCACATCAGTATCCTGTGGCATTATACAGTAAGAAGTGAAATGAAACAATTTCACAGAATTCAGGCACCTATTTTAACTTTTATATTAATCAAATATATGCTTATAAAACACTTTGTTTCCTGGACATTCCCTTATCCTTGCCATCTTCATGCAATTTTTATTTAACATTCATTTGTATTTACATACAGACTTCCATCATATGGTCAACTGTCCTGTGCATAAGTGTAGTGGACAGCCAGGATGATCATAGATGAAATCTTGCCTTTCACAGATCCACAGATCCTCTCTTGATGACAGCACTATAATTACATTACTTTCTTTGACTCCCATTCCTAAATATAAAATAAAATTTAGAAGAACAGAATTAAACAGATATTAATATTTACACATTTATCCATCTCAAGCATCAGTTTTGAATGCTTAATTTAATCTATATACTGTTAGACATTGGTTCAATCATATACCTTGGCTTTCTGCATGACATTTCCTTTGTTGGACGCATAGATGGACGGGGGACGTTTCTTCATTTCAGATGCACAGTTGACCGGCACAGTGGCATCATTGTAAATATGTTCCTTTTTTTTAACTGGAACCTACAGGTATTAAGATACAAAATGATGTTCACTGTAAATTCAGGTTACTTTGAGGGAAAAGCATATTTAGAGTCAAGAATGCAGGTACTTTAATGGTGGGTTTGCTTTCCACGGGTGCCCCCAGAATTCCTCCAGTCAGAGACTTCTTCAGTTTCTCTTTCACCTCCGTGAGTCGCAATTCCAGGTCCACTCGCTCAGCTTCCTTCTGACGGCAGCTTTCCTCCAGCTGGGCCAGATGCTGCTCCATGGCTTTCTGCTGTTTATCTGTTGCACATATGATATGAGCAAAACATATTACATTAAAGTGCCCCTATTATGCTTTTCGGATATTACCCTCCATGTAGTGTGTTACAGTATATAGCTGTTTGTGAATGTAAAAGGTCTGCAAAGTTTCAAAGATCAAAGAGCACGACAAATGGAGTTAATGTCTCCCAAAAGGACTGATTCTGAACTGCCTGAAACGAGTCGTCAGTAATTCCAGCCTTACTTTCCGCACAAACCTACGTAGGTCTGTAACAAATTTGTGTAATGCCAGCCGATGGTCTTCACTGGCTTCCGCGAATGTCTACTTTGACCCGCTCTCAAACACTGTAGTTCTAGCTGAGGCCTAAAAGAGTCTGGTTCATGTTGTCGAAATGCACTTCCTTTGCATGCACTTCCAAAGGATAAGGACTAGGGCTCGAATTGATACAGTAAAACCTACAGCTCCGTTACTGTTCGTATCACTGTATATACAAGCACTGAGGAAGCCTCCAGAGCTGAAATTCAGATGTGGTAATGGGCGTTTTGTTTCTGACACATGGGCTGCATCCAAAATCACAAACTCTCTTGAGTAGGTACTTATTTTGAATAAGTTTAGCCGCGTTTCCACCGCAATTACCAGGAACTATTTGTCCCAGGAACTTTTTTTGCCCCAGAACGGTTGCTCACTGCGTTTACACCGTGGACTAAAGTACCGGGAAGAAGTCTGGTGAGGTTGAACTGCGTCCGACTGCTCCTCCCAGTCTGCGCGTACTTGTTTTGAGTTTTAAGTCTTGAGGAGATTCAAGCTGTGCTGTTTTTGTGTGCGATCTATTGGTTTACTAACGAGATAATTAACAAAACGGCAGAAAAGAGACGAACACTAATACCAAAGCGTATTCATTTCAGAAAGCTCGTAATGCTAGATAGACAACGTTTGTTATCAGCTATAGCGGACATGACCGTGAGATGGATGGGACGAACGCGCGCCATCCGGCAGAGAGAACAAGGTAAAAGAACCAATCAGCATGTTCAGCGCACAAGTCCCACCCCGAAAGTTCCTGAACTCTGAAAAAGTACTACCTCGCCAGCAGGGACTTTCTGGGGGGGGGTTTACCCGGAACTTCATTTAGACCCTGGTTCCTCCGGTGTAAACACACGGAGTACCACCCCAAAGTTCCTAGTTCCTGGGGAAAGTTCCTGCGGTGGAAACGCGGCTTAATTACTTTGCGACCGTTAAAAAGTAAGTTCTTTATAGTATGAATGTGTGTAGTATGACTGTAATCTGCAAGTACTACATTCGCCATGTTGTCGTTATCATGTGACCTACCAGCATCAGCTGCACAAATCCTCTCCTGTGGCCTCATGGGATAGTAAAGTGTCAATCGTATGCAAACTTCATAAACTCGCCAGAAGAAGTAGGTCATCCACTTTTTGCCTATACTCTTTTATGAGTACTGTGAATTCGGACATACTTCTTTTTGTTAAATACTGTTTTTCGCCAACTATATAATAGGGAAGTATGCGATTTCGGATGCAGCCGTGCTGTAAGCGGTAGACCAATCACAACAGACTGGGCCATCTGACCAATCAGAGCAGAGTAGCACTCGGAAAGGTGGGCTTTAGAGAGACCGAATCCTTTATCGAACTGTTTCAGACACTGAGAAAAAAGGTAATGCTGCAATGTATACTGTGAGAAAATTAAAGTGTTTTTTGACCTTGGATGCATGTACAATTTTTGTAGGAGACCTCCAAAACAAAAATAGGAGTCTTTAAAATTGCATAATAGGGGCACATTAAATGAACAGCTCATGTAACTTGAAGATATTGACAACAGGTGGCGCCAAATACTGCAAAAATGGTTACAAGCCCCTACATGTTATGGATTAACACTCGGACAAGTCAATTCTCTTTCATTCTTTGAGTCGGTCACCTGTTGTGTTTTTCAGCCCTTCCTTCACCACCCTCTTTTCTGAGCGCAGTGACAGCAGGCTCTTCCTGATTTCTTCTTTTTCTTTCTCTAGCTGTTCTTTCTCATTGAGATACCGTCGTGCATCTTCTTCCGCCCTCGTCTTTCCATATTTACCGTAGTGATTCACAGCTACAACACAAAAACAAGACAAAATTGGTCATAATGGCCGTTCAAGATAATTTAATCAGTAAAATGATGAGGCAATGATTGCGTTTGTATTGACGATACTCAAAGGTCAACCAGAGAAGCGATTTTCCAATGAAAACAAACTTACAGGAACCGTGTCGCTTCACTGTGATCTGTGTGTCACCCGTGGCTGTATCCATACTGGACATAGAGGAATAACGCTTCAGTTTAGACTGATTCTCATCGACCTGCTGATGGAAAAGGGGGGGGGGGGGGGGGGGGGGGGGGGGCGGGATATATATATATATAAAGGAATAATTACAGTTTGTGTGAAAACAACCTTTAAGTACTTTATTTAAACAATCAAACTTCTTGGCTTCCAGTGTGATAGTATTTATTTAGGCATTACACAATGTGCTTATTTAAGGATTTTCTAAAGAAGTTCCTTTTTACAAAGGAACATGCTTACAATGACAGAAGATTTGTAGCTGACTAGACATAACAAAGACAGTTGCACAACATTACCACCCAACAAAGGAAGAAGTGGTTATTGCTGCCTAGTCCATAAAAATGAACTAAAACTCTGAGTGAACTGTGGTTATTCTAGCTGAACTGCAGAAACAACACCCATATGGGCCGAAACATGCTTTTCGATAGTTATATATAACCTCCCACACAGCAAATACTATGAGTTTTCATTATTCTCTTTGATCATGAACACAAGAACGTACACTACCATTCAAAAGTTTCATTCAAATGTTTGTGAATGAAGTCTTTTCTCACCAAGGCTACATTTACTTGATCAAAAACACAGTAAAAACAATGGATATTGTGAAATATTATTACAATTTAAAAATATAGCTGCAAGCAGCAATTATCGGGGCCAAGCGCAAGAAGACGGTAAGACATGCCAACATGGCTGGGAGACCAACTGCAGCAAGGAGCAATTAAACACATTTTAAGATGGTTTAAGGCAGAATAGCTGAATATAAAGAATAGCATTTATGAAATTTATGTGATGTGGTCAGAGTGAGGTGACAATGACACATACAAAGTTTGGTGTCAATATGTCAAGGCATTGCAGAGATAAAGCCTGAATAGTCATTTTGGCATCATGCCTCAACTTTGCTGCTGCGGTAAACAAAAATGGTTTCGTCTATCGACACGAAATCCATAACTTTTAGTCGCCACGGTCTGTAGATGATACGATTTGATTTTGGTGAAAATCGGACAAACGGTCTAGGAGAAGTACGAAACTACTACGAAAAAAAGTAGGTTTTAAAAGAAAATAAAGATGGCGGACAGGAAGTTTGGCTGACTATGGCCAAATTGGTATCTATGTTCTCGGCATAACCCAAGGAATCTAAGACCGGTGTCATTATAATAGGCAAATTTATTCAAAAGTTATTAGGATTTTGTAAAAATTTGTTATAACTTTTTTACCAAAAGGTGGCGCTTCCCCGAAACTTTTTTTGTACCTTCAAGGCATGGTGCCGATGACTCATACCGAGTTTCGTAACAATACGCTAATGCGTTCATAAAGTATAGCATTTTATATCACAATACTGTATTACTTAAGTCGATGGCAATTTCAAGTTTTGTTCTATAGCGCCAACAAGAGGCACAATCCCAAAATTTGTTTTATGTGTCCTCAGAGTGAGCCCATACATGTGTGTGTCAAATTTGGTGAAAATATCTCATTTCGTTTGGGAGTTATAGACATTTATATGTATAAACACATAAAAATGACCCACACATGACTTGGTTTGCATTTTCTTGCCACTTACTATTAATATTTTGTCATTTGGGCATTAACATTTAGCCAACGACCTATGTTTACAAACTTCCAATGGTGGTTTCGTCTCAATTGGTCTAACGGTTTCGAAGATATTGGCAAAAGTTTTTTAAGCGCTAAATCACAACGCTACACAAACTGTAAGGCGAAACCTAGCATGTTTGGTATCGTTTGATTCGGCAAGGATTGAGGAACCTAAGGAGATGACTCATGTGAAAATAAGTCAACCACACCCAGTTATAAGCATTAGAAAATTTGAAAACATTTTTCGTATCTCCAAGCCAGCAGGTGGCGCTGCGCCGAAACACAAAATGTAGCCTCAGGTCATGCTTGTGATGACATATACCAAGTTTGGTCTGAATGCGATGAAGCGTTGCGGAGATACAGCATTACGTCTGTTTTCGCAAGCACTACGTAAAATTAGTTTGCGCAGTATTCAAGAACGGTTTGACGAATCGACATGAATTCCATACGTTTTTGTCGGCATGGTCTGAAGATGATCTGGGCCCGTATGTATAAAACTTCTAAGAAATGATTTTAAGAATAGTCTTAAGCTTTGACTTAAATGTAAAAAAATACTTAGTAAAGAGTAGGACTTTTCTAAGAGTAGGAGACTTTTATAAAGCAGCTAAAAGCAACTTTCAGTAAAGTATAAGACTGATTCTTAAGTGCTGACTGAAGTGGGACTTAAGTGCTGCAAACTAAGGACTACAATGATGTTAACCAAAAATGGCCGCCCTCAACCTCTGAATCAGCTAATAGTGAGCCTGCAAGGGTGAGGTCACAGCAGCATGACACCAATTATTTAATGTAATTATAATAAAATAATTTAATTAAGACACTGAAACTTTAATATTTAAATGTATTTTTTTAAATGGCTTTGCATTGTGCAAAATTATCACAGCTTAGTATTGAAGGAAAATTGTCAGATTCACCCTTTATTCAAATAGTATTAAAAATGTGTTCAATATTTTGTAAGCGTATTGTGTAGTTGTGCCTGGAGTCAATTGTTTATTTGTGATAACACAATGAAACATTCCAAATTGACATAATTTTTAGCTAAGCTGTCATACAAATAAATTATGAACAGGTGAAAAAACAAGAGAGGAAAATCAAATATTAATAAATGATTATGTTGCAGACAATATATGTTTTTTTTTTTCTCCTGTGAGCTTTTTAATTGTAATATCTTTATTGTCCACCAAGGTGGAAAATTGTCTTTGGCTCACCAGCCATTAAAATAAATATATCATCACAGGTGCACTGCTGCATTTCTCCAGTCGCCAAAAATATAATTATTACTTTAATTTCATTGCTATGAAACTTTTTAAAGGTAAGTTACAAAAAGAATACCTTGATGATTAAACTTTTTTTTTTATTATTGTTTGATCAACTCATTTAACTACAATACATCATATTTTCGTTGAAAAGTGCATGGCCTAACCTCTCTGCTGCCATCTTGTTACTCCTAACTAGGTAAGGAGACTTCTCCAGCTCTCTTAAATAATTTAGGAGCTGAGACCAAGTCTTAGCACTTAGGAACTTTTATGAATCACACTTATTCTTAAGTTTAGGAATAAGAGTAAAATTATGTAATTCTTAGAATTTTGACAGACTTGAGACTAAAATTTTACTCTGAGTGGCTTTATACATACGGGTCCCGATTAAATTTTCGTGGAAATCGGAGCAACGGCCTAGGAGGAGTTCGAAAAAGTACGTTTTTCGGAAAATTCAAAATGGCTGGGAAAATGTTATGACGAAAAATTACGTCATATGGTGCAATCGAATCATTTTAAGCCAAGGAATCTGAGAAAATTTTGTTTCTAGCCCTTGAAACATGAGTGAAACTTTGGACATTTGGTGGCGCTAGAGGGATTGAGTTGAAGACTCCAAATTTGCTATGGTGACTATCCTCTATCTGTGTGCCAAATTTCATAACTTTCCCGCAAGCGGTTCTATGGGCTGCCATAGACTACCAGAGTGGAAGAAGAACGAAGAAGAATAATAAGAACGCCAACGATTTCAATAGGTGCCTCCGCACCTTCGGTGCTTGGCCCCTAATAATTGTTTTCTACTTAAAATGTAATTTATTCCTGTGTTCAAAGCTGAATTTTCAGCATCATTACTCCAGTCTTCAGTGTCACATGATCCTTCAGAAATCATTCTTATATGCTGATTTGCTGCTCAAGAAACATTTCTTATTATTATCAAAGTTGAAAACAGTTAATATGTTTTTGTAAACATTTCCATTTTTTCAGGATTCTTTGATTAGAAAACTCAAAAGAACCACATTTATTTTAAATATAGAATAGTTGTTGCGGAGAGGCTCGATTTAACCGAACAACACTAAACAAAAATTACTAAAAAAACAAAACATTTTTAATCTTAACAGCTTACCAACACACTTTCATAGGGAACTTCGTCGTAAGTCCGTGGGTCTGTGGATGTGCTGCTGGAAGAGGTCGCCCACCTAAGGCATACAAATTGAACAGAATTAGCATACAAATACAATAAATTCTACTATATAGTGAATTTCTATACACATCCCAACAAACAGGCTAAATATACTCAATTCTACTCACAGAAAAGAGTGTCGTGCTGCGTTCTGGATGCTGCTGATGGTGTCCACATCCACATAGTCATAATGCAGTGCCTCAGGGGTGGTGACACTGCCTGCTTCAGCCAACAAAACCCCCAGCCAGCGGCCCATCTCCACAGAACAGCTCGCCTAAGGTTCATTATATTACACAATTACCCATATTTTTTAACGAAAAACCTTAAAATTCAACAGAGATCCATTTTATTACCTCCAGGGCGGCCACTTCTGTGCTCGCTCGCATGATACGGAAGGCAAAAGGATGTTTGGGCCCAAGACCGGGGAAGACGTCTACACCATGGAGGGCTAAAGAGCTAACATGGGTGTGAATATCCCCTCTGTCCTTATGGAAATATAGAGTCCCATTCCTCACACAACACCAGCGCTCCTTCCAACACTGATTCACCAGGACATTCAAGTAACCTAGGAAGAGACAAATCCATCAGGGACTTGCAGGAAAGCCTCAACAGATGAAAAAGATCAACAGCTAATTGCAAAGGGATGTATGTCTCCTCACCACAACGGGGATTGTCATCCAGGTGGGAAAACGTGTTGGTTTCGCCCGGCAGAGGCGGCTTCTTCTTGGAGAAACTGATGATGCGGTTGATTTTCCTGCCAGCAGCTCGACTCATAGATCCAGTCAGCTCAGAGAATGTCCCTTTCTTGCCCTTTCCTACAGGAAAAAGCACAGGAAGCATCATAAGAGGATGCATATAGTGCAAGGACAAGACACGAAACACATGTTTGGATTCTACTTACGAAAATTCCTTTGAATTTGGAAGTTTTATAATAAGATGATTTAATAAAAAACTATGGATGATATCAATAATTCAATATTTTTTTCATTTTTGACCGATAAAAATAAAGGAAATGAGTAAGCATTGTTCTCCATATAGGCCAATATCGATAAATAAAGCAATAAGCCCTAATAAGCCGTGGTTACATTGAATTCAGAATCAGAATAGCTACAGACGCAGAGCCAATATAATGTATATGCCATTATAAAGCCTAAAAAAAAAAAATCACACACACAAAAAGATGTGACATACTGAAAGGGACAAACTTTAACCTCAGGACACATCAAAGACACAGGAAGTACTGCAGAGAGTGGCTACATCCTTCCTGAGTTCCTAATGCCATTGTTTCAGAGTGACATCACAAAACTAACAAGAGGAAACGTGCTGCACCTGGAAAACCGACTCTGACCCCAAAAGCATTCACTATGCCAACTCAAAGAAGCTCATCGTTTATGTCCATACCGTTCTCACAGATCTCGCGGGTAACGTCGCCATTGGCTGCGCTGTCGGAATCAGAAGTATGTTTATCTGGTGACATCATCTGTAGGAACCAGGAAACAGACGGAATAATTATAGGGAGCACCACACTGGTTATGTTCATTTCTACATAGTAATCATTATAGTTTAGGTGTTTAGAGGCTACTGGATGCTAGTAATCCGTACAGACTTACTTTATCCAGCTCTAGTTTTCGCAGTATCATCGGAGAAGACGAGATCTCTTTTCCATTAATGTTTTTTGCCAGGTTACTCGCATCCTGAATGACCTACAGAGTTTTAAAAGAGGAGAGTCATACAGCTAAAAAAAATTTGATCGATCCAGGTTTTTTAAAGAGGTCATGAACTGCATTTTTTTTTTAATGTTTCCTGAGGTCCATTTATAATGTTGGTATGATTTTTTTTTGCCTCTGATTTAAACGCTCTGTTTGAAGGAGCGTGTCTGCTGTGAGACTTCAATGTAAACGCCCTCTGCTGTGATTGGCTAACATCTTTGTATATGAAATAAGTATTACATGTGGAACTCTCAAAATCTTTTACTACGGTTTTACTATTACAGCTATTAAGATTGACTAGCGATGAGTATGCAGTGATCTCGTCATTGCAACTTGATTTCTGTACTCTCACGAATGCTTTCATCATAAATAACAGTTCAAACATGATGTAAATAAGAGATTCATTGTGCAGTGTAGACAGCGTCATTGATTAGTAACGGGAGTTTTGACGAGAGTCCAGAACTCAGTCACTGATAAACTCGCGCTGTGTGATTGACAGCTCCAGCGATTATAAATGGTGCTTTCTTTGATCACGTTCTGAATATAATATAATCCTAATTTTAAATAACAGAACATTTTCATGCTACTAACAGAAACAATGTGAAGTTGACCGTTTATTCACTGGCTTGATTTACTGACACATAAACAGCAATAAACGATTTTCAGACAGTACATGAATCACATCAGAAATACTGATCACAGATTAGGCATTACTGTCAGGTCCATATCTTACAGTAAAAGTCTGTTTGCAAAGCCAGCACCCAAATGCGACTGATTTACCAAAGAATCCACAGTGAAATGTACCAAACAAACAAAAGAGGTTCTAATCAGACATTCGCATACGGTAATTGACTTTCCCAAATAAACAACTATCTTTTTTAGCATTAGGATCCTTTGGAATGTAATGCTATTTTTAGTCCTGTGATCCAGTATCATCTAATGCGCCAGTGGGCGGGGCCAAACCCGCAATGATGAAGAAGTAAACTTTGATTTGATTCTGCAGAGGCGGTCTTTCGTCCCACTTTTACATCATAATGTGACAAAATCCGAAACGAGTCGTTTCCGGAGCTTGTTTTTTTTCCGTAGCTGAAACTTACAGGATGTTTTTATAAACCAATGACCTCTTACATGTCAAAAGATCAAGGAAAGTTTGATTTCACAATTCATGACCTCTTTAATCTGATCTATGACACTCCGTGAGGTCTGAAAACTGTGGGAGCTTGTTTCTGACACTGAATAAAAATAAAACTGCTACTTTTTATCTCACAATTTCAAGTTTATATCAAACAAAGCTTCCATAGAAAACAGCAAGTCAGAGTATTGAAGCGAATGAGTTTACTAGCATGACTGCTATACAATTACCTGTTTTTGTGTGATTTATCATTGATTATTATTTGGTCAAAGGTCTGTACAATTGTCAGAGGAAAATGACTTCCAGAGTTCCCAAACCTTTTTACTAATGGGTTATTTTTTTATTTTTTTTATCATTTCATAGATATTGCACTTTCAAAAAAAAAATGTTTTTTGAGTAGAGCATCAGTGTTAACCTATTAACAAAAAAAGACTAAAAATAAATTGAAATAAAGCCTAAATAAAATAAAATCGAAAAATTAGATGAAAAACTTTAATGAAAATGAGAAAATTTGCAACCTACTGAAATAAAATAAGCTGAAGCTGAAGTATTAAAAACTAAAACTGAAATAAAAATAAATTAAAGCTAAATAGAAATATTTTTTTTTAAAACTCATAAACATGACAAAAGCTCATAACAAAATGATTAAAACTTAAAATAAAATAAAAATGAAAACTGAATATATAAAAATGCATTAGAACTATTAATAAATACTATAAAGTATGTAAATACTACTAAAAATAAACGTACATTCACAATAACATTTCCATGACGTTTCCATGATATTATTAATTTCAATATCTGTTCATGCCTAGAAATCATGATTTCCTACTTTATCTGTGCATGTTTCATGACTTTCTCTCACATAATTAATAATAATAATAATTTAAAATCAAATCAGTATTCCAAGACAATGCATTTGTTTATATAATTTGTAAATAGCCATTATAAAATGTTATATTTTGCGGTGAAGCACCTTGAGCCAGCTCTCTGCCTGCTCTTTGCTCTGCACAGCCAGCACTAGAGCCTCTCCTCCCGGCATGGAGAAACGAAGCTCGTCCTTCTTGCGGCGTCCATCTTTAGGCACATAGATGACATTGCAGAGATTCAGGGGCAGATCAACGTGTGGAGAGCGATCTTTGGGATTCTTGAAGCACTGTGGAGAATAAATGCCAAGTTTAGAGCTTGGCAAATTAAAAATACATTTCTATCGACCAGATGTTTTCGATGTGCGATTCACCTGAAGTCTGTTCTCTCGGATGATTGTCAGCTGCTTAGCCCACTGACCGAAGCGTTTCTTGCGCAGCAGGAAGGCGCATTTGCGGCAGTCTTTCATTTGGCCCAACGGACTCTCCTCTGAGGGCCACGGGTGCGTCCTCTCTCTGCTTTTAGCTTCCTCATCCTCTTCATCGTAAGACTCATAAGAACTGCTGAGTGCATCTGAATCATTGTCTGTTGACATTAACAACTATTAAAACTCCACACAAATATAGAACATTTTGATATGCACAAGCATGAAAACCAGCACAGGTTCCTTACAGGAGTTTTTGCTGGCCCCGTTCAGACGAGTTGTCGGGTAATTGTTGTCAGCGTCTTCATAATAAGCATCCTCTATTGAATTTGGAGGGCTGGAGTTGTCTGGTAAATAAGTATACTGTGTTAGGTTTCATAACTGGCTGTTATTGTGCCATCTTAGGCTTGAATGTGTTCGCACTTACTGCGTGTAGATATATACTGGGGCGCTGTGCCCGGTCCGAGCGGGACGGCTTCTTCATAGTAATCATCCGGAGGAGGTGTGGTAGGAAGGGGGGGAGGTGTGTCTGTGGGACTCTGACAAAACAAAACCAATAATTATTTCATTCAATTTTGCATGCTTAAATGAAAGGGTTATGTTTAGTTTCACTGCGTTTGGTTTCATTTTTAGTCAGTACTATGTTCCCGTTTTGCCTGCGTCCTGCGTTCCCTAGATAGTTTCCTTGGTTATTAATTAGTTCCTGCACCTGTTCTGTTTCATGTTAATTACTCTCCTTCTGTATTTAAGCACTTAGTTCTTCCCAGTGTTTAGTCTTGCGTTAACGCTGCATGTTCAGTTAGTGTTTATGATTCCTGTTCCTGTATTCTCTGTATTCTGAGGGTCAGACTCTATATTAAATTTTCCGTCGTTGTGTTACTAACCAGCATTACGTAACAGAAATACTTTTTTTTTTTAATGATTCTTATTTGGCATTTACTGATTGTGAAAAGCAAACTTATTTTTATATTTATTTTTAAAATAATTTTAGCTGCTTTAGGAATACACTACTGTTCACGGTCGGTATGATTATTCATGTTTTTGAAAGGCTTCATTTATTTGAATGAAATAAAGCAAAAACAGTAATATTCCTGTAATGGTAATTTACAGCATCATTACTCCGGTCTTCAGTATCACATGATCTTAAGAAATCAGTCAGATTTGCTGCTTAAGAAACATTTCTTATTATTATCAATGTTGAAAACTGTTGTGCAGCTTAATACTTTTACTGTGAAACCTTTTTTTCAGGATTCTTTGACGGACAGATTATTTGAAATAGAAATCTTAACGCGTCCCTTGTCGAATAGAAATATTTATTTTTAACGGTAGTGTATGTTTTTGCATTTGTTACATATTCTGGTACCGATTTTGTGGGCAAGTGTTTGGACGCCTCCTCTTGCTCCACATCTTTTATCTCTTCAGGCGAGTCCCTGAGATCCTGCAGATCACAATCTGAGAACAAACATCAAAACTGAACAATTACAACAGATGCAATTCATAAAACACCGTAGGAAAATGATTAGAACTAACAAAGCTGCCATTCTTTTTTACTATTTTTTTGCAGCACCTACTACAAGTATTTATATATTACAATGTTTTAGACACTGTTGAGCAGTTTGCAAAACTCAGAATTAAAAACTGGGGGGAAAAAACATGAACTCACCAAATTCTTCAAACAGTGATTCAACAAAGCTGGTACCATTTCCATAGAGAGACGTGTTCATGTATATGAAGTCAGATCCATTCACTATAAATGAATAAATAAATGTACCCTTTATACATACATTTTTACATAAAACTCAACATAGAACATCATTAAGACAATCACATTATACACTTTATTCCTATAATTTTTTAGGATAACTATTTTATTTAAATAGTCCTTTTCTTCAGAGTAACTTTGCTGCCTGAAATACCTTTACATTGCTATAATTATTAATATGTGAATCCCTTCAGCAGGGCCGTGGCCAATAGGTTCAGCTCAGCTGTTATGTATTTGCTGTTCAGTCTCACCAGATGGCTGCAGCTGTTTGACCAAGTTCCTGACCACGCTCATCTTCTCTGCGGTGGCTGAACTCACGCTCTCGTTCTCCAGCAGCTTGAGAAGCAAACTCAGCTCCTTCACCAGGTGCTCCATACCTGCACAGAGATTCCAGAGAAGGACAGGATCAGTAACCAGAAACATGTTTGCAGAAGATGACAATCACTAGTGGGCTTAGACTTTTGGACCCCATTGCATTTATATACATCAGATGGTCTAAATACACGCGCAATTGTTTATAAAAAAAAAAAACTTTTCTTTGCATTTATTTTCTAAGCATGTTACTAGGAGTTCCTGGCCATTTTCATTCAGTCCATTTGACCTTTTTAAAATCCATCAGGAGGTCTCAGCTGTTGGACATCTGATTTCTTTGGCTGTTTGTTGAAGAAACCTTGCCAAAATGCCAAACATGATATACTGAAGGTTTAATGCAATAAACAAGCAAAGAAAAGGGGTATGACCTGAATTGATTTCTTATGGTACTGCTCTTCCAAATCTGTGTATGGTGAACAATAGCTGCAGTGTTATGAATGGCCTAACAAACACAGGAAACAAGAAACCCCCTAAAGAGAAAGAACATTTTTAGAAAGTCCTGGAATAAGAATTTACATCATTTATAACGGTTGTCTGTAGGTGTGGACATTTCTCACTATTAATTTTAAGAAGGAAACCTGAATTTACAGACCTGAAATGAACAGTTAGATACTGGTTTTAAAATTCTGATTAACATTTACTGATGATTTAGTACTTGTGTTCTCTTTGGGGTCTAAGAAACTCAAACTATGAAAACATAGTTTTTACAATGTTATGGGAACTCATCATATATAGCATGCAATAACAAATCCAAACAATAACCATTGCTTGTGTTTAGGGTCTCAAAGAGCCCAGGAAAAAATTTGTTTAAAATAATGATTTAATGAAAATATTTAATAATTATTATAATGTTTAATTTAAAAATCAATTCACATCTTAAGATTTTCTGACTGGTTTAACCACTATAAAAGTGAACTCCCACCAGTTTTAATTGCCAGACATTAATTATATTTTTCTAAAATGAGCTTTTTCTCATTTTAAAGTGACTGCGTGTCTGCTAATTTCAATACTTGTTATGTTCAAAGTGAGTAAATAATTGTGGACTGCTTGTTGGCAGTCAACTTTTAGTTTCTATCCTCACGATACATTTCCTCATTTCACTGTCTTGTCTTGTCAGTTGAATTCTGGCAGAGCCGGTTCGATCAAAGTCACCTGAAGCTATTTCAGTAAAACTGTGACATACACAAGACTCACTCTACGATGTAATCATATGACACAGATTTTGTTAGATTGCACTTTGAGAATAATGAACTGGGCAGCTCTGCTCACATTACTGGACAATATAGTAGAAACACTTAAACAGAATGGATCGTTATCTTTATATTAGCTTCTAGGACAGGACATAGTAAGACAAGATATAAAAAGACAGCATAGTAAATGCAAAACAAGTCTGAAACAGACAATCAAAACAATCGAACAAGAAAGTTTGGTTTTATAGCAAAGTATTTGTTGGTGTGAGGTTGTGCTGTGCATGTGTACCTCTCTATCTTTCAAGTCTCTAAATATGAGATCATTTAAGAAAGAAGAAGGGAGAAAAAGAAGAGATCTTAATACGGCTTCAGGACTTTTACTGCTTGAGTACACTCAACTTATGGAAAAACTGTTGTATCAACTTTACAATTAAAGTTAAACATAATATAATAAGTTCTGTGAACTCAAAAATATTGATGTTTTAACTTGTGGATCCAAATTGTCACGGTGGCTATAATGATGATGAAAGACCTAAGGACACTCAGGGCTTAAATATGGTGAACGTAATCAAAGACAAACAGAACAGGTGTGTGTGGAAACTATTTTAACCATTAAAAGGGATTGTATGAGCAGTCAGTTCTCAAGTGCATAAAACAAAAGAAATTGTGTCAACCAAGTAGCTGAAGTTATATATATATGTATATATATATATATAATATATATTTATGTATAACTATTTTAACAGCCAGGGAAACTAACTAGGAACTCAGGGAAACAGGAACAGAGCAAACAGAGTAAAAACGATAAACAAAAACAGAACATAACAGAATATACACGTTACACAAATTCAATAAGCTTGTATTTTGCATTAACATTTCATAATAGTGACATACAATAAAACTTCCATAAGCCCTATATAAAACTAATACAAATACAAGTATAAAATTAATAAATATAGAGCCAAATCGCGGAAACTGCGAAGACTGCCCATTTCAATATCAGTGTCAGGTAAGATACTTGTCTAGATGTCTCTGCTCACTTATGTGGGTTTATTATGAACAGCCATGTCTATGAACTCATATGAAGTTTATTTCAATAGGGAATTAATAATAAATTAAAGTTATATCAATAAGTAATTCAATACGTAATGCACGCAAGCACAGCAGATGACCACGTCTAGAAAACACACACACTCCCACCTCTGTAATAAACACTGAGATGTTAGTGCTGTCCGAATCGGTACATGAAATCCCAAATGTCGGGTGATAAGAACTGTAACTCAAACATTGCTTGGAAAACTAGTCCCGTCCGAATAGGGTATTGGTTTGTCTTGTGTATCAGTTTGTTGAGCAAACTGAAAAGCTGGCACCAAAACAAGTTGTATAAACTCATTGAAATAGAGGAAACTTTACAGAGAGACCACTAATCACTCAAATGGTGACTTGAAACATAACTTTTACAGTAAAATATAATCAAAACACAACATAGAGCTGTTAGTAGAACCACCACTACCAAACGTGACATTGCAAGTTCTTTCTGTTTAATATTTTAAATAGGCATGCACGCAAGGGCGTAGATTTGGTTTGAACATTGGGGGGTTGAAGTTTGGGTATGCCTCCTGATATTGTGATCATGGTATAAATAATGGGGGGGGGGGGGGGGGGGGGTTGTAATGCATAGATTTAAATATTGGGGGGGTTATATCCCCCCCATCCCCCCCACAAATTACGCCCCTGCATGCACGATATATCGGCCACCATATCGGTATTGTCACGGAAGCGCACGGCGAGGAAGAAATGTAGGAACAGGCAAAAAGCATCCACATATAATAGATGACACATCGAATGATAGAAGTTCATTTTTAATGTTATTGTTATCGGCCCAATAAGAAAATTTGGTCGATATATTAAAGCCGATAAATAATGGTTTATTTCCTTAATCTGAGACACTTCAGAAGCACACTTTTTGAAATATGATAGGATTCACTTCAAAAAGGAAAATACAGATCTGTCATATATAGGCTATAGGCTACATAAAATTATAATGAGAACATTAAAATTGTGTGCTTAGGACATGGCTTTTAATGGTGAGACTTTTGTTTTTGTAATCAGGCTCTTAAATAATTATATAAACATCTGGATTTGGATTTAGATTTATCGGCCAATATATCGGTTATTGGCTTTCAAATATAAAGAATTGTCGGTTATCGGTATCGGCCTAAATGTTCATATCGGTGCATCCCTAATTTTAAAGGAACACTCCGACTTTTTGGGACTTTAGCCTATTCACCTTATCCCCCAGAGTTAGATAAGTCCAAACATACCTTTTTCATCTCCGTGCGTGCTGTAACTCTATCTGACGCACCCACCGCTAGCCTAGCTTAGCACAAAGACTGGATGTAAATGGTTGCAGCTAGCATACTAATCCAAATAAGTGACAAAATAGCGCAAACATTTTCCTATTTACATGTTGTGATTTGTATAGTCACAGAGTGTACAAAAAACAAAGTCACATGAGACACAAACATATTTTAACCGTATAAATACTGGGAACTATATTCTCTGAAGGCGAAGCACTGCTACTTGGGCGGAGTGATAACCGCAGCACCTGAGACGCGCCGTGGTGAGGAGCAGAGAGTTCGTTCAGAGTGTTGCACTAATCACTCCGCCCAAGTAGCAGTGCTTCGCCTTCAGAGAATATAGTTCCCAGTATTTATACGGTTTAAATATGTCTGTGTCTAATGTGACTTTGTTTTTTGTACACTCTGTGACTATACAAATCACAACATGTAAATAGGAAAATGTTTGCGCTATTTTGTCACTTATTTGGATTAGTATGCTAGCTGCAACCATTTACATTTACATTTACAGTTGCACATAGAAAATTGACTTTATTTAATTCCTTATAATGCCAACCTTTTCTATATTCGATAGTTCATTCAAGATTAAACGTTTAAAATATAGTTTGTCAGACAAAATTAAAGTTTGGATAGATCCCTCTGATCATCCCAAAAAGGATTAAATCTCTTCCTCAAAACAGATTAAATTTATCAGTCACACATCTTTCACATGTAAGCACTTCACACCACACCTGGACCCTGCTCAAGAGGGAGGGATGGGAAAGCAAAAATCCCTCTTTCAAGGCTATACCTGCCACTCATTATAGATTTGCTGATCCAGGAATTATTATTCTTGGCCAAAAGTAATTACTGCAATATGTGACCTTTCTTTTGCTTCTGCCCTGACAGGGTTTTTTCTATCTTTCTGGACCAGATCAAAAAACCTGTTGCATAGCTCATGATGTTTCTTTTCTAGACCCTCACCGCTCCGAAAACAAACGCTGCTTTGAAGTGAGGGTCACAAACCGCTGTGCAAACAGGGGGAATTCTAAATAACAGATCTTTTCTGCGTTTGCACTTCTATTTCAAGAATCATCCTGTTCCTTGAATATTTATTGGTGTGTAAAAGTCCATGTTACACAGTACACACACATAATTTAAAGCTGATTAAAAATGATTATGCTGCAATTAAATATTAAACAACATCAATGAAAGACTGTAAGAGAACTTGTGGCAGCATATTTACTTAGAGGGCTGTACAAATTTACTCTTCAGTGAGTCATTTAACAAAAACCCTAATTTAAAAAAATACAACCCATGTGTAAGATGATGTGAAATGTGCCAACAAATGGAAACACCACAGAATACAAACATACGGCTAAATGTACAAGAATTATAATCATTTAGATAGTCAGCATAATCAGCTTTAATTATTTAATTTAATTCTAGAATAAATGAAAACATATTAAGTGACTTAAAAGACTTAATTCACTTCATTCTGCTGAGATGTTTATCAGAAATCAGATCATTGCTCAATCAATTGAGACATAATATCGCTCTAGGACAGGAACCTTCCTGGGGTGCGTTTCCAGAAAGCATTGTTAGCCAACTATGGTCGCATGTTCCGTCGTTATTATCAGCATATAGTTCAACTAGTCGGTGTTTCCCGAAACCATAGTTCCAATGAACATTCGCAAACAGCATCGCAAAGTTGTTTAGAACGACAGACAGTCTGTATTAATAGACATAGTTTTATGTAATAGTGGCCCACAGTTACATAGCAGAAGTATTTCAGTAAGACTGTAATAACGTGAGTTATCCGGTTAGCCAGAAACTTAAACAATATAAAACAGAACTACTCTGTAGAAAATATATACATCAATAATTAATCATACGTACAGGTTGTGATTCTGAGGAGCAAGCTGGTCCAAATAAACTGAGTACTGACCCATCTTTCAAGAGCAAGCGTTTTGCAAATCCCACATTGAACTCCGAGATTTAAAAAGCAGTCGTCAGTAAAATTACGTGTTTGGGGGCTGAAAAAGTTGTTTGCAGGCAGACAACGTACAACATAGACGGGCATAATGCAAATGTTTTTTCTAGTGACATAGAACGCAGTGGGATTCGAATTACAGACGACCCGTGTAGGCAGTTCAGAGTCGATTCTTCATTTTGGGAGACAATGGGTCCTATTTTAACGATCTAAGTGCATGGCCTACAGCGCACGGCGCAAGTGCACTTAGGGCGTGTTTGAATGCACTTTTGCTAGTTTAACGACGGGAAAAATGGTCGGCAAACACGGCGCATGGTGTAAACAAGGGGGTAATCCATCCGCCGGAAACTGAAGCTTCCTCTGGGGGCCGCCGTTGTAGCTGGCTATCACCTACTGTTAGCATCCCATTGACTCCCATTCATTTTGACGTCACTTTGACAGCGAATAACTTTACATCTGAGGCGTCCAAAGACTCAATTTGTCCATTATTTATTTCTGGGGGACAATGGATAAAAGGCTCCATTACTTTGTATCTTACGTTATGGCCCCGTAGAAGCCGTTTTTGTAAAAATAGGCTAACGATTGCGTCATAACCACGGGACGCTCTGTCGCACAGTAGAGAAATTACCGTATCGACAGAAGTAGAAGCTCGTGGGCAATCGTTTACAGTCTATGAGGCAATCGGGTGGACATGGAGGCATAAAGTCAAGGGAGAAGCCCATAGATAGAGAGTTCATAAAAGCAACGGGACAAAATATTTCAACAACAGATTTGTTTCAGATTTCAATTCAGATTTGTCTCGGCACAGCTACTAGAAGGTCAGAACGGTCGCTCACGTGACCTCTACGTCGTCAAGCTCAGTTTGAGCCTGCGCAGTGCGCTTGGCTATCAGGAAGTGAGTGCTTTTATGGGCTTCAACTTTCTCCGTTGAAATCTATGGGGTCGCTGTGTCCATTTCTTTTACTGTCTATGGGTGTAAAAGGGTTGTCCCTATTCTCTTAATGAGTAATGGGTGTGTTTTGGGCATAACGTGCAATAAACCGATCAGAGTCTCATCTCCCATTCCCTTTAAAGCCAGTTGCGCTCGCGCCAGGACGGATTGGCTATTTTGCTATCCAGAGAGGAAACGGATCTGATCGTGTTAAAGCGCGCAAGCAGACCTACGGGACAAGCCGGATTCCACCATATCTTTATGTACACAATAATAATCTTTTACAATGTAATCCTTTTATTTTTAATATTTGGCATGTTTGTGTGCTGCTGCGCATCCCTGTGTGTGTAATAAGCAGAGTGTTGTGGACCCAGCTATAGGCTCATATTACTAATGTGCCCTTTAAATAACAAAACAAATTGCTCCATTGACTTTAGACCAGGTTTTTGTTGGTCAATGACACAGTCTATTTTAGTTGCCTCAAAATAGCAACGCGCCTGTTGTAATGTTTGTCTGTGTTCCCCCTGTCTTTGTGCTTTTGGTTCAGTCCTGTTCAGTTTTCCCGCTCCTCGTTTGTGTTCATGTATACCACGCCCCCTTGTTATCTTGTTTAGCTTGTTTGGCCTTGTATTTAAGCCCTGTGTTTCAGTCCAGTCTTTGTGAGTTCTTGTTGTTGTAACATTGATGTTGGTTGTTCTGTTCCTGAGTCTTGTGCCCTAGCCTGAGTCTTTATGTAGTTTGAGTTTATTGAATAAAGTGTGCTGCAATTGGATCCTGCTTCCTCCTTGCTTCCACCTCATCATAACAGAAGAACTCACCAAAAATGAATCCAGCAGCACAACTGATATGTCTCCGCCAAGGAGACCGACCGATTGAGGACTACGTGAGGGACTTTTTGGAGCTGGCTCACCTGTCTGGTATGGACTATTTGTGCCTAATGATATTTTTTCGTGGAGGTCTTTCTGAGCCGCTCAGCTACCTGATGCCACTGCATGACCCAAACGGGTCTATTGAGCAGTATGTTGACCTGGCCCTTTTGCTGAGCGGTTCGGCATTTACTGTGGGCTTGGCTGATGAAGCACCCAGCCAGCTCACTGTCCAGCCAGAGCCTGTCCAGCCAGAGCCCTTGCCGCTGGTCTCGTCCAGTCCCGAGCCCTCGCCGCTGGTCTCGTCCAGTCCCGAGCCCGTCGCCTGCTCGCCAAGGCCTGAACCAGTCGCCTGCCCACCGCCTGAGCAGAGTCTGAGTCTGAGCATGTGTTGTCCGCCCTGCCAGAGACTGCTCATGCTGCACTTGAGTCTGCTCTGGAAGATACTGGGCTCATTGTGATGTCCATGGCTTTTTTTGTGTGTGTGGGCAGCACACACATCGGCTACAGCCCATGAACTCAGCCCAGATCTTCACGTCACGCCTGCAAAGCCAGTCTTCGAGGAAGAGCCAGTCTTCGCGCCAGAGCCCGCTGATCCTGCGCCAGAGCCTGTTGATCCTGCGCCAGAGCCCACTGATCCTGCGCCAGTCCTGTCCAGCCCAGAGTTTCCTTCGCCGTTGGTCCTGCCCAGCCTAAAGCCATCTTCACCGCTGGTCCTGCCCAGCCCAAGACCCTCTTTGCTGCCGGACCCCCCCTTTCCTGTCAATTTCCCCATTAATATTTTGGGGGGGGGTGCAGTATACCTGCTAGGGGGGCCGCGGAGGTCTCTCCGACGAGGTTCCCAGTGCCACCATGGCCACCTGAAAAAACGTCACCGCCATGGCCGCCCGAGGGGTCTTCACCGCCGTGGCCGCCCGAGGGGTCTACTCTGCCCTGGTCGCCTGCTCTGCCCCGGTTGCCTGCGCAGCCTGCTCCGCCCATGTTCAATAGCCCAGGTCCGCCCACGTTCCATGGCCCAGGCCCGCCATCGCAAGACTCCGGTCCCGTTCCCTGCACGGACCTGGCCCTCCATCCCTCCCCCGGGACCGCCTCCGCTCCACCACCCTCCCAAACTATGTTTCTAGTTTTGATGGGCGTCGGGAGCCGCCCATAGAGGGGGGGCTATGTTGTAATGTTTGTCTGTGTTCCCCCTGTCTTTGTGCTTTTGGTTCAGTCCTGTTCAGTTTTCCCGCTCCTCGTTTGTGTTCATGTATACCACGCCCCCTTGTAATCTTGTTTAGCTTGTTTGGCCTTGTATTTAAGCCCTGTGTTTCAGTCCAGTCTTTGTGAGTTCTTGTTGTTGTAACATTGATGTTGGTTGTTCTGTTCCTGAGTCTTGTGCCCTAGCCTGAGTCTTTATGTAGTTTGAGTTTATTGAATAAAGTGTGCTGCAATTGGATCCTGCTTCCTCCTTGCTTCCACCTCATCATAACAGCGCCAGCACGCCCATGGGCTCAAATGCATTTGCTATTTAAACAACGTGGCGCAGGACGTGAAAATGATAACTGCGTCGGGCTGACACTAGCAAAAAACACTTGCGTAGCGCATGGCGCCGCATTGTGCCGGGTGTGTGATAGGGCCCAATAACTTTATTTATCATGCACTCGAGCCTATGACTGAATCTGGAAATAAAGCAAAATAACTGAGGAAAACAACATGACATCATGACTTTGCGTAAACATACACGCCACTTTCAAGTCAAGTGGCGTGTTATCTATACGTATTTTGAGCTATCCGCGTGTATGTCCACGCCGAAATCTTTTGCGTGTATGTCGACGCCATTAAATGTCCGAGTGATTCCGCGTGTATGTGTACGCCGTTAAATGTCCGAGCGAAACGAAGCAAAATCTATATCTACATCTGTGGAGCGATATTTCTTTTCCTAGGATGGTAGGAGAACACTCATAAATGGTATTAACCCCAGTGACGGGTAGGTTTAGGGACGGGGTTGGGGTAGGTCATATATCTATATATACATAATACAGTAATATAACGTTAAGTCAAAGGCGTTGATAAACACGCTGAAAAGCGATTATGCGTGTTGATAGCACGCCAAAAATGGAAATACGAATTGGCGTGTCATACATACGCCATTTCATGAGATCAGTCTGAGGAAAATGAGAATTCTCCTCAGATGCCATGTCTGTAAATTAAAAACAAATCTAGCATTAATCTCAAACGAATTCATTAAAATAAGTTATTAGGCCTACTTCACCATGTGCGTGACATCATTAACCAACGTGGTTGAACGAAAAATTTGCGACATTAAGATTTCGGGAAATGGTCGTGACTAGCTAGTTGATTCCACGATGCATCGTACTATGGCAGTTCAGCAGCAAGTTACTTTGGTGTACGGGAAACGCACCACTGGTTGATTGTCAACAGAGGAGAAACCTATAATTCACAATGTAGATTTCCAAATGCCTTTGCAGTTCTGTCAGCAGAGCACAAACACAGACAGAGCTAACAGAGATAAAGAAACAAACCACTGACCACCAGTCTCGACAGCTGAAGGACATGAGAAACCCACCTTTTTTAGACAAAAACAAAAACTGAGCTGCAACTTTTCCAGAGTTAATAACCTCTGTATTAAATAGTCATAAACTTGTCTTACTTTATTCCTCAAGTCCAAAACAAATAAAATTGACCTCTTAGAGAGTTAGATCTCAAAAAGGTGTCACCCTTAAAGTCACCATGAAATCAAAAATTGTCAATTCCTGTTTTATTATGGAATATTGCAGTATCTATTATAAATCTGTGCACACCATTATTTTTACAATTCATATGCCCTTGTAATCTTTAACCAAAATAACTTGGAGCGACATCTCTTCACTGATGACGAGGGCAGGACAACCTGTCAAATCACAGCAATAGCAGACCACAACCATCCAATCAATTCCCGATGGACAAAATCAAGACCCGCCCTACATTTACCGTATTTTCCGGACTATAAGTCGCTCCGGAGTATAAGTCGCATCAGCCCTTAAATGCGTCATGACGAGGAAAAAAACATATATAAGTCGCACTGGACTATAAGTCGCATTTATTTAGAAATTTATTTAACAAAATCCAAGACCAAGAAAAAGTTATTTAAACAGACTTTAATTCATTAAAACAGAAGGCATTTAAGTTATTCACCTACACACAATAGCACAAAGAACAACAGGCTGAATATGTGTCCGGTATGTAGTTAACGTAACACAGTATATTCATCTCCTTAGCAACTACCAGGGCGTGGAGATGCAACTGCACCGTTGACAAGCCTCTCCCGGCAGCGCGTTGTTCAAGCACCCATCTGTGGACTCGTTCCTCCAGCTCTGGCAATCTTGCTTTCAGCCCGCGATTAGCTTTCTTTGTTTTCTTCATTTCAGTTAGAGTAACCTCTGCTTTTCGCCAGTCCCTCACAAGTTTCTCATTCACTCCAAACTTTCTTTCTGCTGCTCGATTACCGTTTTCAGCTGCATATTTTATTACCTGCAGTATGCAATCTGCAGAATATGATTTTCTTTTTGGGGGCATTTTGTTTGCGTTCAGTCTAATATTTCAGTTAATATCAGTTGTTTTCAGTTAATTTTTTCAGCGGTAAAACTAGCTGTAGTCTAGATCGCATAGAGCGCTCTCTCGTGGCTGTAGACGGTAATGTCACCCCCAATTTCGGCAAATGATGCATTCACGTCATACCACAAATACATCAAAAACTCGCAAATAATAATCTGGGGCCGTCAGCGATCCTGTGACGAGTAAATCTTGGTAATTTTGATATATAAGTCGCACCTGACTATAAGTCGCAGGACCAGCCAAGGTATGAAAAAAAGTGCGACTTATAGTCCGGAAAATACGGTAGCTTGTTCGAGAAGCCGTTTCACTCGGATATACGTCACAAAATAGGGGGGAAAAGACTACCACAACTTCCGTTTCATACCAACTTTAAAAACACAGTGAATGATAAGCTATTTTTCAGTTGTCTTTCATTTGTTTTCCTCTCTCCCAAAGAGCAGGAAACGTGAAAATGTGTATGTCCGTAAGGGGAAACAAGAAAAAGAGAGGGACGGAAGAAGAGTAGGAGGCGGAAACTCGGAACGCAGAAAGTAGGATGACTCTGTTATTGTACTGAGAGAGGCACAATCACAACTCCAGGGCCGCAGCTCTCCAGAGGGCCATTGTCTGGGTGTGCACTCGCTGACACGGGCGAGGGAGTGACCCGTCCAATTTCCAAGCAACTTAAGTTCCCACACAACACCCTCTATGCCTGTGTCTTCTGCTGGCCATGTTTCTCTCTGGAAACTGGGTCAAGTTTGTGGAGCTATGGACAGTCAGCTCAGTTACTTACAGTTACAACTATTCTGAAGGCTTGCGTATTTTTGCTGTGGTGCATCTCGTGCGCAATGTGTGGGAATGTGAGATTGTTGAACCCCATCTGACTGCTTCAGAGGCTTTTTGAATGTGTCTATACTGTCTGCTGACTCTCACAGACCAAAAACATACTGTATTTAACCTTCAAGTGACAAAAGAAAGACTTTCCACCAACCATTTTATACTGGAAATCTGCAATATAGCAACTTACATTCAAAAAAGATTAGAAAGAAGTACTAGATGCATGCACATTTTTAAACAACAATCCAACTGAACTTTCATTGAGTGGCTCGGCAAAGTATCTAGACAATGTGGCATTGTGAGGTCCAAAATTACACAATGACATCACCTTTGAGGAAAAGAGGACAATGTGGTGTATAGCATTCAGAAATGCAGTGCAAACATTCATTCACCCAAATACATCACTGAACACAATCACATATACGCTAACACTTGCAAAACAAATTCTAGGGAAAGCAGCTGTACGGTCTTGAAGCAAGGGCATTGTGGGTAAGGGGATATGTCCTGCAGCTGTAGCTTCCTGTCTGGGCTGACGACAGCAGTTTCTATCATCCCTAACCTTCTGCTTCCTATTCCTCTCCTCCACACACCCCTAAAAATGACATACCATCCGTCCTTCGCTAACAAGCACGCTCTCTCTCAGCTCCGGACCCTCCCGTCTGGACCGGTTCCAACAAAACACTACACAAATCATAGCACACTACATATCTACAACAAGCACCATCTGTACCTGTTTAGTGGTCTTATCCACAGGCCATGTTGGGTTTCTCCTGATGTAACAGTGAGGAATGAGGGCTCAGATCCTACAAGCATCATGCAGAATGCCGTGACCACACAATCCTTAAAAAAGCTTATCAGCTGTCTGATTCAGGGTGGGGGGACGTCACGTGCCATACTTCTACAGGACACACAAGCAGGGCTGGTACATAGAAGAGGCTTTGATGAACTCCAGTCAAGGTCACATGGAGGCCACATGGATATACGGGTGAGATGGCTATAATTTTAAACTCACTATTTTAGTGGATGACAGCTTGCTGGGTGGGGTCAATTACAGAGGAACAACGGGCCACATAATTGAAAGGGAAAGGATGAAGGCTTTGAGGATGACAACATGGTTATTGATGGCTTAATGAGCATGGGAAAAAAATCCTCCTGCAACCAGTTACAGTACATTGCGGTTACCTGAACACATGCTGAGCAGTGTTTTGCACCATTCAGAATTAAATTCCAATTCAAAGAAATGTATCATCTGTACTTTTTAACTAGGAAATCAACGTTTGTTAAAGTCTGTGTAAAGCAATATTAAATATGTGTTCTGAGTTGGTCACACCACAGCAAAATTGGTTATCAACCACCCAGCCAAATTTGATTGATAAAAAAAACGCCAAGTAAATAAAATAAAATAAGCAGTATTCTGCTCTCAAATGCTGGGGGCATGTCTGCCGTCGGCGCTGAAACCACGCCCACTCGCGGGAAACTTACACTCATTGGTGTGCCGCCCTTCGTCAGGTTCCTGACGGGGGTGGGTGTGAGAAAGAGGATGGACGCTGTAACAACCAGGACTGGCGGCACGTGATGAGGCACGCCTGAATTGAATTGAGAGCGTGTGTGGCCGCCGGGACCCCACCATATTTACCTGGACCAACCCATCTGAGCACTAGCTACCTTCCATGCACGTGCCCTAGCACAATGAGGACACCAGATCCCCTATTTATTTTGGACACTTTTATTCTCATGGACACTTTATTTTCCCTTTTTGGACATTTTATGTTTATTTTTATGTTAATAAACACCTCTCTGAGGCCTGACGCCACACCCACTGTGTCTGTCGTTTGCTCTTCCCGCCACAAGGTTTATAGGCCTTATGAACAGAGATAAAGAAAGATAGATAGATAGACCATTTACCATTAAACCATTTACCGGATCAAGAACTTCAAGGAGAGAGGTTCAACTGCAGTGAAGAAGGCTTCAGGACGTTCCAGAGTGTCTCCTTCTTGAGGAGTCGGTTGCGGAATTGTGTCACCAGCAGAGCAGAGCTTGCTCAGTATTGGCAGCAAGTGGTTTTGAGTGCATCTGCACGCACAGTGAGGTGAAGACTTTTAGACATAGACCTTGTGTCAAGAAGGGCAGCAAAGAAGCCACTACTCTCCCAGAAAAACATCAAGGATAGACTGAAATTCTGCAGGAAATACAAGGATTGAGACCAGAAGAGTGGTGCGAACATATTTTCTCAGATGAAACCCCCTTCTGACTTGTTTGGGACATCTGGAAAATGTATTGTCCGGGGATGAAAAAGGTGAACGCTACCATGAGTCCTGTGTTGTGCCAACAATAAAGCATCCTGAGACCATCCATGTGTGGGGTTGCTTTTCATCCAACTGATTGAGCTCTCTCGCAATTCTGCCCAAAACACAGGCATGACTAAAGAATGGAATCAAACCGTCCTGCAAGAGAAACTTCTCCCAACAATCCAGGAGCAATTTGGTGAGGATCCGTGCATTTTCCATCATGATGAAGCACCATGTCACAAGGCAAGAGTGATAATGAAGTGCCTCAGAGACTTGCATTGAAATTTATCGTAATCTCATAGATAACGTGTTCAATCCTCAAATGGCGAATGGACAAGCAGAAGCCCACAAATTGTGATAAACTCTTAGCACTAACAAGGCAAGAATGGAACGCCATCAGTCAAGGATTTGGCACCAGAAGCTGATATCCAGCATGCCAGAGTGAATTGTAGAGGTTATGTAGAGGAAGGGTCAACACTGTAAATATTGACCTTTTGCATTATATTGAATGTTTTTGCCAATGAAAGCATTTAAAACTTCTGAAATGCTTATCATTGTTTTCCAGTACACAGAAACATGTACAAAATGATATACAAAATTTAAATCTACACCAAATTTGTCACAGAAAGACAGATAGACAGATAGACAGACAGACAGACAGACAGACAGACAGACAGACAGACAGACAGACAGACAGACAGACAGACAGACAGACAGACAGACAGACAGACAGACAGACAGACAGACAGACAGATAGATAGATAGATAGATAGATAGATAGATAGATAGATAGATAGATAGATAGATAGATAGATAGATAGATAGATAGATAGATAGATAGATAGATAGATAGATAGATAGATAGATAGATAGATAGATAGATAGATAGATAGATAGATAGATAGATAGATAATGCTATATTTCCGATTCTGTAAACCACAGGGATGACAGTTTTCACTCACAGAAAAAATATTTGGAGGACTGAGTGTCTCTTGGAGAAGAGTCTAGTTGAGATATGCAACCAAGTATTATGCAGTTGGATTATGCAAGATCCTCAGAAAATGCCAGTCGGCAGACACCAGAGGACTAACCGGCTCATCAGCACAAAGTACATCAAAATGAACAAGAGAACTGTCCGTTCATAACCAGATGGGGTTTATAGTAAAGGAACAGTGCAGTCTTTTGCCATATCTTGCACCGTCTTCTCTGTGTCTACACTACAGTCATAAGACTTAAGGCACCCGGTCATGAGAGTTGCATTTGTACATTCTACCCAACAACAACCCCGGCTGTAAAAGCTGTCATGACTTTTGTTTTGACACAATCCTAATCTTTCACTGTGTTCTCTTGAACAAGCCATTTAATCTTTGATCGTTGCATGAGAAATCTGTGATTTAGTGTGAATGATTTGGATGAAATGAGCATTTTTAAAATGGCAGGCAATGAAGAACTGCCATTAGACATTAGAATTGTAAACAGAAAAAGGTCTTTCAGGTAAGCTCTCTTTAGAAAATCACCCTTATCACAAGCACATTAATTCTCATCAGATGACTATTTTACAGTTTAAATCCAGTGTTATTTTAGTATTATTTAAATACCATTATATTATTTTTATTAACTTTTATTTGATATATTTTCAGATTTTGTTATGTACCTTTATCATTCATTTTTGTTTTTTAATATTTCTATTTATTTATTTCAATTTTAGTTTGTTTAGTTAAGGGGTTTTTTTCAGTTTAAGGGTTTTTTTCATCTAATACCGTATTTATATCTTCTTATATTTCAGCTTTATTTCAATTAATGAAAACCATTATTAAGTTTAGTTGATAACAAAACTGAAATGAGCCTCTAGCAGGTGGAAGACTGGACTGGAAGAATTATCATTCCCTTATGTTGTTCCAAAACTGTATGAATATCTTTTATACTGTGGAACACAAAAGAAAAAATGTTTTAGACCCCACTGACTTTTTGACAGTTAAAAAGTTAAAACACGCTTGCAAATCTTTCTTGAAATTCTTATCTTTCAGACATAATGCTCCTCCTACCCATATCTAGGCTACTACTTTGTATGACTAATGGGATTGAGGAAGGTTGATTAGGAAAAGCTCTTCCAGCTTTATCCCGGGCCTCAGCATCTGACCTCCTTTCATTGAAGGGTTAATATGTTGGTCATCCACAGCAAGGCCCTGTGATGACTGGCTTTGATTTCCACTCTTTGAGGACACAAGTGTGGAAGGGGCCACAGGGTCGCACACAAAGACCTTTCCGGCCCCTCTATATCGTAATAACCCTGTGTGATTTCTCTACAGACAAGAGCCGCCCTTGACGGTTGCACTCGGTCTGAGGAATGCTGGAGTGAGAGACAGTGTCAGGCCTGTGCGGACCCATCATGCTCGCAAGCTGCAGAAGAGAGAAGCCTTTGTCTATTTGGCCATGAGTATTTATAGATGTAAGCCATGTGTATAAGGAACCGGAGGACCCCCCCCCCCCCCCCCCCCCCCCACCCCCCCCCCCCCCCCACACACACACACACTCCCACCTTAGGAGTTTGAATGAAGTCTTGACTTGCATCAAAATATATTGTCATATATCTGACTAGAATTGCTGTGAATCAATTCATCTGTGAATTCAGTAGCAATTAGGAAAAACAAACCTTTATTTTAATTGAAGTGCCATGATCTTACATTACTGATCAAAAGTTTAGGGTCAGTGAGAAAATGTATAATGAGCATAAGAGACTTCTTTCAAAAACATTTTTAAAATGTTACCAACCCCAAACTTTTGATCGGTAGTGTACATAACAAAACATTAAATGATTCATATCAGGGTTAAAGAGCACACAGACCCTAACATGTTTTCATCAAATAAGGTACACCACCTACATGTCTAAACTCACTAACGCTACTCACAAGAAACAATTATACATAAAAGGGCATATCCAAATCCCACAATGACTAAAAACAGCAGCTGATGGGCTGTTTTTTCCTGGCATCCATGCAAACTAACTCAGAGTTGAACACATTCTCAAGCGGATTTCCTGCATGAGAGGCAAGGAAGTCTTCTTTCAGATCATGAATAGCCATCGTGCCGAACTGGCCTTCAACCAGCTCAGAACAGCAGGATGAAGGAGCTGATAGCTGGGTCAATGGAAAGTTAGGGACATGAAGAATACAGCATGAGAGATATTTTTATAGATGTTGTAACACTGACTGTGAAAGGTCTTGCACTTTTGATTCAGTATAATTAATTAGGAGGTGTTAAAATTTACTATTATAATTCTTGATAAAAATATTATATTTTCCTCGAACTGGACATTTATATGTGGGCCTTATGGGTCATTCCACTAATTGGCTTTAAAAAGGTATTTTATAAGTGTATATATTTAAGATTTTATCCATAATAGACAAAGAATGCGTTTAAAAGTTAATGCATTTTTAGAAAATTATTCACTTTTATTTACTGTACAAAATCATGACAACAGGATTGGCTATTCAAGACTTGAAGGGTTCACATGCTGAAAGGGTGATGATGTCATTATGATGTCATTATGCTTTTTATGGAATTGTGCATCTTTTTCATAGAGGGGAGTTATGATGGTCACAAGAATGACACATATCCTGGGGACATAATAACAAAGTTTAATAATTTAATAAATGTCACATTCACTAAAATCCATATTAAAATGGTTATAATTGAAATTGCCTTTATGACATAGCAGTTAGCCTACTGAAATCATTGTTTACATTTATAGTCATTAAGAGGGAAGGGACATAAATTTCGTGTCGTTCATATAAATTTGACACACAGTGACTTTATTAATTCATTAAGATATTAGCCATCTATTGCATCACCAACAAAACTGTGCAATTGTGTTGATGATGTTTCCTTTTTATCCCGATAAAGATAAGAGAATTGTGTAAAACATTTGATTCACCTTACACCAGGTACACAGCAAATGACTAACTAATGTTAAAAAGCTAAAATATTGCATTACTGATTGACTTATTTCGAAGACTGTAACTGTAAGGCTTTTTCGTATGAAAAAAATGTCAGACTTACAAGTGGAATCGGTGATCTCCATAACGAAGAGAATGCTTTTCTTGAGTACTCCGTTCCCAGGCTTCAGAAGACTCTCACTGTAATGTACACCAGAATCTTATGCAGCGCGCGCGTGTGGCCAACACTACACTTTTGACAGGGGCGCGTGCAGACCACTCCAAATCACTACTAATCCGACCGGGTCCTAGTGCTCGTCAGGTAGTTAACGTCCCTAGTGAGATATATCCAGCTGCAGACCCGCAGCACCACCAGTTTCAGAACCCCAGCGCCAGAACCCCAGTGCCAGAACCGGAAGTGAGGGAGGGGCGGAATTATTGACAATGACACAAGCAAGGTTATTTTTGCAAGTATTTAAAAATATTTAAAATTGTTGCATCTTTTAAATAATATTTAGGGTATGTTTATATTACACAGTGAGTCTATAGGAATACCAGACTTACATTTCACTGCTCGTTGTATGAACTGGTATGTGACAAATAAAGAGCAAGACAGCGCTCGTGTTGTTTGAAGACAGAGTGCGCGCGCGCGGCCAGGGCTCTCTCTCTCTCTGCTCGTTAAGCGCCCTGTCATGCGCAGCAGTCATTCTATTCTACATCACTCACCGATCAAAATAGGCTTTGGCGGGACACAAATTTGCTTTGGCGGCCGCCAAAAAGCGGACGATCTGACGGGTTTTAGAAGATTAAATACAACCTGAAACTAAAAAACAGACCCGACCTCTATTTGAGACCGGCCTTTATTGACCCAAACCTGCAGCCACACCAGGCGTGTAGGCTAAAGAGACAATCGGCTATTTGGGACTCGGCTATTATTTGAAGTTTTACGGTACATTTTTATTGTTTCTTTTAAAACAATGCCGAATGTTCAAAGATTTTGGACATTATTTTACATAAAGAGAAATGCATGCTGCACATGTTCTTGTGAAATAAAGTATATTTTATATAAAATTTATTATTTATTATTTTTTTTACCATCATGACCAGGAAGTAACTCTCATAATACAATGAAACGGATAACTATATACAATTATATTACACAAAATCATTGTTTTAAAATGCTTATTGTACTATACCTTAATGTATCATTATAATACGTATAAAGTATGACGTTTCGTGTGTAATAATGCCGTTTCGTGTCTAAGCAAATTACGCTCCAAAACGTTAGGTGGCGTTACTCGGTTTAGAACGTAAGCTCCGCCCCTCACTTCCGGTCCTGGCGCTGGTGTTAGAACGTAAGCTCCGCCCCTACTTCCGGTTCTGGCGCTGGGGTTCTGAAACTGGTGGTGCTGCGGGTCTGCAGCTGGATACTATTGTCCTTAGTGGCAAACAACGACATCCAGCTGGTCTTTGGTCTTTTTGTGTCTTAAAAAAAAAACACACACAAAATGTAAAGAGGACAGTCATATAAAATTGGGTTGGGGTTAGGGCTCAGGGTCAAATGTAATCACCCATGGTGGTTTGGATGTAACATCAACAACATATGGTTATAGTGGCTGATGCTAAATTTTAGCACCCTCCAGAGGTAGAGGTCTTTATACAGTTTTAAATTTCAAATCATGTAATTGCCATTACATATAGCTAGCATAGCCTAAGCCTACACGAGTGAAACAAATATCTGAAATTTAGGGGTAAACCGAACATATGCTAATGTAAGCGAATTTGGTAACACTTTATTTATTTTAAATGAATGTACTAGCTAATAACAATTACGCATGGCTTTCATTAATTTTTGTGGTTTTGACCATAATCCAAAATGTGCCTTAAAATAAAATGTGGAACAACTTTAGGCCTATTTCAACATAGGCTACTTCATTAAAGGTTTCTATATCATTCCAAGTTTAAGGCAGGGCTATTATAGTTAACTAAAAACTAAAACGTTTTTTTTAAAAATCGCTATTTGAAATGAAACAAATGTTAACTGAAATATAATATAATATAAAAGAACACTTATTTCACTACGTAGCCTAGGCCTACTAAATTAACTAAAACTAAAACTGAATAAAAAAACTATTAACTGACAAAAATAAAATTGTTTATGCTATTATCCCTACACTCCGCATCGTAGGCTAGCCTGTTAGAGATATTTGAAGGTGCAATTCTGTATTGTGTATAGGTTGTATATGTGTGTATGTGTACTGTATTTTTAAAATGCTGTATTGTGTATATTTTGTACCGTGTTAACGTTCTGTATTATGTAGCCTACCGTGTATATTTGTATTTTGTATATTTTATGTAGGCCTACCTGTCATGCCCTTCACTGTAGAGTAGCCTATGTACCCAAGACTTTCACAAACCACTACACTAAATACAACTGGTTTAAAACTTAAGAGGTAAAATAAAGATATATGTTCTTGATCTATGTAGGCTATTATTTTGGCACGTTTACATGTTTTAAAGCAGGTTACTTACTAGTAGTAGTAGGGTAGTAAGAAAATTCATCCATAAACATTTTCTACTCATCACGAGTAGCTGCCACATCACTGAAATCGACGAAATATCCTCAAAAAGTGTAAAGTGTACTGATACTTTTTTAAAGTGTAAAAAAAAATGTTTGTTTGTTTTTGGCAATCTGATAATTTTTTTATTTTTTTTTAAATCAAAATCCAGACATTTTTTCAGTCTCTCCTTCTGTTATGAAATTTTATGGAATCCTAAAGAGCCCACCCCCTCACAGTCTTCTCAAATCGTATAGGTCAATCGCCTCTCAGTCATCAAAAAAATAACTTCTATTGGCTAGCCGGGTGATGGAGGGTGGGTCATGAAGTACGTCTCCCAAACTGCTGCACATATCATCGCATCGGGGAGAAACGCAGGATTTCCTGTGGTGTTGCTGAACTGGACACATTCAAGTTTTAGATTCGCAGAAGTACCTAGCCCAATTTTACCCTCCATCGATTTAATGTCTTAATCAAAACCATCTCATTCGTACGTGCCCTAGACTACACCTCGACGTAGTTAGTCTGAAAAAAGTCGTCAAAAATGTCCGAACCCACAGTGGCCGATACTCGCCGGTTAAACTCCAAGCCGCAGGACCTGACGGACGCCTACGGCCCTCCCAGCAACTTTCTGGAAATCGACGTGTACGACCCGCAGACTATCGGAGTCGGCCGCAATCGCTTCACCACTTATGAAGTCCGGATGAGGGTAGGCTGGCCAGTGAATGAATGTGATTGTGTGTGTGTCAGAGAGGCTGCGGCTCGGTTCGGCCTAGTTAGCCTGCGCGCTAACATGCTAACTAACACCTCATTCGACGAGAAAAAGTCTTACCCTCGTCTAGTTTTTAAAAACATGATTTTATTTTATGAATTGCTAGGTTTTGATCTAAAAGAACAAAGGTTTTTTTTTTCTGTGAAAGCAAGCTGGATTTAAGCAATTTGGAGAGTTGAGATTGAGCTAATTTAGCTGTTGTTGTTACTCTCAACCATCAACAACCGATTTGGTTATCTTGCATCTTAGCCATTAAGATAAACGTGGATGCTTTACTATTACAAATGCATAATTGTATCAGTTTAATAATATCTTTAAAATTATGTTAGGTGTATTCGAGAATCCCTTGCATCATCGCTTATATACACACACACACATACATGCATACATACATACATACACAGACACACACATATATATACACAATCATGTGACTTATTATGCTTTCTCCTTTGAAATCCAGACAAATCTTCCCATTTTTAAACTGAAGGACTCGTGTGTCAGACGAAGATACAGCGACTTCGAGTGGCTGAAGAATGAGCTGGAAAGAGACAGCAAGGTATGATATCCTGCAGGAAACATCTTGCATCATAAAATACACGTACTGAACAAATGGTTGTCTTTACATGTTCTGTGCAGAAACTAAAAATGTTTTGCGTAATGAAAAAGCTTTAGGAGAGACTTCATGTAGACCCTTTAAAACCCCACATTTAAAATCAGAAAAGTCTATTTTTAATGGATCAGATTTAACCTTTTATAAATACTAAATATTAATAATATTAAAAAAAAAAAAAAAGCTTGTTATATCATATTCGATACATCAGTCTTTTATGGCTCATAGTGTGATATAGGACAATATAGAGTTCACACTCAAGGAGGGGAAAAAAATTATTCAGAGTAGAGCCCCAAATTGAGCAAAAATATGCAGTTTCGTGGAGTTGCTGATATTTATATGGTCAAAAAGTAAGATGAAATTCTGCAAGCTTGTAATGTAAATCAATGATATATTCATAACATTAAAGTAGACTACTTGCATATAAACGTCAGTTGTTATGCTATATCTCTCATTAATATGTCTTAGTAAGATGATATTTAAATGCTAAGGGCCAGATTTACTAAGCTGGGCAAATTAGCGTGAGAGTGCAATTCCACAAAAGCACAGATGGGAGTGGAAGGTTCTGCTCGTGATTAGTAAATGTAATTTATTTACTGCTTAGTAAATATAATTTCATGATTCATTTAAATACTCTCCTCCCATAAATTGTGTGTCTGAAAGGGAAACTCCTACAAATGCATATACAATAAGTTCAGCCGCAAAAAAAACCCTGTCTACGACTTTCAGCGCTAACTTTTCACTTGCGTGTCTTTAGTAATTCCTGACAGTAGTTTGCACTAGTGAAAGCTGTTATTAAAGGCCCCGTTCTTCATGTTTTTTTGAAGCTTTGATTGTGTTTACAGTGTGCAATATTAACATGTTCATGTTTCGCGTGTAAAAAAAACAGTATTTTTCACACAATTTACTTATCTGTATACCGCTGTTTTCACTGTCCAAAAAACGTCCTGATGACTTCCTTGTTCTATGAAGTCCCTCCTTCAGAAATACGTAACGAGTTCTGACTGTACGTTCACACCGCCGCCGACTTGAGCGTCAAAGAAGCTCTGGCCCCCCTGTCAAGGACGCTTGTCAAAAAGTACGGGGAAGCTTGCTGACGCTTTGGATGCTTTGAACGCTCTGACGTTGCAGGGAGAATAGAAGTGTCACAACAGGAAATGTAATAAACAGAAAAAAACAAGCAATACATTGAAGAAACCTTTTATAATGACAGCATTTTTATAACCGTTTTGGTCACATTTGGTCGGGGAAAAAAGAATAGTTAGCTATTATTATTATTATTTGCGGTCAAATCGGTGTCACCGTGAGCAAATTAATTGCATTCCCGCTTGAAAACGAGCGTTCGTAAATATTTCAAATAAAAGTTGCGCTCATGCGGTCCCTATAAGCAAACAACGTCATGTCATAAATGATAGGAAACCTGTAGGAAACCCAGCAACGGCGATTAGTAGCTTCTCTTCCATTTTCTCGGAACTAATGTTTTGGTAGGAACGAAAGTTTACATTGTATGTTTCTCCGGAATCAGCCAGCGCGAAGGACGTCTATATTCCGATTGGTTGCTGGCGTTTTGCCGCTGAACCGCGTCACAGCTCATTACCATAAAGTTGAGCTTCTTTCAACTTTCTGATTGACGCTCAAAACGCAACGCCGATGGATTTGACGCTCCTTGCAGCTGAGAAAAGCCAGCTTCCATTGAAAATGAATGACTTCCGGCAGCTTTGGAAGCTCAAGTCGGCGGCGGTGTGAACGTACAGTGATTGTGCCAGCGGTTCCTGTGTTGTGATTCGACAGCAGCTTATCGCACGTTGCCCGGAAAGGTCACGCCTCTTACCATAAATTGGAGATGCATGCGCTGCTGAAGTGCTTCTTCTCCGTGGGAGCGCAACAAGACCACGCCCCCTTTTTTGTGTATTCCTGTGGGCGTAGATTAGTAAAAAAAACTGTTCTAGTTACGTCATTAAAAAAGGGGGACGTAGTCCAAACCGGCCGTTCGCTATATGCTTTGAAAGGGGACTTCTGTTAAATAAAATATCTCGCTAGGCATTGAACTATGAGCTTTATAATTTTACAGGTATTATTTATGCTCTAACAGCAACATTACACACTAATTAAAGTTTGAAAAATGGAATCGCGAAGAACGGGACCTTTAAATCTGGCCCTTAGCTTTATGATTAGGGGTGTCACTATTCTCAAAATCTTCGATTCGATTGAATTTTCGATTCTAAGTTCACTGTTCGATTAGATTCTCGATTTTTACATTATTTTTTTTAAAAAGCACAGGTTGCTATGCCGTTTTTAGAATATACCTTTATGCAATATAATATCTGACCTTTGTTCGCAATGTACCACACTACATTGTCAAATTTAAAACATTTATTAACAACATAAAGTGCTTATAATATAATATAATACCTTATATCTTTAGTCAATTGGAAACTTAAGCAAAATAACCTGACATATTTTGCCATAACCTGCCATACGCAGATTATAAAATCAAATCAGTCATTTTAAACTGTCTGCGAAATGCAATTTCAGAAACAGCGTGAGTGTTCAGCGGTGCCGCGTCTTCTCTCTCTCTGTCTCTCAAAATGGGTTGCACAAGGCAATCGTCAAGCGCGCTGCTCTCACGTTTCGGGAGTCGTGACATGACGGAATTGTCACTTGCATAATCGGGCCAGCATTGCATCGTGAGTAACTAAAGTTTACCATTTGCACATCTTTTTAAGTCTTACCAGTTTGAACATTCAAGCGATTTTAAACTATTCAGTACTCGTGCGCTCTCTGAGAGATGGTTTTCTTTGCACACATACATAAAGCCGCCTCGCAAACAGGCAGATGACGACATTCAAGTTCACAAAACAAACAAACAGTTGTTGATTTAACAGATAAATCTATGTTTTTGTGGAGATGCCCTGCCATGTTAGTCGTGCTTCCAGTGGAAGAATATGGTACACGCACATAGCAGAGCTTGCAAACTGTGGCTTTTTTTGAAGCGCGAACGTTGACAACATAACTCACTGGAAATCCCAAATACTTCCACACCGGTGACTTCAATGAAAGAGTAGACGGTTCAAGTTCTGTTGATGGGTCTCCTGCATGCATCTGCAGTTGCCATGCTATCTTTTGAATGGCTGTAGCCAAGTTAGAGGAGGTTGACTCGCAGCACTTCAACACGCGTGTTTTTTTCCGTGACATGGGGGCGTGGCAGCTTCGACGATTCCAATTTTTAATTCGAAGTTTGAGATTGTGACTTAATTTCGATTCGTTCGAAATCGTGACACCCTTATTTATGATCAAAGCTCTGATGTTTTAATTGTGGCAGCAAAACCCATAATACAATACAATGATTGAGAGATGTACAAATAAGCGTTCCTCAGAAGCCTTTGATACATTTTAACATGATTTTTCTAAAAAACGATAGATAGATAGATAGATAGATAGATAGATAGATAGATAGATAGATAGATAGATAGATAGATAGATAGATAGATAGATAGATAGATAGATAGATAGATAGATAGATAGATAGATAGATAGATAGATAGAAATGATCAAGTCAACCTAAGTTGCTTCAGTCCAGGAACTGTTCATTTTGAAATATCATTAACAATATAAAAGTTATTCTTGCGTTTCATGGCAAAAAGATGTGTACCACCATCTGAGGGTGGAAATATTTAGGGTGTATTCACACCAGGAAAGTCCGATAGTTCACTTGCTTTGGTCCGGACCAAATAATTTTTTTTTTTGGTACGGTACGCTTTCACACTGCTCTTTTTGCAAGTGAACCAAAATTTGTAAACAAAACCACACGTGTGCTAAGGTCGTCCATTCATTGGACAAGGATTCTCAAGTAGGGAAATCAGGAAGTGCAAAAAAGGCTCAGCATGGAGATATTTCGTACTGCAATATTTGTTATTTTACTAATTTTGTGTTATTCTGTACAAAAGCAATATGAAGAAACTGCGCAGAAGACGGATAAGGTATAAAGTTTTGATTCATAGAGAGGGGCTATGTTCACACATTCAAATAATGAGATTCTTATTGTATATCCTGCTATCAAGTGCTGTCAATGTTAACGCTTGTGATTTGTCCAGTTTAACGCAGCGTCATCCTTGTATTGTAACTATCGTTACATTATATGAACTGCAAAAGCGATTAGACTAAAGAGAACGCTCTGTATGTGAATGTCCTGATGCACACACTCATTCATTCATTCATTCCATTCCAATGATGCACACACGACGCGCAGAAAGACGCGCAACAGTATCGTGTGGCCAGACAGCGCGCCGGAATGGAATTCTCTTTCGCACTTAACCAACAATAACACAAACCATTATGCCAAAATCTCCGACTACGGAAGCCTTTTAACTCAAAGGCGCAGTGCTTTCTTGCAATTGGGTCGGTTCATGTTCACACCATAAACGAACCGTACCAGAGTTCGTTTGGAACCGTACCGAGACCACCTCTTCAGCTGGGTCTCGGTTCGGTTGTTTGGTCCGCACCCGAGTTCGATTGCTGTATTCACACCTGCCCAAAAGGTCCGCACCAAGGGGGGAAACGAACTAGAGTTCGATTCAATCGAACCAAACAAGGCAGGTGTGAATGCACCCTAAAAGTATGTAAAGGCCTTTTACTTACTGTAAAAGTATTAACTATAAATCAGAAGGCATGTAGAAGATTGTGTGCAACAGGTTTTTCAGCAACGCTTTGATCATTTTTAGGCATTAGAAATTAATTAATATTTTTTAAATGTATGAAAATATTTCCTAGATTGTTGTGCCTCCATTGCCTGGAAAGGCATTGAAGAGACAGCTCCCCTTCCGTGGAGATGAGGGCATTTTTGAGGAGTCCTTCATTGAGGAGAGACGATCTGGGCTTGAACAGTTCATCAACAGGTTGGCCATCGAAATGATGCACAACGGACACTGCTAAATTATAAAAGTACAAGACACCAGTTACTAAAATTTGAGGGTCTGCAATAATTACACAAATTTATTGTGATTTTTTTTTTTTTTTTCACATTTTCTGTTAAAAAGGCTTTTGATGGATTGCATGCATACATATTTTGCTCATGTTTCCTCTTCAGAATTGCAGGTCATCCTTTGGCCCAGAACGAACGCTGTCTTCACATGTTCCTGCAGGATGAAAGTATTGACCGGAACTACATTCCCGGAAAAGTACGGCAGTAGGGTTTTCCAAACTGGGAGGGTCTTCTTTCTTCAGTTGTCAGCTTCTAACTATCTGCAAACAGTGCAGAGTAACGTTTATTTTTACACCGAGCAAAATCTAGATGCGTGATGAACCGTGCAGTACTTGGTTTTATTTAACAGATCATGTTTTGTACATGTGTCTGAGAGTTTCTCTTTACACACACACTTGTATTTATTTTACATCTATACAATGCACTTGTTAGTGTGTGTGCACGTATAAAATGATATAACTATACATTAAGCTGTAGCACTGTAAATCGAAGAGGGTTGGCTCATATTTTTGTCCTCTCTGGCGACTGTTGATAGAACATGTGCTTTTCGATTTCAAGAGTCGAGGTGTCATTCCAAATAGCGTAAATGCTTAAAACAATATTAAGGGAGCAATGAGGAGCCGGATATTTGCAGCAGATCAGAAAAATGGTCATAAATATAAAGCATTACGCTGTTTACACAAAGCAGCAAGCTCAGAAAATGTTCTGGGGTGTGTTTCAAACTCGTATTATTGAGTCATACTTGTTTTTGTAGTCACGTGACCATCAGCAGGACTGTAAAGTACTAGTCAGTATTCAGAATCATAACCGGAACTTGGTGATTTTGCTTCCTTAACCGTCCGATCCGTCATTTGAATATAATTTGAATGACCATATTATACAATTGAGCATGTTGCATTTCAATCTGATTAACTCTGTGAACGGACTTCAATATTTTTCAGACACGTGGATTATCAAGAAATTGGAGCCTTTTAATTCCAATTTTATGTGACAAGATTTGGTTCTGAGACTATTTTGGAAGATTTATGCTTTTGTTCAAAAAAGTCTTGGTGTTAGTAAAGAAATAAGTTCAGAAAACGACTAAATATCAATTATATATCAATATACCCAATAATAGGCATTTAGTAGTTGGAAGAGGTATGTTCTAAAAACTGCTATTGGATTGAAGTGCTGTAATATGTCCCTTTTTTTTTTTTTTTTGCCAATATGGAGTTTATTTGGGAAAACTTGAAATAAGGGAATGAGACTTGTATAGTATGCGAGTGCAGGTTTAACTCAAGGATGCGTTCTGAACATGTCGATCATGTGAAAGATTCAAAAACAGCTCTCTAAGAGAGGACAAAATGTGTGCCAACTGTGGAAAAGTTGTCCTGCCAAAGTTCAGTCATTTTGCTCAGAATGACTCTATATTTAAGTTATCTTCTGTGTTCATTGATTTGTGCCTGTGACGTTTGTCTGTAAATAAAGTAAAACAAAATAGAGAACACCGGCTGGAGATGTTATAACATCAGTACATTTTTTCCCCCCCTTATTCTGTTTATTCTCTCTTCCATTTCAGGTGTGAATAAAGTAAGTTTTGTTTTTTTACTCTGAGTGTGTTGTTACTGATGTGGGGGAAACAATGTCTGCATGAATGCTAATGATCAAATTGGTTATATTGTAGGGAAATTGCTGTCATACTTACAAAACTCACTTCAATGTCGTCTTAAATCTTGTTGCTTTGCTAATTTTATTTTGCATCTGCTTGTCATGTCCTTACCAGTAAAACTACTGTTGGCTGCATGTCTTGATTTGCATGCTTTGTGGTGTAAATTCTGGTTTCACTCAGACTGTTATTAAATTGATAGTTCACCTAAAAATGTAAATTCTTGTCTTTAATTACTCACCCTCATGTCGTTCCAAATGAAGATATTTTTGATGAAATCTGAGAGCTTTCTGACCCCCATAGACTGCAACGTTATTACCACTTTCAAGGCCCAGAAAGGTAGTAAAGACATTGTTAAAATTGTCCATGTGACTACAGTGGTTCAACCTTAATGTTATGAAGCGACGAGAGGAGAAATCTCTCGGATTTCATCAAAAATATCTTAATTTGTTTTCCGAAGATGAATGAAAGTCTTAAGGGTGAACTAACCCTTTAACGTCATCCAATCAAGTTTTTGTCCAGAATAATAGAACGAAAGAGGCACAGCATAGTTTGCACTAAGTGCATTCGTTCTGTCAAGATCTCTAACCGTGTTCATGTCTTTTGGCCTGTGATCCAAAGGTTTTGGTAAACCCCCTCCCTGTCCTGGACCCATCTGCTCTACCAGCTCTTTTCTGCACATCAGTCAAAGCCTTTCACAGCTGCTGTCCATGATATCCTGTACATATTTCTGTTCTCGGATAGAACTTAACTACAACATCTATTTCACCCTGAGGATGAACTCAACTTTATGCTGTATTTATACCTCATGCACTCATTTTGTGGAAACATGCTCTTTTTTGCCTGATCTTTAAAGAAATATTATTTTCCTTTAAAAATAGTGTTGTGTGTTTATTCTGGTTTAAACTCCTGGCTTAAACCTTTCAGGCAACCCACCGATTTTTCTCTAGTAAATAAATAAAAAGGAGAATTTGGTCAGGCCGCTATGACATTCCTCAGTGTATTCTAAATTAAAACTCTAAGATTCATTTGATTTAAAGCAACACGCTTCAATCCTAAAGAAAAGTGACCTCATGTTGAGTATTTCCATCTGAAATCCAGAGAACAATTTTTATCAAACTAACTCACCAAAATGTAGCACTTCAGAAACTAAAACTGGGATTGGCTCTTGACAACGTCTTCCTTTACATTCCATATTTCATTTGTATCCTTTTGACTAAATATGTTATAACAAGGCTTTTGCAACAATTTGAATTGTATTCTCCTTTGTTTAGTATCAGTGTAACGAGTCAAGCTTTGGGAATGTATATATTCAATCACTGTGAAAAACTGAATTTCATTATGACAAAATGTGTTACATCTGCTGTTATGTTTTATATATGCCATCTCTCAAAATGAGGTATTTTATTTTCTGGCTCTTTCCATTCTGGTTATTTTCAGGACTGTGTGTAAAGAAAAGGGCACTAATTGATTTTTAAACCGACAGCCATCCTTTCTACCCATGAATAAACGCTATCTGTCTCATTCAATGGATTCTCTCATTCTGTTCAATGAAGCCATATGATTTATATTTTATAGTTAATCGAATGTAAATCTTATAGTTTGTAATAATAACGTGTACATCCACACCTCGACATATTTGAATGTTCGTTTTAATACAGTAATTCATTGAACAGATCAAAAAGGCTGTTGTTTTCTTGAATGTAACCACGAGGTGGCAGCGCTGCAGAAAGATGCATGAGAAATCTACTCGTCAATCAGTATCATTTCATCCGAAAGAAACCTGCAGTTATATTTTTAATTACACTAAATTAATATTTTCAGTTATATTACCGGTCAAAAGTTGTAATGAACAATTATATTAATTATAAATTAATTACTTACAGTTATTTTTTGAAGTCTTTAATGGGGCTGCATTTATTTGATCAAAAATACAATAAAACAGTAATATTTTGAAATATTACAATTATAAAGGAACTGTTTTTATATTCATCTATTTTAAAATGTAATTTATTCCTGTGACAGTAAAGCTGCAGTCTTCCGTGTGATGCTTAACGTGATACTTTTTTTCAGATTCTTTGATAGAAAGTTATCATAGAACAGAACAGCCTTTATTTGAAACAGGAAACTTTTGCACCACTATTAGTCTTTACCGTCAATTTTGATCAATTAAGCTGCATGTCCATCCTAAAGGTCTTTCTTTCTTTCTTTTTTAAATCTTAGGCTACTTAGGCCAACCCCAAACTTTTGAGTGGTAGTGTATCACGGTTTCCACAAAAGTATTAAGCATCACAACTGTTTTCAACATTGATAATTATAATAAGAAATATTTCTTGAGCACCAAATTAGAATATATGAATAATTACAGAAGAATTATGTGACACTGAAGACTGCAATGATGCTGAAAATATACATTTGAAAATATATTAAAATAGAAAAAAGCTCCTTTAAATTTAAATAATATTTCTGTTTTTACTGTATTTTTTTTTAATCTCATCCAAAAAAAAAAATCAAGATTTTTTTCAAAGATAATTATTCCAAACTTTTCACCTGCGGTATAGTGCTAATGAACTACAAAATCACAGAAATCTTTTCTGGGTGTGCCCAGTTTATTTTAAGACCCTTCTATTGATTACAACTGTTTTCAGGCCCGCTTGCCCTTGTGTAAATTGCTCTGATCAGTCTGGATTAGACATGGGGGAGGGAAAGTGTCGGCGAACAGGTAAAGTCTACCTAAATGAGCCGGTCATGTAAGCTGTGTAAGCGCTGCTTGAATGTGGATAAACTGACACCATTACTTCTTACAACTGCAAGAAGAGGCGTGTTAAGAGGATTAATATGTTCCTCATTTAGATCTTGGATACTTGCTAATAGTTGAGTCTAATAGTCGGTGTGAGTCACAAGGACAAACGAGCTCAAAAATTATTTTATTTTCACTGTGAACTTTTGATTATTTTGAGTAATAGTGTTTTATTGTAATAGCCCATTGAAATACTTTATGAATTAGGCTAAATGCTTGTTCACACTTTGTAAAAAGAGGGCTATCAGTATCACCCATTCTCACAAACACCGCAAAGGGATAAATATCCATTAAGTCACACTTGCCATTCACTTTAATAGACTTCATCTGACTATGAAGTAGGAGCAGTAGTTTGGAAATGAGTTTGTGCATAACGCATGACTGAAAAATTAGTCCGTGAAGTGGAAGCTAAATGAGATTTGTTGATGCCTACACAAACTGACCGAAGTGAAAGTTGCTTTCTCACAATGCTTTCTTTGATGCACAGGCTTTAACCCTCTCTATGAAAACATGCTAAAAGGAGCAGCCAAATGGACAGAAGTGAGATTACAAGTGCTTTGTTAACTCTGAAACTGCATGAGATCACAGAATACAAGGCTGTGACCTGCTTTCCACGGGTTACCATTGTTTTATGATGGTTCAGTCAACTTGACGGGATGGAAAAAGATTAAACAAGAATCGCGGATATGCACCAGACATTTTGTCTGGACGGGAACCAACAATGTTTATTATATTACATTTAATAAAAGGTAGATCCATATGTTTCCTGAACATGCACGTTCAATTCGGCTCTCAAAAGGGGGGGTGAGGGGTTCAAGTCCAAGTCCAACCCTACAAGGTCCAAGTTCATTTCTTGGAAAAGTTTCTGATTAAGTCTATGTTTCAGCGGATAATGGGCCCCCTGCTTAGGAGAGCAATCTGAACTTTACCAAGGCCGACGGGAGGAGATTTATTTTACAACACTAACAGAACCTCCTCATACACCAACCACACCACAGAAAGAGATCATTAAAGTTCATTTTATTTAAAGGCAAAGCTAAAGCGGACACCATATTAACCCTCTACTGCACGCATTATTATGCAATCATGGAAAAAAAATTTACAGTGTTTTTTTATATATAAAATAGACTCAAATTAACATTTCTTTTTTTCTTTTTTTTTCTTTTTTTTTTTTTTTTGGGAGGGGTACTTTTGGGTACGTTGCCATATGGCAACATTGTGGGACAATGGAACAGCCTGATGCGTTTTCTCCCAAAATGATATGAAATTCATAGATGATTACAGACCTGTCTTTTAGAAATGAAATTGTTTTTATTATTTAAAATGTTTTCAAGAGCTTTGTGTACAAAATATGAAACTAATTTTCAAAGTATTATTTCAACAATATTTACAAAACATCTGACGCAAACTCATAAGAACTGTTCAAGTGAAACTACTCAATGTGAAACGATTATTTCAACAACATTTACAAAACATCTGACGCAAACTCATAAGAACTGTTCAAGTGAAACTACTCGATGTGAAACGCCTTAAAGCAGTTGTTCTCTCCGTTAAAGGTGGGGTATGTGATTTTCTTTTTTGACCATTTTTTCAAAATCACTTGAAATCCTATTCTTAACCCACTTACAGCCACTGAGTTAGAAGCACTGAGATGGAAATTAAAAAATTTTATCATCTGTGGAACGGGCAGGACTTGAAAAACTCCAGCCAATCATTTCCAAGACCACCTAGAATCATTGGACAGTAAGTGCGTCAATCAAACGGTCGTACCATACCCCCCTCCCCCTATGCCCCTCTTCGAATGGGTGGAGTCAGGGCCAGCGTTGGAGGAAAGAAGGTAGGACCTTTTGAGTTGTGTATTTTCAAAATCTGCCGGCCGTTTTGCAAATCACATACCCCACCTTTAAGGCAGAGGTGCACCTTGCACTTAGAGCGAACCCCTCTGACGATGCCCTTGCAGCCAGGATTCTTGCACCTTCCTTTTGGTGCACCCATCTCTGGCCAGTGATCAAAGCGGTCAAGACGGATATATATTTTACTTTTATACTTTACTTTTACTTTACTTTATAAATATATACAAATATATATAAATATATGAGTATAATACAACCATCCAACTATATCAGTGCATCCATACATTGTCATTCATACAAAGCTACTCTGCATTAGCATGGGCAAAATATTGTTCCATTACCGCACAATGTTGCCATATGGCAACATACCTATTTTATTAAATAAAAAGGTAATATAAGTATCAAAACAATGTGACAATGATTGAAAAAAGATTAGAACTTATCCCAGATGCTTGATGTATTTTTTTATTCCGAAGAAATATGAAAAAAATGAGGAAAATCTTCACATATACACGAGCACTTTTTCAGCAGCTGGAGTCATCAAAAGTGTGTGAAAAGAATGATGTTGCAAGGGTGTGTGTAGTGTCGTGATGTCATCAAAGCATATCATTGGTTACCACCAGGTTCTATTATGAATTTAAGATCAATCAGAGCTCATGTTTATTTTCAAATTTCAAGAAATGTCCAAAGAAAGGGTATGTTGCCATATGGCAACACTGTGCAGTAGAGGGTTAAACCTGCTGGGCTTTGAGTGATCTGGAGTGATATGTGTTTTGAGTGATCTGGACCATTATTTCCACAATTTTCATACAATTTATGAAGTAGGCATCCTATTCAGAAGTAGTAAGGGAAGGTTTCTACCATTCTTTCATGATTTTCATGTTCATCACTATTTCAAAATAAAGGTCTTAAAGGAGTATGAAAATATTTTTGTTGCAAATTGATAGATTACGGCTCTTCTGTAATTTATTTTGAAAATCAGATTGTAAGCTTTCAAATGATATATAGTTTAGGATAGGTTTAGTATAGGATATATGTAATGGCTATGGTGAACCTTAAGGGGTTAATGGATCACTCTTCCCATGGGATCACCTAATGTCTCTTCATGCCAGAACCTTCTGATTTTCTCCATAAATAAATGAAAATATTGTTGTGGAAATAAAAATAGTAACCTATATACTTATCTAATAGTGCACACAAGGTTGATTTGATCTGCTCTTTCAGTTTTGTACACCAATGAGGTTATGCTCAAGGGCACTGAAGTAATTCTCATTTTGGTATTTAGGTATTTGGGTAATGTCTAGTTTACACTGAGTCCATAAACTACACTAGGACTGGGACACACCCTGAAACTTGTCACCTGAAAATGACAATTACATTCAGCCGCAGCTTTGAAACAATTATTTAAAATCAGCTAAGATTAGATTAAACTTGTCATGCATGAGTCAGAGGCTCTGTAAATAAAGGTGAATCTGATCTAATCTGATTTTGTAGTTGCTTCAAAGCTGCAGCTAAATTTAATTGACATCTTCAGGTGACAAGTTTCAGGGTGTGTCCTGGAGCCGGGGGCTGCAAAGGAGTAGTTTAGAGAAAACAATGTAAAAAAATAATAATAATAAAAATGATAAAAATAAAATTAAAGTTTATCTTTGACATGAACCTTTAATCCACTATAGGACACTGAGAAAAACGTTTTTCTTTTCTTTTTTTGCATCAAAGTTACTGATAAAATCTTGACGGTCCCTTGTTTTTATCAGCAGGCCTACTTATTCATCAATAGGTACTGCTTTACTTTTACTCACTTACGTATGTTTTGGCAAGTTCTTTATTTACTAGTGGGATGGATTTTTTGAGTTCTAATGGCTTAGCGTGTTTTACGTAGTTTTGTCGATATGAAAGTGAATCATTTACTAAAATACTATAGATTTTCACGTTGGTGGGGGGCTTGCGAATGAATGAATGGGAACCCTCTCAAACTCAAAGCTGATTGTACTTCAGCGGATGGGTGGAGACACCGCGCGGCACGGTTTGTTTATCCCTACGTCATCGATAGCTCATTGGTCAGCGTCAAAACGTAAAGACTGACTGAAGCTGAGGATGAGGTCAGGCGTGATCACTCGCACACGGTCAACCAGACTAGGTAAATACAACAAACTGAAGTTATCGGCACCGTCGCATCAGAAACCAAGAGGTAACTTTTCACTCTTCTGAATATAATAGACATTGGCTTTTAGTACAACAGATAAGACCGTTTCAGTCCATCTTGACTGCAGAATGGATCCATTAGTGCACCGGTAACGTAAAATATATATGATGCAATCGAACTATTGCATGAAATCATCTTCTAAAAATTAACCTACAGCCCCGAAATTAACGCGAGCCTTTCAATATTTGCATCTATTAGGCCGACGTATATAACGGTAAGAAAAAAATATCTTTTTTTTTTTATAATGTAGGGTAACCTACGTTAGCATTGGACTCACTAGTGCACTCTGCAAAACAAGGAACAACTCATTTATGTGCATCAATTGTCAATATAGTAATATAATTAATATTTGATTCTACGAAATACATGCAATTATGTTTGCAAATACTGTTTGCTACTGTTGCAGACTTTTATATTCTTCAAACGATGTATTTTATTTATCATTCATTATTATATTTATTTTATAAAATTACATTTAATGACATACCCCAAATGATATTCGCCCTTCTCTTATTCTGTTATTGTGCGGGATTATTATTTGAAGAAGTAAAACGTGTGTCTTAGCGAGCTAGGAAGAACCATACCCAATGGCTCTGGGAAGCACGGACACCGCTAATTTAAATGTTATTCAAATGGTCTATTTAAATGTATTACATGCCTCGGTTTTGTTCCCTGCATTTGCTGTATTTTAGATTTGTTTCGCAAAACGTCGTGTTTTTAGTCTCGGTGCGTCGTGTTTTCATTCATTCACTCGACACGAGTTCCCGCTCATCATAGACACACGTTACTGATGACCGGAAGTTGTAGTTGTATCTGTTGTAAGAGTTGCATCAGCCCAGAACTGACTGACTGGTACCAGTTCAGACTGGCCAGATCTCACACCTAACAAATTATGCTGTTTGAATATTACGTCAGAAGGGTACCTTATTCATCCCGTGACGTTAATTGCATTTTGTTTGTGTTGCCATATATATAGGCTATATCTATTAAAATAGTCTTATATAAATATTGTAATTTACTCTGCTAAACAAAATCCATTTTAAGGTAATTGCTGTGTTTTGGAACGCGATAGTCGGTTCGGTTGCATGCTGGTCTAATCCGCATCAGAATTTTTTTTTTTTTTTTTTTTGACAGCTTTTAAACAACTTTTTTAGACTGCTACAACAGAAAACTTATTATGCATATTATGTATACAATTAAATAATATAATACTAATGATCATTATTATTACTACATATTGACTACTTAATACATTATTCTAATAAATCCTTTGAATATAAATATATATATATATATATTTATAATTTTTTAAATAATAATTTAAATATATAGGATACTTGACCTGTGAACACCATTGTTTCCTGTTTAATGGACAGTGGTGTAGTGACGTTGTTGGGTTTTATTTTTTAGAGATCAGCCAACATCGGTAGTCCGAATATCACAGCACCAATGCACTTACATTTTGCGTCTATGTATATTGTGTAGAGAGTACCCGTCCTGTTTATGTAACATTTTAAAAATCATCAAAATGGTTATATAAATCAAATTTATTATGAAACAAAAGGCAAAAACAATTATGTATAGATAGTTTAGTTCTGTCTACTCTGCACTTCTTGGCTCATCTCTTCTTGTATTCATTAAATTCATCTCTTACGGGCTCCATTTGAAGTTATCTGCATTGTTCACACAAGTACGAGGCATCTCTGCTCATTTTGGCTAAACAGAAAAATGTGTCCCTCTGCAAAACAAATAAGAGAGCACAACGCTGCATGACAGGGGTGCAAGAAAAAAAGTTCTTGGAGGGCCACAGCCTGGCAGAGTTTAGCTTCAACCTTAATTAAACACCAGATCCAGATCATCAAGTCCTTCAGGCTTATTTGGAAACCACAGGTATCTGTGTTGGAACTAAACTGCAGGGCTGTGGCCCTCCAGGAATTTAGTTTTGCACCCCTGCTATATGATTTCTAGAGCTGATATAGGGCAATTTGATTAGCAGAGTGATGTATGCTTCATTATGATTGCATCATTTTGATTTTGTAGGAATAATATGATGCCTTTCATATAATGTATGACGCAATGCCAGCTTCAGATTGCATCATTCATTGTTTTGCCTAAAAAGCAGAAACTGTCCAAACCCAGTCATAGATTTATTCATAGATCCATGCCGTTTTACACAAAGGGAAGACGCAGATATTTCCCTGCGGTTTGGCCTCTAATTTACACAGAAAACCCTGTTTTTATCACAGAAAACGATTATTTCTAAAAACTCCGGCCAAAGTGGAGCTTTCTGATAACGCCGGTTATGGGTTGCATCGTCAACTCGGAGAAACGGGGTTTTAGGTTCTCAAGCGTCTCATTATGCGCCAGAAAATGCTTAACGTCATGTGAGTGCCCTATGTTTACAGTTTGTTTGGCTACTGATCGTGGATGCTGTTAAGGTGGTACTCATTTTTACTTTAGTGCAAACTTGCCTTGTAGTCTAAAGCGACATTAAGTAACTCAACTTCGCTGTCTGTCCACACAAACGAACCTTGAATGTTTGTTGTTTTGAAAGGAACAGGAAGTCGCTCGTGTTATTCGTTGTTGTTGTCGATTCTGAGGATTCTGATTGGCTTGTATGGCTTTATTCTTCTCCCTACACTGCCGCCCATAGGTTTGGCATAGTTATGATGGCGCTTGACGGCGTATTTATGCGGGTTGATGTAAATTACAACTTTCTTGAAAACGATGTTGTGTGCACGATGTTATTATTGAAAACGGAGGGGGGAAATATTCGTTTCTCTAAATACCCGGCTAAGTGTAAATGTGGCCCCAGTCTGTGGCGAGCAGGACGAGGTCGAGGGTCGTGGGAGAACGGCGCGAGGCCAGTGGCGTGATTGATAATGAGCGACACCTGCGCAACGCTCCGGTCTCGTATCTCTCACGGAGGAGCTGAAGCATAAAGGAGGAGCGACGACAGTGAAGATCGAGAGAGGAACAGGCCTGATTTTATGTTGTGTTGTTTTATGATGTGTGGCGGCAGTCGACCGTGAGGGACTGCCGTCTTTACTTTCGTTTTTGTATTTGTTTATTTATTAGGGCGGCAGTGGCTCAGTGGTTCATGTTGGTTGTCTACAAACCGGAAGGTTGGTGGTTCAATCCTCGGTTCCACCTGACCAAGTGTCGAGGTGTCCATGAGCAAGACACCTAACCCCAGCTGCTCCCGACGAGCTGGATGGCGCCTTGCATGGCTGCCGTCGCCCGTCGGTGTATGAATGAGTGAGTGAATGGGTGAATGTGAGGCAAATTGTAAAGCGCTTTGGTGGCCATTGGGTCTGTGAAAGCGCTATATAAATGCAGTCCATTTACCATTATTAAAATTGTTGAACGTTCGCCGGTTCCCGCCTCCTTATTCCCATAACATCTGAACCCTGTTACACAGTCAAAGGTGTATTTTAGTCATTTCTGGTTCAAATTTAGATCCCTTCCATTTATTACTTACTTATCCTCCGCCATTCCCAAGTCAAGGGTCATATACTGACCCAATATCGTGTCTTAAATTGGAGCCTAGAACTAGAGCCAGGCAACAATTTTAAGCATAATTTTGATTCTCAGTGACCCAGAATTTGTAAAGTTTGACTACATTTATTTCAGAAGCATTTTGGCTGTAGACCAGTGTAATCAGTTAAAGGGATACTCCACCCAAAAATGAAAATTCTGTCATCATTTACTCACCCTCAAGTTGTTGCAAACCTGTATGAGTTTCTTTCTTCTGCTGAACACAAAGGAAGATATTTTGAAGAACGATTGGAACCAAACAGTTGTTTGGCACCATTGGCTTCCATAGTAGAAAAAAAAAATACTATGGAAGTCAATGGTGCCAAAGTTCCAATCGTTCTTCAAAATATCTTCCTTTGTGTTCAGCAGAAGAAAGAAACTCATACAGGTTTGCAACAACTTGAGGGTGAGTAAATGATGACAGAATTTTCATTTTTGGGTGGAGTATCCCTTTAAGTAGAAAAGTGCAAATTATGGTTAAACTAAACTTTTCATATTTTCTGATCACAGATTATGACGGAAAAAACACTAGACAGTGGTGGCTTGCTGTACAAGAACCCATTAATTTACCTCTCATTATTTGTTGATTGTCACCAAGAAATTTAAATCGACAATTCTTCTTTTTTTTATGGTATATTTTAGTATTTATTATAAATTGTTTGTCTGTGGATGTCATTATTGTTTTTTAAAATTCATGTGCCCTCATAATCTTTAAAGGCCTACTGGAGTGCCTTGAAAAACGCAGTATTATTCAATGTGTTGGCGTAAATTCCACTTAAAGGTTCTCTAAGCGATCCTGGGTGACGTCACTTCTTGTTGACGTTCGAACTATTGTCAAACAAAACGGAGGCTAGCTAGACCCTCCCTCCTCCTCATCCGCACACTAACCCCCCAAACCACATCCCCAAACCCTTCATGTCGGTCATTGGCTGGAACAGTTTGTTATGTTTCGGGGAGCGGGTCGCCGCAGTTTATTTTTGTTGCTGTTTGTGGAGCCTGGGCTGTCTACAGAGATCGTGTTTCTTTACAATGTGTTCAAGGGACAGGCAGCCAGCGGATAGTGAGGAGATGTTTGCTGTATGTGACAAAAAATGTTTTGGCCTAAAAAACGCGTGACATCGCTTAGAGCACCTTTAAACAAGAAGACAGGGTGTGGCAAATTGAACAGCTCCTCCCCTTTTTAAAAATAGCAATAGCCTTTCATTTATCACAGCTCCACTACAGGGTTATGCTCAGTAAAGCCGCAGTTTCCTTCTAATCTCTAACTGTTTCTCCTCCTAATCTCCTCCATATCACTTTAAAATACAGCATTCTGTGCAGAATTCAAATGGGTTCGATATATTTTGTAGTCTCAGCCGACTCCTGCATATGGTCCGCTCTGTGCTATCGTGTCTCTGGATGTAGAAAGTGACTGATTTTAGACTCAGCGACAGTGTCTATTTATAATGTAGGGGGCAGAGTTTCAGATTCTAGAGAGCATTTGATTGGACAGAAAATCTAATGAGAAGCTGAAGTGCAGAGTGATGTCATCAAAATCATTGATCATACTGGCGGAAGTGAGAGACTGTAAGTTTTGAATGCTTATATCTTCTAAATGTGAATGTTGTCATTGTTTTTGAGCAAACTAGCTTATAGATAACAGACTAACATATTCATACTAAAAGCCAAACAACTTCATAGACAGTATAAGAAGTGGACAGAGCCATCTCATTGGAACTCAGTTGAGACAGTTGAAGCCCATTTTTAGCGATTTTTGAGCACTTCCGTTCCTGACGCGCAGACTCAAACCGACTCAAACTAAGCTTGATGACGTGAGCAACCTGTCTGACAGATGTTAATCTTCTAGTAGCTGTGCGTGAAAATTGCCAACGTTAATCTTGCAGAGACGGGGAACTTGAGCAAAGAGTTCTTTGGCGTGAGTGAGCAGGAGTAAGTATTCCGTTGCTTTTATGGACTCATTATCTATGGGCTTCTCCCTTGACGGGGCGTCCCCCCGATTGCCTGCGAGCTTCTCCTCCTGTCTGTACGGTAATTTCTGTACAGCGCGACAGAGAGTCGAGTGGTTATGACGCTGTACGAAAGCCTGTCCTAGGAATCAGAGTTGTTTGCCACACGGACCGAATATAGTGGTACACACAGGAAGACTGTCTTGGGGAATGTTCACCTCTTCACGCTTATTTATGTTTGTTTAATGCGTTTATGCCTTGATGTAAGTACATCTGCATATATATGTTTATTGAATGTATGTGTTTGATGTCCCGCGATCGTTCTACGGTTGTTATCGGCGCGTTTGGAGCGCCGTAGCGGCCGTAATTTGCCGCGAGATAAATCCGCTAATGAGTATTAGCATTGGAAGTATTCTCAACTGTGTAACCAATGTGTTTTATATTAGTAACATACCATGGTACAGTGTATTATGTTTATCGTATTTGTTTTATTACCATGCCAGTGTGTAAATTATTTTCAGAATACAATCTTAATTATATTTCTTTATTGTTCCTTTAGACCATTAATACAGACATCATTGCCAATGAATAACTAATCCAGATAACCACCCAAAGACTGTACAATAAAACATCTCTGTGAAGAATCTTCTCTCCGCTCCCTGATTCTCTGACCGGAATCAAGTCCATATTTGGCCGCCTCAATCAGCGTATTATTATAGTAGTAGCACGCCTCAGCTACATAAGTGGTCCTTCGAGCCGGATTGAGAGCAAACCGAACCAATATGGACAAAGCAGAAAGTGACCTATCTGAGGCAACGTCCAGACCTCGACGCAAGATTAATCTGCCCACACATCTGGATGATTATGATGTTGCATACCACCCTGCTGGGGACCTTCCTCCAAAGGCTTCCTCTCACTGTCCTAGTCAGCCCCGAAGCAGCTCGAGGAAAACGTCTCGCAGTGGTATCAGCGCTCAATCCAGGACCAGTAGGCGTTCCATTACGTCCGCTGGCGTTTACGTCCCACCAGAGCTCTCTAGCGTCCAAACTGCTATGTTGGAGGAGAAGATCAAACAGAGACAGTATGACAGTCTAAAGCAGCAAGTAGTAGAGGACTCGCTGATTGATCTGGAATACCAAAGACTGCAGGTACAAGCTAAAGAAGCTCAGCGCATGCAAGAGGAAGCGCTAGCCACAAAGGAGGCTCTGTTGAAACAACTAGAACGACAGCGCAAGCTTCAAGAAGCAGAGACTGAACTCGAAGTAGCTAAGCTTGTATCCTCTATGCTCTCTGTAGACTCTAGATCGACCACTCCAGTCCCTACAGACTCTGGTTCTCCAAATGTTCAACAGCTTGCATCGGAGCGGAGCCAGGCTTGTTCACCACAGCTTATGTCTTTCGAACCTCAGCAGCTCCCCTTCCAGTCACCCGCTGTGACGTCAACGCTGCTGCCCTGTCTTACAGCACTGCCTGATCCTGAGGTCTCTGCAGCGAAACCTAGACCGCCACATTTGGCCTCACCTGCTCCGCACTCATCGGATGCACCCATGCCCACTGCACGTGACCCAGGGCCACAAGCATTCTCATCGCTAGTCCCTGACGTTGCACCATTGCCTTCTACTGCCGTGCCAGTACACTGTGTGTCATTACCGTCGAATGTGGCCCCTCAATCTTCAGGAGTGTTCACCATCCCGACGTCCACTGCGTACCCCATGAGTAGCGGCATGCAGCGTGTGACACAGCAGCCTGTTACTGCCACATTACCTACCCATCGCTACAGGCTACAACAGACAGCAACAGCGCCGGTGACAACACTTCCAGGTCCATCGCAGCTCCCTGTCTTCAGCCACCAAGCATCGGCGACGGCACTTCATGCTCCTGGTTATGTCAAAGCATCTGTGCCTCTCCCCCCTACTGCCTACTCACTTCAACCGAGTCCAGAGCTTCTGATCGCATCAGCCTATGGCATTCCACGACCCACGTTACCCGTTTTCGAGAGTGGTGCTGAGAGTGACTTTGCTTTGTTTAAGTTAGCATTGGACAATTTGTTGAGTAATCACCACCATATCAGTGAACAGTATAAATACCATGTTCTCTTAAGTCATTTGGAACTTCCTAGTGCGCATCAGCTAGCTAAATCCTTCATGTATCATCCACAGCCTTACACTGCTGCTCTGCAGGCACTTCAAGACAAGTATGGACAACCACGACAGCTTGTTCAGTCCGAGTTGGGCGCCATCTTGAGCACCCCACCTCTTAAGTTTGGTGATGCTAATGCCTTTGACTCATTTGCATTGTCATTACAGTCTTTAGTGGGTATGCTGAGAACTCTTGAAGGCCCGAATGGTTACGAGCTTTTGTGTGGCTCGCATGTAGATCGTCTCTTGAGTAAATTGCCACCAGCCTATCGCGACAGTTTTGTTGAATACTGCCTAAATCGAGGTATTCTCCAGACCGGCACCGACAAGACCTACACATTACCTGATTTCGCAGACTGGCTCCAGATCAAGTCCCAAGCGAAACGCATCTCTAGCAGAGCAGTGGCTATGTTCCAGAGTGAAACTCCGAAGCCCTTTGGTAGAGCTAGAGGAGCACTTTATCCAAGAGGGCAGCCAAGGCCAGTTCTCCTGACACGTGAGAGTGTAGCTAAGACTCCTGAGTCGACAGCCCCTAAGTCCAGCTCCAAGCCCAAGCCATACTGTCCCCATTGTGACAACAGTGATCACTATCTCAACTCTTGTGAGGCATTCAAGAAGTTGACTACTTCCCAGATTGCATCTTGGATTAAAGATTGTAAACGATGTTGAAGATGTGGACGGTCCCATGCTGTAGAGTCTTGCAACCTCAAACGTCCATGTAGAATCTGTAAAGAGCTACATCTCACAGTTCTTCACGATTCCATCAAAGACACTACCAGTGCTGTCCTCACCGTCAGCCTCCCATCGACCTGGGTTTACTTGGACAGACCGAACCGTACACCCAGAGTCATGCTGAAGGTCATCAAGGTCCTCCTTCACAATGGACACCACACAATGGAGGCACATGCAGTTCTTGACGATGGGTCAGAGAGAACACTCGTGCTTTCCCCAGTCGTGCAGCAGCTCAAGCTTACCTGTACCCCAGAGTTACTTCATTTACAGACTGTTCAGCAATCTCACACCGAACTCGAAGGTTCGTCCGTTTCCTTCGAGGTCTCAGCAGTCACCAAACCCATGCAGAGGTTCACTATCCCCAATGCCTTTACTGCGACTGGTTTGAGTCTTGCGGAACATAACTATCCAGTGGCTGCGCTCAAACGAGCTTATCGTCATCTGAGAGATCTTCCTCTTCCCCCGGTTGACAGAGTCAAACCACTACTCCTTATTGGTTCTGACATGCCGCACCTCTTAATGCCGATACAGCCTGCATGCAGAGGACCAGACGGAGGTCCAATAGCCATCAGAACACAGCTGGGATGGTCTCTTCAGGGTCCCATGAGCCCCAAGCAGCCCTCACGGTGTTATCAGCAGTGCCTTCATATCACCACCACTCCGCTTCAGGATGATCTGATTCGGCACGTCGAACGTCTCTGGCAAGTCGACACCTTCCCATACAATGAGAAGATGGTCACCAGGTCCAAGCAGGACAAAGACGCTCTCGCTATGCTCCAGAACGCCACAACCAGTGTGAACGTAGATGGCATTCAACGTTATGCCACACCATTGCTCCGACGCATGCCCATGACCATATTCCATACAGACAAGAGTGCTGTTCTTCCTAGTCTTCGAAGTACCGAGCGCAGACTGGCACGAGATCCTGAATTAGCAAAAGCCTACTGCACTGAAATCTGCAAGTTGGAATCTGCTGGATATGTAGCCAAGATAACTGCAGAAGAAGCACACAATACCTCGGAGTCCTGGTTCATTCCACACCATATCGTACAACACAATGGAAAGAACAGGATCGTCTTTAACTGTTCATTCCAACATCAGGGCCAGTCCTTGAACAGTCAGCTGCTTCCTGGTCCGATGCTGGGATCCTCTTTGTTAGGTGTGCTTCTGAGGTTCCGACAACACACAGTAGCCGTGAGTGGGGACATAAAAGCTATGTTCCATCAGGTACGCTTGTTGCCCAAGGACAAGCCAGTGTTGCGGTTTCTTTGGAGGGACATGTGCAGAGACCAGGAGCCTGAGATATATGAATGGCAGGTGCTTCCGTTTGGAACTACATGCAGCCCTTGTTGCGCCATTTACGCCCTCCAGCGCAGTGCCCAAGACCACCAGAACAACCAGGTCAGTCTGGTTAACATAGTTGAGAATTCCTTCTATGTTGATAACTGCTTGCACAGCACTTCGAACTCTGGTGAAGCTAAGGAGGTAGTTGATGGACTTCGTCAATTACTGTCTGAGGGAGGCTTCGACCTCAGACAGTGGGCCTGCAATGTACCCTCTGTAATCGGACATCTTCCTGCAGAAGCCCGGTCTGCTAACAGTGAACTGTGGTTGACAAAAGCCAGTACAGACCTACAAGAACCCACTCTGGGCCTACGGTGGGACTGTCTCAGTGACACCCTAGGCTATAAGTTGCGATCAACCGAGCATCTAGAGCCTACCATGAGAAACGTGTACAAGACCTTGGCCAGTCAGTATGACCCGCTGGGGTATATCATCCCGTTTACTACCCGGGCCAAAGTTCTCATCCAAGACCTCTGGAAGCAGAATTTGGGCTGGGACAATCCAATAACACCTTTACAGCTAAGAGAGAAGTGGCTAACTTGGATGCGAGAGATTCCTAATCTCCTTCAGCTGCAATTTCCCCGACCTTATGCCCCAGCCTGTGCTGATTACCCTAGTGCCATCCGGGAACTTCACATATTCTGCGACGCATCAGAAAGAGCATACGGCTCAGTGGCCTATTTGCGTACTACTGATGATCAAGGCCACATCCATGTTGCCTTTGTTCTGGCCAGATCCAGAGTGGCTCCCAGAAAATGCCTCTCCATGCCTCGTTTGGAACTGAGTGCAGCCCTGACTGGCGCCCAGTTAGCGACAGTGATCCAGACTGAGTTGCCTCATAAATTCCAGACAGTCACCCTCTGGTCTGACTCAACAACTGTGCTGAACTGGCTAACCTCTGAGTCCTGTCGCTACAAGGTATTTGTAGGGACGCGCATAGCAGAAATCCAGACCCTTACAGACACGGCTGAATGGCGATATGTTGATTCAGCTCAAAATCCTGCTGACCACATCACAAGAGGCCTGACACTGACCCAGATAGCAGGACCTCACCCATGGAGTTCAGGACCCGACTTCCTCCTTCAACCTTCTGATCAGTGGCCATCTACACCCGTCACTAAGGTAGAATCTGAGATCAGCGAGTTGAGGAAAACTGCATTCATCGGCACTGTCAAAGTTACCAATCAGTTACTTGTAGACCCCGATCAATTTCGCACATGGCTAGAGCTTATTGAGGCAACTGTCAGGTCCCTACACGGGGCGGCTGCTGCAACCAGTGACTCTTCACTGCAAGCTGATGACTATGTTGAAGCAGAGAAGCTTATTCTGGCCCAAGCTCAACAGGACTCATTCCCACTAGAAGTTCAAGCTTTGAAGACTGGACAGCTGATTCCAGCTACCAGCCGTTTGGCATCCCTTGCACCAGAGTACGATAAAGACACAGGTCTTATCAGAGTAGGGGGACGGTTACGTAGAGCTATTGACCTTGACCTTGATGCTATTCACCCTATACTGTTAGACCCTGGTCATTCTACAACGAAGCTGTTAATTAAAGAAATGGACAGCCGACTTCTGCATCCTGGTTCTGAAAGGGTGCTAGCGGAATTGCGTCGCCAATATTGGATACTTCGGGGTCGGGAAGCCGTCCGTAAGCATCAACGTAAATGCCCAGATTGTCAGTTCTGGCGAGCCAAGCCTGAAGTTCCCCAAATGGCCGATCTTCCATCCTGCAGGCTGCAACTTCACCAACCACCGTTCTATTTTACTGGAGTGGATTGTTTCGGCCCCCTTTCAGTCAAGATTGGTCGTCGCCATGAAAAAAGATGGGGTATCCTTTATAAGTGCATGACAACCCGATGTGTGCACCTAGATCTGTTGGAGCACCTTGACACTGATGCATTCCTGCTCTCTTTGCATCGCTTTATAGCAAGACGAGGTAAGCCCATGGAATTGCTATGTGACAACGGCACCAACTTTGTAGGAGGAGACCGCGAACTGCGTGACACTTTTGATGCCATGGCACCCAAGCTTCAGGAGCTGCTTGCTCCACAGAAGATCAGATTCCGCCACATTCCACCTAATGCTCCTCATTTCGGAGGAACCTGGGAGCGTGAAGTTAAATCTGTAAAGACTGCACTGCGGGTTATTCTGCGAGAGCAAACGGTGCCAGAGCCAGTGCTGCGGACGTTGTTAGCGGAGGTTGAGGGTATTCTAAATGCCAAGCCTCTCGGCTATGTATCCTCCGATGTAGCAGACGTTGACCCAGTGACGCCAAACCTGCTCCTTATGGGCCGTCGTGATGCCTCCCTACCTCAAGTCTTTTTCGACTCTACCAACCTGCTCGGAAGACGCAGATGGAGACATAGCCAGGTGTTGGCGGATCAGTTCTGGACTGCCTTTATCAGAGATTACCTCCCAAGTTTACAGGAGCGGCAGAAGTGGAGAAAGGATGGCAAAGAGCTAACTGTGGGCGAAGTCGTTCTCATTGTTGATCCCCAACTTCCTCGTGCCTTGTGGCCTGTGGGCACGGTGTCTGAGACATTGGCTGGACCTGATGGGAAAGTTCGCGCTGCTCGCGTCAGTGTTAATGGGAAATCCTACACTCGTCCAGTTGTTAGGTTGATTCTACTTCCGCCTTTTGAGGAGGATCATTAGATACTGTAGACAGACTTTCTGTGTTTTCAATTCTCCAGTCAGATAATTGGGGGCGGCTGTGTACGAAAGCCTGTCCTAGGAATCAGAGTTGTTTGCCACACGGACCGAATATAGTGGTACACACAGGAAGACTGTCTTGGGGAATGTTCACCTCTTCACGCTTATTTATGTTTGTTTAATGCGTTTATGCCTTGATGTAAGTACATCTGCATATGTATGTTTATTGAATGTATGTGTTTGATGTCCCGCGATCGTTCTACGGTTGTTATCGGCGCGTTTGGAGCGCCGTAGCGGCCGTAATTTGCCGCGAGATAAATCCGCTAATGAGTATTAGCATTGGAAGTATTCTCAACTGTGTAACCAATGTGTTTTATATTAGTAACATACCATGGTACAGTGTATTATGTTTATCGTATTTGTTTTATTACCATGCCAGTGTGTAAATTATTTTCAGAATACAATCTTAATTATATTTCTTTATTGTTCCTTTAGACCATTAATACAGACATCATTGCCAATGAATAACTAATCCAGATAACCACCCAAAGACTGTACAATAAAACATCTCTGTGAAGAATCTTCTCTCCGCTCCCTGATTCTCTGACCGGAATCCAGTCCATATTTGGCCGCCTCAATCAGCGTATTATTATAGTAGTAGCACGCCTCAGCTACAGACGCAATCGTTAGCCTATTTTTACTAAATCTGTTTCTACGGGGCCATAATGTAACATACAAGGTAATGGAGCCCTTTATACATTGTCGAGTTTCTTTAGAAATAAATAATGGACAAATGGAGTCTTTAAACGCCTCAGATGTAAAGTTATTCGCTGTCAAAGTGATGCCAAAATGAATGGGAGTCAATGGAAATGCTAACGCAAGTGAAGTTCTGCTACAACATGGCGGCACCCGGCCGCCTTCAACTTCCGGTCGATGGATTACCCCCTTGAACAACTTGGGAACTTTAAAGGTGCAGTATGTTATATAGACAGCTAGTGGTTGAAATGGGTATTGCAGTCCAAATGATAAATATTGGAGAGGGTTGTTTCTCCCACCCCCTTCTCCTAATACTCGATGCTCACTTTGCTAGATTGCTAGATTGAGGACACAAAACAGGAACGACTGAAATTGGCAATAGTAGGCGACGAGCCTTAGGCCGTGTGTCCACCAAAACGTTTTTAGCCAGCTGAAAACGTTAGACGCTCTGCTGAAAACGCCTAGCTGTGAGCGCATGAGAGCGTTTTGGAAGCGCAGCGTTTTTTCCGTTGAGACGTTTCGTTGCTATGATACAGAATATCCGCAGCACAGTTTACTTGTAACTGATTTCGCAGGTAATTTGTTTCATACTAAAAAAATATTTTTCATCCATTTTGTTCGGTTTGCTCTGCTGGTTGATGTCGTTGTACAGAAAGAATGTTGTGACAGTTGGTCGCTGTGATATTAGTCCCGCCCCTCCTCCACTGTGATTGGACGGTTGGTGAAAAGTGACAGTGATGAGCGCTGCGTTTTATCCAAAAGTTGAAAAATTGTCAACTCTTGGCGACCAGTAAAAACGCCGGGCGCTCAGCGCTTCAGCGTGTAAAAAATGCCGAACGCTCAGCGCTTGAGCGTTAAATACACGCTCAGCGCCTCGTTGCGCTCATGGCGTTTAAAAAACGCGGCGCTCCCATTGAAAACGTACGCCAGGCGCAAGTAAAAACGCTTTGGTGGACACACGGCCTTACACTATAAGTTGATGACTTAATTTATCAGTGTTTAATATGCCTCTAGTCTGGACATAGAGCTATTTAGATGGATGCCAAGGCTTTTTAGGTCAGATGGAATCTGTGATCTCTGACCCAGTTTGTTGGGTTTCATGGCTACAATATGCTGTTTTCTGCCAACTGGCAACCCGGGGTGTCAAAATACTAATGGGTAATTTATAGGTCTGTGTATCGATTCCAGTTCGATTCGATTTCGATTCGCAAGCTCTCAATTCGATTCGAGTTTCAATTTCTAAATTCGATTTTGATTCCCGATACGGCTCAATGAATATAGATTTGATACAAATACTATATTTATAAAAAAAGAACAATGAACTAAAGTGGTTCCTAGTGGTTAATTAATAAAAAGAAATTAAGAGCCTCAAACCCGTGTACTGAACTTTTTATTTTAGGTACACTTGGGTGCACCTAAAAAAAAAATGCATACAATGAATAGACAGGATTTTAATGCAAGATGAAAAACTGAGGCTGATAATTGGACAAGTCAGAACAGATGCCTTGATCAAACAGGATCAGGATGTTTAAGATAAAACAATCAAATCTCTAGCCTGGATGCCAGCCCGAACCCCGCCCACAACATTTTTGGTCGGGAAGTTCGGTCTGGACTCGATCCATTGAGGAGTAATTATGATTGGTTCAGAATTAGTCGGGCCAATCAAATTGCCAGGGCGGGCTTTATACGATGATGGACAGATGATCTGCAGTTACGTAATCATCGCGTTATCAAAGAGCGCTTGGGTTGAACTGGTTTCCCTCAGAGATGACTGCAGCTGGAGAATTGAGATGTATAGATTCCGCTATCGCGTCTGTTGTAAAATAAATCGACAGCGCATTAATTTTAAAAGACGAACAGAGAACTGCAATCAAGCCATTTGTCGATCGGAAAGATGTGTTTGCCGTCCTTCCTACGGGATTCGGCAAAAGTTTAATTTATCAGCTGGCTCCGATGGTCGCTAAGAAGATGGGATGCAATGAAAACCCTGTGGTTGTTGTGGTTTCTCCTTTTGTCGCACTCATGGAGGACCAAGTAAAAGAAGCAACACTCATTATTTTACTACTTCTTCCAGCGTAGTTGAGTTCTGTTGTTGACAACTTTGCGTAGCTCATAAAAAAAAACACTTACTGCGTTGCTCTGATTGGTTGTAGGTCAATCCAATTGAGTGCAGAGTTTTGTTTTTTTCTGGTTTGGTTAAGACACGCCTCAAAGCCCTATGGAGCAGTATCAGACTCACATTCTGACTAGAATATGAGTATGACGAAGTCAGGCTATCAAATCTCACATCATTAGCTGTAACATTGACATACAAGCCTATGAACAGTGTAGGAAAACTAATACTGGCTTTTGGATGTTGAATAAATAAAAATGGAAAAAAATCGATTCTTGGCCTTTGTGAATCGATATTGAATTGGCCACGTTTTGAAAAAACGATAAGTTGAAAAATCAAATATTTTTGCCCAGCCCTAGTAATTTAGTACTGGGTGGAATTACACACACCGAAACAAAAACAGACATTCCGACAAGGAGCGCAGCGCATATTTCAAAGTAGAATAACTGGCTATTGTGTTGTATTTCTGAGAAACAAGTTTGTGAACTTACTCACACAAGATCACAGCATTAGCTAACCATCCATCCAATCAATTCCTAATAGACAAAATCAAGTCGACTGAAACACATTAGCATTTCTTTTGTAAAAAAATTTTTGTAAGTTAACGATTATGTTCATAATAGTGAAAACCTCAAGCTTGTTCAGTATATGATGAAGCATCTCTGGCTGTTATTTTGCATCTGTGGAGCCTTGTTAAAGCGGGCTGTGTGATGGCATTAAGCCAGCTATGTGAGAGGTTCCCAGGTTCATTCACAGCGCCATGTGCCTAAAAAAGTCCGTTTCATAACCATGAACAGTTTAGTTCTCTCGAAGAATGAAGCTCTCATGCTGGTTTCTGCTTGTAATATGGCACCGGTGTCCAGTGGATCCTGTGGATCCTTCAACAGTTTCGTAGTATCTCCTTCCTCAGCGGCATATCTTGTTGTTTGGCGCGAGAAGATATATATTCCAGTTCTGTGTTTATATGCACCGCATGTAGACTATGAAATGTCCATTTACCCACAGATATCATTTCATGCTTATAGGTCTTATCAGTCTGCTAAATCAAATACAACGTGATTAGATTGATCAAAAAGTAATACTGACCCTGATTTACTAAGAACCTGAGCCTGGGAATGATTGTTCCTACAAGGATTTTGCAAATCCCGTCATGAGGAGTAACAACAGTAATAAGACTGAATAGGCCTTTAATATCTCTCAATGGTCAAATGTATCATCAATCATGTCACAGATGGTTTAGAGTATGTAATTGGCCAGTTTAATTTTTTTAGGGAAATTGTTCTGATTAAACCTTGAATAGGGGGTTAGTGGGGTTTGTTTTGAAAGTTCAGATGTTGGGCAAACACATTTACTGAGTTGCAGCAGTACAAAATCCGTTCTGCGGAAAAGATAACAAAAACAACACCTAATGTAAACCAATAGAAGTCCTTACTCTCCTCCTGTTAAGAAGGTTAACCAGTTGGCGGGTCTTTATGTAAGCCTCTTAGAATCCAGTTGAGGTATTTATTTTGAGAAAAGCCCAGTGAGTCACTTCAAAACACTTAACATCTCACTCATTAATGGGTTACATAAACCCTTAATAGACATGATGAGCGCTGTTTCCTCATGAATAAGTCTGTGCATTCATTGATCAACATTGTTGCTACTAGCTTGCACTTCTAGTGTTCAAACTAAAGTAGGTCAATGACATTATGCTTATTTTTTTGTCCCAGCTATTAATTTGTTACAAAGGTGCTGCCTTCGATTTTTAAGTACAATCAACCTTGGATGTTTGAGTCATTTCGAAATGTTCATAAATACTATAATCATAAGCAATACTAAAATAACACTGGTTAGGTAAATATATGCATTTCTTTTTGATCACTACACAACATGACATTTAAGTTTCGATGTTTCTAGTAAATAATTACAAACTAGATTATGGAAAAAGTCATATATTTCATTCACCCACGTCAAGTGAAGCCAAATCGGAATGTTACAATAAAATGTGTAGGTCTCGTTGGTGTGCCAGTTTCCTCAGGATAACAGGCGTCATGGCATTCATGAATTTCTCATGGCCAGATCAAAAGCCTTACAGATTTAATTTCGCCTACGTGTCACCCATACCTCGTGGAGACCACAAGAAAGAGATTAGTAATGCCGCCCTCGCTGTGGCCTATCATAGATGTGTGTGCACTGTACGGCCCAAAAAGTATCTCCTGGTAGGGATTTGGGGAACATTTTCAAGGCAACTGATATCGAAGCACACTATAACCTCTACAACTGGTCAACTCTCCAAGTTACCTGGTACAAAGGAAGACACAATTCCAGACTTTCTCAACTGCTAGATATATCATTGCCACATTACTATGCTGTATACGTATATTCATTTCATGAAAACAAAAAGCAGTGAGTAGTGAAAGAAAGCAGCCATTGTGTGTGCGTTGTGTAAGACCACTGTGGCTTAAAGTTCTGAGCTGTTGCCCGGACTGAGCTTGATTCAACCCGCTAAGAATCTTGCCAGCTGCTGTGCCAAGTGAAACAAACCACCTTACAGATAAAAAGAGTCTATTTCAGCCCCTCTATTGTACAGTGAATTACAGGGATGTTTTTGTTCCCCCCTCCCCTCCCCCTACTCCTCTGTCCTCTTTGTCAAACCTGTCTTTGATCCAGGACACAGGATTCTTTGCGAGTATTTCCACAACTTTCATAAAGCCATTTTTAGCGATTTCATTGTTCTAGTTTTGCTGTTTTTGTGACAAGTTTTTTTTATAATTGTTAAGTAATTGATCTCCGTCGTGGGATAGGAAGTCAAATCGTCATGGCAGTGTGTGTGAAATGTAAGATCGGATCAACAATTGCAGTTGCAATCAACAGTTGCTCCATGTTCCAACTTTCTTCACTGTCATTGCATCAGTGTTTGGTTTTGATAGCTGTTGTTACAACTCAAGGTTTTGTTGTGACCTTGTTCGTGCTTGTGTTTCCAAATCATTTCTGTTAGACATCACTGTAAACGTCACCAGTGAGAATGATGTCCTAGGTAAAGAACTGCAAGGAACGTCAACAGTGTACTACAGTACTACTGCTGGCTCAGACATAAACATGACCATGTAACCTGATGAGCTAGCAGGAGTGCTTTGGAATCAGACAGCTCCGATAAGGAGTCGAGCGGGTCAATATGATACGGGTTCACACAGAACATTGTGGATCTTGTTGGTAGAGTGCAACAGTCAGTTTACATGTAGTAATAATTGAGCTACAGCAGGTTTTTGTGTAGGCGAGCTGAAGTCTAAAGAATACAATTGACACTGACTCATTTAAAAATGAATCAATTTCAGGGTCCATTGTGTATTGTCAATAGTGTAGCGAATCTAGTGATGTATAAAGCACTGCTCCTGGAGAAGTCACTTCCGAACCAAGCAGCTTTCTGTTGGTCAATGCAGCAAATCCACGTGACCAACTTAAACCCGTTGCAAAATCTAAGGTAAATATTTCGCCTTTGCGCAAAATTCTCAATCGTGTGGATTGATTCCTATTGAAATGACTGGATTTTGTATGCACGCTTTTACAACAGTCTTGGTTGCGGATGTGTCTATGCCGTTTATTTTCTCCATAGGGATATTCTTACAAAAGAGTTCTGAGCTTTGGATCACAGCATTACTTTTTTTGCAGTATTTCATGAGAAAGGGAGTTCACTGTTGAGCTCTTTTGTCATGGTTCTTTTATTCTATGGTCTGATTGGGAGTTCCAAAGCATTTCAGGATTGTGAGTAGTGTAGGTCTTCACTTTAAATATGAGTTTGTGTGTTTTAAATATATTTTAAATCACTCTGATTTGTGGCTTGTACAGAACTTCTATCATAGCATAAAACCTCTAGGGATGCACCAATATGAACATTTTGGTTGAACTTGATACCAAAATAATTCTTTATATTTGAAAGCCAATAACTGATATATTGGCTGATAAATCCAAATCCAAGTTGTTATATAATTTTTGAGAGCCTGATTACAAGTCTCACCATTAAAAGCCATGTCCCAAGCACACAATTATAATGTTCTCATGACAGACTTGTGTTGCACTTAACTGTATTTTGAAGTCAGTTCAATCATATTTCAAGCAAATCAAAACCATGATGGTGAACAGTGTGCATCTGAAGTGTCTCAGCTAAAGGAAATAATTCATAATATATCGGCCAAATTTTCTTATCAAGGCAATAACGATTACGGTTATTCAGCAAGTATGCAATAAATTGATTTGAAAGTAACAGCGAGTGAAGAATATTTATATTTATAATATTACAAATTATTCTCATTTTAAATAAATGCTGCTCTTTAGAATTTTCTACAAAGAATCTTGAAAAAATATATGACCGTTTCCACAATCGTTTTCATCATTGATAATAATAAGAAATGTATCCGAATGTAATAATATTTCACAATGGTACGGTAGTGTGTTATTTTTAAAAATATATATGAAAAAATGAATGTAAATTTGACACTTTTTGTCCTCTATCGCTTGATGTTGTCTTTGTCATTATTTTTCACTTTTGTTAATCATATCAGATACAGTCTTGATTGTGGACAAAACTTCCGCATTCATTTCATAACGTTTTTTGCCTGACCTTTCCTCCAGGAACACTTCTTTACTGGATCAGTCATCAGTGTGTAGTAAATTCCACTTTTATACACGGAACTCTTCCTCTGAGAATTCTGGGCAGCTGTATAGTTCCTTGTGCGGTAGGAATTATGAGAAAGAAAATTGGACTATGTCCTGACTAGACTGGTTAGATCAAACCTAGCCATACTGGCTTGGGCAATGACTCCCACACAGACACACCCCAAATGTTTCTAACTATTCCTTCCTGTTTTATGTGCTCTTTCAGACATAAGTAAAAGAGGGCTCCTAGGAACCAGCACAACAAAGAACCTTACCAGATTTGACACCTCATTCCACATTAACCATGGTGGACAAAATTGCCTCGTTTGGACACGCGCTGCTGCGCCGTCGTGCTCTGAACTGCTCTGGGGAGGAAACGCGGTTCGCTCGGTGTCTGTCCACTCTTGATCTGGTGGCACTCGGGGTGGGCTCCACACTTGGCGCTGGAGTGTATGTGCTGGCTGGGGAGGTTGCGAGAGAGAAGGCTGGTCCTGCTATCGTCTTATGCTTCCTTGTGGCCGCACTTTCCTCTATGCTTGCTGGACTGTGCTATGCAGAATTCGGTGCACGAGTCCCTAAGACAGGGTCTGCTTACTTGTACAGCTATGTAACAGTGGGAGAAATCTGGGCCTTCATCACTGGTTGGAACCTCATCCTCTCTTATGTTATAGGTACGTGTACTGTACTTGTTGATGATCATCTTAAAGAAATCCACTGTAACTGTAACTGAAATACAAAAGCTGGCTCTTGTTTTCAGGCACAGCTAGTGTGGCGCGAGCTTGGAGCTCTACGTTCGATAACTTAATCGAGCAGAAGATCTCGAACTTCTTCAGGGCTTCCATGGCCATGAAGGTTCCTGGGAAGGTTCTTGCGGAATATCCGGACCTATTTGCCCTCATTCTCATCCTGCTACTGACTGGTGAGAAATTTAAAAACAGAAATCATTATTTAAACGAGGCAAGGATTTTCATCATTAACTGTGCTCATCTTTTTTTAACTACCAGAAAAGCAGAGATAAACAAAAACTAATTATGATTAGGGATCCACCGATATTCAAATTCTGGCTAAAACCCATAAGCCAAGAATAATATTTTATAGCCGATAACCAATAAGTTATTGATTTAAATTCGACACTATTTTGTGTGAATAAATAAATAAAAAATCAATTGTTTTAAATGCTGGATATTTCATTTGGAGATTGGCTAAATATTACATTTAACATTGTTATTTAAATGAAAGATTGTTCAATTTAAGTGTTAAATACTAACTTTAAGTGAGCATTAGATGATGAAAAAATAACGGGTAAAAAATGGAAATGTACATTTTAATAATCTTTGATATTTAACAAATAAAGTTTACGGTTTAATTAGTGCCTTTTATACCTGTCTATCTGTATACCTGTATACATGTGAGTAAAAAAACAAACTAAAATGTAAATTATTAAACAAGCAATTTCCTCCTCAGGACTGCTTGCTTTTGGTGTAAGCGAGTCTGCTCTGGTGAACAAGATCTTCACTGGGATCAACCTGATTGTGCTGGGCTTTGTCATCATCTCTGGCTTTGTCAAAGGCAACACAGCAAACTGGAACCTCACATATCAAGACTTTGTCAATGATACAAATATTACAGAACCAGAGTAAGTTTGAGATGAAAAAATCCAGCTCAATGTTTCAGCCACAAGCTGCTGCTTTTAAAGTGGAGCAAATGAGGATCTCTTCCAGTTGTGAGAGGTGGATAATGTGATTTTCTTGCACAAGATTTGACAAATCTATTCTGTTCTCACAGACGGGTAGAAAGGATATTTGGAAGTGGAGGTTTCGCTCCGTTCGGCTTCAGTGGCGTCTTATCTGGCGCAGCCACCTGTTTCTACGCCTTTGTTGGCTTTGATTGCATTGCTACAACAAGTACGTCTCATAAATGTTGCAGTTTTAGAGCACGAATACTGATTGCTGAACATTTTGTTTTTGTTTCTCCTAAAGCCATCTGCGGACTGGAGTGAGTCATAATGTATGTGGTTCGATTTAACCTGATTTTTTTCCGGCAGGTGAGGAAGCCAAGAACCCAATGCGCTCCATCCCTGTGGGAATCGTGGCCTCTCTGCTCATTTGCTTCTTTGCTTACTTTGGTGTGTCAGCTGCTCTTACTCTCATGATGCCCTATTACAAACTCAACACCCAGAGTCCCCTGCCCGAGGCCTTCAGTTACGTGGGCTGGGCACCGGCACGCTATATTGTAGCTGTGGGTTCACTCTGTGCCCTCTCAACAAGGTAACTCAAGGACTTTTCTGATTGTCTTGTAATGTTTTCGTTCAACATTTTCCATTTATCTGAATTTGTTTTTATTTTTATTTCATTTTTTTATCGTAGCTTGTTGGGCTCCATGTTCCCCATGCCTCGAGTGATCTACGCTATGGCAGAGGACGGACTGCTCTTCCGTTCCCTTTCCAGGATGAACAAGAGAACCAGAACTCCACTGCTGGCGACTGCTGTGTCTGGAATAGTAGCATGTGAGTGACGTTCTTTGTTCTTTATTGGTTTGTGTTCCAGCATGTCCTAAATTTGCACAAATTACAGGCGTCTCATAATTTTTGTTAGAGATGCAGCACAACCACAGCCAATCAGAACATAATATACAGTTATGTGGATTTTGGACCTATGAGATTTCGCTGTGGGCGGGGCCACCCAGTGCAACACTGCAGAAATATGTGAGAAGAGTGTGTTGTCACGGCTGCTACTGAATAAAAACTTACATGGTAGCAATAGCTTTTATCTGGTTAGGATCTGGCATTTGATCTCTTAAAGGTGGTGGATGGTGTTATGTAAGATTTGAAATGTTATGGCTGGATATGTTTTGAAACCTGTTTGTTTTGTCTTCATTTAGCTCTCATGGCATTTCTGTTTGATTTGGCTGCATTGGTTGACCTCATGTCCATAGGAACATTGCTTGCATACTCTCTGGTGGCCGTGTGTGTCCTCATTCTCAGGTACGGTAAAACCTGCTCCACAAATACTAAACAATGGGTCTACTATTATATACTGTATAAAGTTTTTAGAGAGGTCATGTTGTAAAATAATGTTTCCCTGTGAATATATAACGTTAAATCCCAAAACTTGCATTATTTTATTTTTACATGACTATTTTCCACTCTAAAAAATATTTTTGCTACAGTTCCTTTAAGACTCCTATATGCAAATTGCCTCTGTTATGTTTGGCTAATTTTTTCGTACATTATTGTTCAAAAGTTTGGGGTCGGAGAAGTCACTTATGCTCACCAAGGCAGGATTTATTTAATCAAAAATACAGCAAAAACAGTATAACTGTTTTGGGTTTTAAAATGCAATTTATTTCCGAAGGAAAAAATCATTGTAATGTGCTGATTTGGTGCTCCAGAAACACAATTATAATTATATTATATTTTTTGGTGGAAACTGTGTTTTTTCAGGATTCTGTGATGAATAGAAAGTTAAGAAGAACAGCATTTATTTGAAATAGAAATCTTTTGTAACATTATAAATGTCTTTACTGTCACTTGATCAGTTTATCGCATTCTTGCTGAACAGAAGTATTTTTTCTTTCAAAAAATCTTGCTGACTCCAAACATTTGAATGTTATTGTATGTAAAATGATTGACAGTGCTGCATGTTGTGGGTTTGCTGTATGTAGTTTGACTCACTGCCAAACTTTTTGTCTCTAGATATCAGCCAGGCAACCTGAGCTCTTCCAGTCAGACTGAGAAACTGGTGGAACTGGTCGGTGGCGAGAAAGTGGCCGTATGTGGAGACAGTGGAGATGAATATGGCACAGAGCTGGATGACAATTCCCGCAAAGAGAAATTCTCCCTGAAACTCCTCCTGGTTCCCTCCAAGGACTTGCCAACCGAAATGTCGGGAACTATCGTCTACGGCACAACTGCTGTTATCTGTGAGTGAAGATTTTGCTTGTCACTTCTTGATAAATCTAGCTACTATTAAAGGTATAGTTGTCCCACCCCCTAAAAAAAAAAGCACTATAAAAGTGTGAGTTAGTCTAAATAAATAAAAACACTACAAAATTAAAACCAGTCGTTTTATATGGTACAAGTGGATTGAAGCATCACAACATTATAATGTACAGAATGAAAATGGATATCCATTTTGATATTTGCTAAAGATTACATTTAAGTGTTATTAAATCATTAGTGTTTTTTAAATATTAACTTGAGTGAGCTTTCTCAAAACGAAAAAAACAAAATCTAAATGTAAAAATGCAGGAATTGAGCATGCAAAAAAAAAAAAGATACGGTAGAGATGTATTGTGCATTTCTGGTGTGTGAATTTGTGCTAGAAATAAACACTACCATTCAAAAGTTTGTGGTCACAAAGTAAAAAAAAAAAAAAATTTAAGAAATTAATATTTTATTCAGCGAAGACACATTAAACAAATGAAGCCACAGTAAAGACATTTAATGTTACAAATATTTCTATTTTAAATAAATGCTGTTCTTTTGAACTTTCTATTCATCAAAGAATTCTGAAAAATAAAAATGTATCATGGTTTCCACAAAAATACTGTTTTCAACATTGCTAATAAATTTTTGTCTTGAGCACCAAATAAGCTATATTACAATGATTTCTGATGAAATTCAGCTTTGCCATCATAGGAAATATATTAAAACTGAAAACTGTTATTTTAAATTGTAATAATATTCGCAATATTTCCGTTTTACTCTTTCATCAAATAAATGCAGCCTTGGTGAGCAAAAAATACTTGTTTCAAGAACATGATAAAATACCCAAACTTTTGAATGGTAGTGTATTTACACTGTACCCGGTTCTACATTTGTATCTGTGTTATTTGTATTTATCTGATTCAGTGATATAGATAATGAGCTGAGCTGATTATGGACTAATTCCAATATCCTCTTGTCTGCGTAGCTGCGCTGATCACCGCGCTGTGTGTGGTATTGGCTCTGCGTCTGGAAGCCATCGTGAATCTTGAGATTGTGTGGGTGATGACGTGTGTCATTCTGGTCCTGCTGTGCATCCTGTGTGTCATTGTGATCTGTAGGCAGCCTGAGAGCAAGGAAGCTCTCACCTTCAAGGTACCAGATGTCCTTGTTATTGAATTTGCCTTTTTATTATGCCATAAATCTTTGCCCGGGCTTGAACGTAAGTACTGAACTTGCGTAAAAGGAAATGCGCTATTAGAACACAAATACAAATAAGGGAGAGTTCACCCAAAAATGAGGGTTTGGCAGCATTTATTCACCCTGATGTCATTCCAAACCTGTATAACTCTCTTTCTTCAGCTGAACACCAAATACTTACACTCTTTTAAAGGCTGGAATACAGTACATTACTTTTGCCCATATTTTTGCCCTAATTTACAGCCTGGATGAGTTGACGCTAATTGCCAAAAGTCACAGACTCTGATGTATGATGCCTAGTGTTTTAAAATTTGTTCAGCCTCAAAGTGTTAGTTCATCCAAAAATGATGAATTGCTCACTCTCATGTTGTTCCAGACCCATAAGAATTTCGTTCATCTTCGAAACACAGCTGATGATATTTTTTTATGAAATCTGAGAGCTTTCTGTACCTCCATTAAATGTCTATTCACCCAAAAATCTGGCAGTTCAAAGTGTTCATAAAGAGATCATAAAATAGATCCATGTGAATCTAGCGGTTTAAAGTCTTCTAAAGAGACACAATCACTTTATATGGTTAACAGATTTAATTTAGGCTTTCATTCACATATAAACATTGATCAGCCAACATGCATAGAGCACTGAAAAAATGAAAATTCTGTCATCATTTAGAGATGACGTGTCATTCCAAATCAAGTCTACGCAACTACCAATTTGACGCTTCAAAAGGTTCATAAAGATATCATAAAATTAATCCAATTTTCTGAAGAGACTCGATCGCTTTATATGATGAACAGATTGAATTTAGGCTTTTATTCACATATAAACCCTGATCAGCGAACATATACAGAAGCTCAACCGAACCTGCTTGATGGACGAAAACAAAGCTCATTGGTTCTTGCAGAAGCTCAAACGTGCTGCGTAACACATGAGAATGAACCTCATTGGTTCTTGCACGTCAAGCGAACATGCTTGAGCTTCCGTTTACCATAACTAATGTGTGTTGTTCAATGTTTGTTTATATGTGAATAAAAGCCTAAATTAAATCTCTTAATTAATTAAATAAAGCGACTCTTAATAAAATGTGGACTAAACCGCTCGATTCATATGGATTAGTCTTACAATCACTTTATGACCTTTTTGAAGGGTCAAAGTGGTAGTTGCGTAGACTGTCAGTGGAGGGACAGGATTCTTCAGATTTCATTAAAAATACCTTCATTTGTGTTCCGAAGATGAACAAAAGTCATAAGGGTTTGGAACAACATGAGGGTGAGTAAATGATGACAGAATTTCCATTTTTGGGTGAACTATCCCTTTAAATGTAAATCTTTCTGTGTGCAGGTGCCTCTGTTACCTTGGCTGCCTCTGTTCAGTATCTTTGTCAACATCTATCTCATGATGCAGCTGGACATGGCCACCTGGTGCCGCTTCTCTGTGTGGATGGGCATCGGTGAGTACATCTGTTGTGTGATAGCGCCATGTTTGTTTCCTTCGTTCCAAACCTCCCATTTCTTCTCTCGTGTCCATTCCCAGGTTTCGTAATCTACTTCGGCTATGGTATCCGGAACAGCACAGAGGCCATGAACAGCTCCCTCCGAAAATACGAGCCAGCCCTTCAGAACAAAAGCCCCATATATCTAGGCGTTGAAGAGAGTGAAGTGGAGGGCATTTCCCCTTGATAGGGAGAGAGAACGACGGGCATATAAATGTTCGTTAAAGTCTATATTTGATGTGAAAATCATGCCTCATTTATTGAAGAGACTGCCCCAAACATCTCAATTGAAAAAAGGATTTCTCATCCTCTCAAAATTATCAGGGTCCTCTTAGAAAATCCCTAAGAGTTTTCCGTTAGAGGTCGTCGTGCAGCTTTGGCGCTTCAGTACTGTAGATGCTGGTTTAAATGTCCCTGTGTCTGCTGCTGTAATCACTAGTACTGTTATGGCTATATTGTCTGGCGGACAATGAGCTGACTGTGTAAAGGGTATTTTTGTTTTTCGTGTTCGAGCTCCAAGCACATTGTTTGTGCTCTAAACTAAAGCATTTGGATTCTGAATCCAAAATGGTCTCCTTCTGCCTCCTGGTTTTTCAGCATGAGGTCCTGAATTACAACAGGGACCCCTAGTGTTCACCGTGCAGAATGTGAAAATGGCAAGAGAGTATCGGTGGTCATTTGTTACTGTCAGGTTGAAGAATTGAAACTGAAAAAAAAGTGTTATTGGACATTATAAAATCCCATGTGTATGAGAGTTGAATGTAAGAGAAAAACGGTTTTCCATTTCCTAAGAATGACAGAGTGGTATTAGCCCTGCTGTATGTTGGGATAATGATATTGGGTGTTGTGGTATAAATTGATAGCTTTTTAAAGTGTGAGAGTTTTGAATGGACCATGAGGTTGCGCCAGAAATTGTTCAGTTTTACAAAATACTAAATTATTTTGGGGGGGTTTATATGAACATGTATAGTTTACCCATCCATACGACTTCCTTAAACTTGATGATTTTACTTAAGCAGTATAAACGTATAACAGTTATTGTATTTCCAGACGATGCTTACAAAAAGTTCCTTGATAACTGCTGTTTCTGCCAAAACTATTTTGCACTACCGTTCAAAAGTTTGGATTTTTTTTTTTAAAGAACATGCATCAAATTGATCAAAAGTGACAGTAAATACAGCCTTTGTGAGAATAAGAGACTTCTTTCTTTTCAAAAACTTTTGAACCTTAGTGTATCTACGGTTATCCTTAAAAACTAGTACTTTGATTGAAACCGCCACGACTTGAAAGATTCTGAAAGCTACTTATATTGTTTGAAGGACATCCCATATTGATCTTTTATTTTGAACAGTATTAGCTGTGATATTTGAGCAGAAACTACCGTTACAGTGCTAACTTTGTTAGTAAGGTTAGTCTGCAATAATAACCAACTCACAGGTCAAGGGTTAAACCTAAACTTGCCTGAAGACTGAATACCTAAAGAAACAAGCCTTTCTTTCCTATCTGAAGGTGTAGATACTTGAGAAATAAGTGTCAGTATTTTTCACCAGATTTGTTTTGTTTTTGTTTTAGTTTCCATTGAAACTTGATCTTGGCAGCTTGGCTGTTGAGCTCATGTACCTTTATCTACTTTTGTTCTTTATTGTAGAGAATTTGTAATGTAGTCGAATACTAGTTTACGATTACTCAAACTTGTCAATTATCTTGTACTCTCTTCATACCTTTTTGATATATTATAATATGAATATTTTATTCATCCGGGATGCTGAAATTCAGCACCTTTTTTTCAGCCGTTTTTTTTTTTTTTTTTTGGTTGTGCAAAAACATATTTTGTGTAACTTAATTGTATTCAGATAATCAGAGAGCAATGGAGGTTTGTCTACAGGACAGAACAATAGAATAGAAGTTGTTTTAAACCACTATTTGTAAACCCATTTCTTGTCTTTAATATATTAACATTCTGACTTGATTAGAAGCATATTTTTGTATAGCTTTACTATTATATTTGTGTTTCACAATCAGCTGAAAATTGTTTTGTTTATGTACCAGACATGTAAAGTTTAGCATGTAAACGCATTGGTATCTGATCCCAGGCATTAGTTTGGATTCAGATTTGGAGATGCATTTCTCCTGTAGATCGGTGCCTGAAGTTTCACATGTATCTAAAAGATGGTTGGTAGATATAGACCAAGTCATTTGCCTTAGAGAGCTACACTTGCAGTGTTTGTTTATCAGTATATGAATTTATATATTTTGTTTGTCCTTGGGTTTTTTAAACTGTAAATATTCATGCCATGTACAAAGAAAATGAGCTGTATTATAAAGATTCTGTTCATGTTTTTTCTCTTTTTTAAAATAAAATGTTTCACAAAACAACTGTTTGGATTCAAAGCAAAAAAAAAAGAAAGTTTTTGTCACACATTTTATTGATAGTTCATCTTATCTCTCCAACAAGATCAATAAATACACAGTTGATAGTCATTTCAGTCGGCTAAATGACATTATTAGTCTGTAAGTCAAAAAATTTCTCAGCAGCTACTAACCTCAAGTGACAGGCAACAGTTATGAAAGAGTGAACTTCTTTAGGAAGAACCTTACCAGAAAAAAATAGGGACGTGATTTTTCAGTGCTTTACAAATAAGTATGTTGGTAAAGTCCCTGGAAAAGTGTCCAGGGATACCATGACGCACTTTAAATGAGAAAAAGGCGGGAAACTTAAATGTGGCTCTCTATAATTGCATGTTTTTTGGAAGGTTTATAGCTGATCTCCGAGATTTGAAAGTAGCCATTTACAATGCTTTACTTTGATTTAGTCATTAAATTTACGTATTGAATCATTTAACAATTTAAAAAATCACAAGGGTGAATCCTGAAGGATAGAAGAACGTGTCACATTCCCTGTGATTGTTGACCTCTGCAGGTGAAATCTGTCAGCTTCTTGTCAGGCAATGCTTCAGATTTTCTCCCCCAACGGTTTAATTATTGAAATTAAAGCTCCCAAATAAACAGCCAATATACACTACCATTCAATAGTTTGGGGTCAGAAATAAGTCTCATGCTCACCAAAGCTGCATTTAACTGATCAAAAATACATTAAAATCGGTAATTGTGAAATACCATTACAATTTAAAATAACTATTTTCTATTTCAGCTGCAGCATCATTACTCCAGTCTTCAGTGTCACATGAACTTCATAAATCACTATAATATGCTGATTTGCTGCACAAGAAACACTTCTTATTATTATCATTGTTGAAATAGTTGTGCTGCTTAATATTTTTGTGGAAACCATTATGCAGTTTTTCAGGATTCTTTGATGAATAGAAGGTTCAAAAAACAGGATTTAGAAATATTTTAACCTTTGATCAATTTAATGCATCATCATTCTCTATAAAAAAAAAAGGAATTACAGGAAATTATTATTCATCATGAGTATCTTCATTGAACACATTAGTGGCTTTTTTTTTAGTCCAATTGGACGTTTGGATTGGTGTGGTCCTCCTGTACATGCTCTCACATGATCCATCATTACTGGATAAACTTTTGGTGTAAATATTGGGTCTGTCTTTGCTCCAAAGGTTCAGTGTGTTTCTGCAATCTTTTACTTAAACAGTTCTCACAACTCAGTTCTCCAAGTTCCATCTTGCCAGGTGGACCGAGTAGACTCGCCAAAGCTCCAGTTAATTCACATTTGCTTATCTTTAAGTCATTATTTGGACTTTTAGGAGAATAAGAAGAACTTTATTCGAAGTAACCATGAAAGCAGAAAACATTGATTGAGGGGATGAGAGTATTTGTGGGGCTGCAGTAGTGGGAATGTCAAGCTGAGGGAGATCGACAGCACTGGTTTTGCATGATACGCCGACAGGAGTCTCTTGATCAACAGAGGCAGCGGCGGTCGCTCTTGGTCACCTCCTCGGACGAATGCACCACGTTGGGCACGAAACCGCTCTTGACGCCCTCCCAGCCCTCCTGGATGGTGATGTCACCACATTTGACCAGCTCGAAGATGTCGCGCGTCAGCTCCGTGAAAGCCCTCTCTACATTTATGGAGTCGCGGGCCGAGGTCTCCACGTAGCGCATGCCGTAAGCGGCTGCCAGTTTCTCTGCCTCCTGCTGGCTCACCTGCCGCTGCGGCTCCAGGTCACACTTGTGGCCGACCAGTAAGAAGACGATGCTGTGCGGCTGCACGTGACTGCGCGCTTCCTCCAGCCACTCGTGGACATTTTGGAAGGAGCGCCGGTTGGTGATGTCGAAAAGCAAAAGGCCACCCACTGAATTACGATAATAAGCCCTTGTGATAGATCTAGATCACATACAGAGGAGAAGAGCACACGATATCAGACAGGTGGGAGAACACGTTGCACATTACAACAGGGAAAAATTCATTAGGGGCTGTGCATAAGCATGTGCAAAAGAATAAATTGATTTATTAAAATAATGTTAAACTAGCATGGAAATACTCCATGGGAATTCTGCTGATAACCTGTTAGAAAGATATTACAGGGAAATGGCTACAGCCTGAAATTCCGGAAATTAGTGGAATAGTATATTAAATATAAATGACAGAAAGACTAACAATGAATCAATTGGAGATATTCTGGTTATGGGCAGGATGAGTGGATTATATTCTTCCACTGAGAATAGGGACCCCTTTTATTAAGACGTGAGTAGAATGATCCTAAATGTGAACATATGACCATGTCCAAAATGTTAGGAACGATTTATAAAACATCAATACACACAAACATTTTTCCTAATTGCATCCTACTTTATAAATCAGTTTATAAATGAACCTTAAATTCAAGTGCGATGTGAACATGTCACGTTCAAGGTAACAGGGAAAACCAAACCAAGGGTATGTTCACACGACAACGATGTCCTAAAAACTGAAGTTTTTCTTTTGCGTTTTTCGCGTACAGACAATAACGTTCCCCCAAAAAGCATAAAAAGTTTTCAGTTTTTAGTCAAAAATGGTGTCGTGTAAAAAACGAATCAAACTGAACAGAACTAAACATAAGCCTGGCAGAACAAGCACATCAACTCCACCTACAGAACGGCCACAAACATCCCCGCTTCTCATCTGGGCAAGTGTGTATGTATATATATATTTATATATAATATTTATGGATATTATTTTGATTGTCTATTTATCTTTACATTTTAATAAACAATGTTGGATTATTTAAATTATTGGTATATGAGCGCAAAAGTTTGTATGCATGCTTTCAGTTGTCGTACGCATAAGGATATTTTCATGTCAAGTTTTTGCTTTTACAAATCCTAATTTCTTCCTCACTTTTGACGTAGGATGAAATCCATTGAATTTAGGATAAAATATAAATGAGGCCCCATATAGGAATTTTAATAAGTACAAAAGAGGTTGGGTGTGGATAAAGGCTATGAAAAGAAAAGGGATGAAAGAGATGACAGTTTAAAGAGTGAAAAGTCCAAATTGGGAATGAAATTACTTTGTGAATCAAGTGTATCATCCTCTATTTATCTATTTAGTTCATGTAAGAAGAGTGTAATAAGAAGCATAAACTTAAATATGGATTAGTTAGACAAAATACTTTACTGAGTAATAAATGCAAAACTGTAATTGGTATTGAACCACAAAAAACAACTGTATTATGGTTACATACTGTTATTTTCTTTTTATCATTACTATCAAAATTGATATATGTATTGCTCATTTAGGGATATCAATAAAAACCTAAATATAAAAAATCCCCAAATGAACTTCCTTCTTAAGCAATATGATGTTTCCTAATAAAAAAGGGAGTTGGGACAGGACATAAATAGCTTGTGCCTTTTAAAAATAGCCAGTTTTTCGTTAGCAGGTTGGTTGCAGGGGGAGGGGCATTCTCATTTGTGAGAGTATTTGGTCACATTTTTGTTTAGTGCAGGAAAAGTCATCAATGTTTTTTGGCTTGTTTCCCTGGAATAGGAATACTGTACATTTGAAATGCATTTATCCAATAAAAAATGATTTTCTGCCAATGTTTAGATGTACACTAGCATATAAATAGCCTCAAAGCTAACAAACATAGATTAAAAGCCACAAATCTCCCATTTTGAATTCGTTAAACAACTACAAGGCAGTGTATGTAGCTGCGATAGCACCAGATGTACCTGAATCTCTCTTGGCCTGCCGTGTCCCAGATCTGAAGCTTGATGCGTTTGCCTGGTTCAATCTCCACCAGACGGGAGAAGAAGTCTACGCCAACAGTAGGATCAGACACCTGTGCAAAACGTCCTTCTGTGAAGCGTCTGATCAAACAAGACTTCCCCACTGTGGAGTCGCCAATGACAATCAGCCGGAACTGGTACAGCCATATAGCTTCCATATCTTATTTTATCTGTCAAGGAATAACAGTATGCTGTCAGACAAAATGATAGATTACACTGAGTAAACATAATAACCATGTACTTAATTGGAGGAAGTTCACCCCAAAATTTGAATTGTCAAAATGTACTTATCCTTGAATTTTATTTTTTGTTTTATTCAACTCAAAGACATTATTTATTATTCTGAAAGTCATTTTTATGGATCAGATCATGTAAATGAACACTAGCGCCTGAGCCTCCTTCTTTAAATGGATGAGTATCATTCAAATAGGTGTTATGTATAATTACCTTACTACATATATGATGCGAGACCATTAATTTGAATGGAAGTCCAAAGTATCTAATACATTTATATATGGTTTTGCAAAATGTCATATAACTGAGGTCAAATCGATCTAAATGTAGGCTAATAAAATCTTCTTTTTTCAGTAGTTGTAGGCTACGAGTAGCCTATCGGGCCTGCGTTTTTTTAATTACATTTTAATATAATTAATACGATTTCATAATAATAAATGTTTAACACGCCATCTTTAGTAACCGAACGATAATCATTTCATAACAACATCGAGTCTCATAACCGAGTCCCTTAAGCTAGCTAAAGCATAGTAGATAGTCTACTTGCAGGCCTACGAGTTGAGCATCGCACTTGTTTAGAGAAATCGCTCTATAAATGCATATTATTGAATATGTTGTGTAGTTATTACCTTGGTTATGCTTCTCAGTGTCTGCGGATGGCAAGCCCCATATTCTTAGCCGTCTTTCAGTCAGAAAGCGTGTAACACCGTGACGTTCCCCTGCAAGGCATTCAAGCACACCCGAATGTTTGTGAGGATAAATGTGCAACTAGTCGCGCTTTGAATATGCATTAAATGACCAAACGAGTGACCATAGTCGTCTTGGGCGTTTGCATTAAGACCTATTACTTTCAGAATGCCCATAAATTCTTTGTAAATTCATATTGTCAATCTAATGATTAGGGATAAAGAGATGTTTGTGGAAATGTGCTGATGAAATGGCAGTATCATGAGCATCATATGGCCTGACTCATCCCTCATCAGTACCATTACCGTAATAACTGCTGGAGCGACGCACTGCTGGCCGTGTCTCAAATCTCTGCTGTCACTTCCATGTACTTGTTCAAAATAATTAATATGCCAGCTCCCATCACCGCTGCTTCCACATCATTTCATTGTAAGCATTTTAATATGAGTTGAAAATAAATGGAAACATTTTAATAGAAAAGTAAATTGGAAACAAATACTTAAACCGTATATGTATGTAAGGTTAACACTAAAACAATAAAAAACAGACACTTTATATGAGTTTGCAAACCTCTTCAAATAACCAGGCATTGTTTTAAACAAACAATAAATCGAAGAATTCGAGAAGCATAAAAGAGAAAATTAATAAATAAAGCATATTATTCATTAAATTAAAAAATAAATAAACATTAAAATAATTTTAAATGCCACAAATTTGTGGCATTGTAAATAACATGTAAATAAAAACTATGTAAAAAGTCAAAATATGTAGCCTGCTCTTCATGCTACATTGGAAAGTGTTGCAACCCCCAAGTCTGGCATATCTTTAAAATATAAAATGTTTAAAGTATAAAATACATTATTATTACAAATTCTTTTCCCACAAAGGGCTAAAAATACATTTTAATCAAACATTTTTTAGACGGGGCGTGGCTATGACGCAGTGTGATTTAATGGGCGTGGTGTTCCATCATCACTTTATACTTGACAGCATCTGAAGAAGCTAAGTTCATCCGTGGCTTTTACCAGTTTTTTGGAGAAAAAACACTTTAATTATTATACTTTTATATTCGTGTTATTCATTTTTTGAATACGTCCACTTTGTTTTCTTTCTCATATTTGGAACTAAATGGGAAGGTAAAGCATGTAGGAACCTGTGCTTGTGTATAGGCTATAGTAAGAAGGACGAGCACCGTTTCGAAGTAACATGATAACGGTTTGATCTAACCTTTGGGCATTAGGAACTTTTTAAGAGCGCGTGCCTCTTACAAACTGTAATCCTTTAACAATGATCAATGGATAAGCTGTGATAGGCTACATAAGAGCACTCATGTGCTACAAACTTTACAAAAAGTAGGTCACTGCGTTTATGATCCGGTTGTTTACTTGCTGTTTTTTAAGTCATCATGCAGAAAGAAAATTTGTTCAAAGTTCTGGTCATCGGAGATCTCGGAGTTGGAAAAACGTCAATAATCAAGCGATACGTTCATCAGGTATTTTCTCAACATTATCGCGCGACTATTGGAGTGGATTTTGCTCTTAAAGTCCTTCACTGGGATAAACAGACGGTAGTCCGGCTGCAGTTATGGGACATAGCAGGTACATCATCCCATTAATATGTTTAATGTTATATTTTAATGTTAAACTTTTTCCTTTGCGTCATAATATGCTTTAGTTCATAAAATGTTCAATCATTTACATTACTTAGGGTGCTGTTAAAAAGGCATTTAAGTAATGGATATAGACAACAGATTATTTTGAATATTCGTTCGTATGACAAATCATAATAAGGATTGCTATTGCCTCTCTGAAATCTCTTCCCACTGATTTCCCTTGTGTGAATGTGAAGGAATGTGTCTTGTGTTCATCTCGGCTAGTCTCATACTCGTGCTAAAGTCACATGAGAGTTAGAGAGTCACACTCACACACACACACACACACACACACACACACACACACACACACACACACACACACACACACACACACACACACACACACACACACACACACACACACACACACACACACACACACACAGCAGATAAATGCATTGGTTCTTAGACTATATTGTAGGATTTATTATTAAGAATAACACACTCAATGATTAAAAACATGATGCTATTTGTGTCTGAGTGATGTTTGACCTCCAGTTTGCCATCCCACATTTGTCATAGGACAGGAGCGCTATGGGAACATGACAAGGGTTTACTATCGGGAGGCCGTGGGAGCCCTCATAGTATTTGACGTGACCAGAGCCTCCACGTTTGATGCGGTGCAGAAATGGAAAGACGACCTGGACATAAAGGTCACTCTCAGCAATGGCAAACCTGTCCCAGCTGTGCTTCTAGCCAACAAGTCTGACCAATCACGTGAGGGGCTGCGTTCCCAGATTCCAAAGCTTGACACATTCTGCAAAGAGAATGGATTTGTGGGCTGGTTTGAGACCTCTGCAAAGGTGAGGGGTATATTTTGCGACCCTATAAGCAAGAGTATCTGACCATACTATATGAGAAAATCCAAAAAAACTGCTTAGTAGTTTCACGGGTGTTGTGTTCATGATGATCCATTGGTTCTGCTCTATTTTCACAGATACAGAATCAGGAGTTGTGTATGTTTGCATTTAGAACAAATACAGCAAGAATGCATTGTGCTCATTAGCAGGAAGGCCTTTGTTTACCATCTATAGCCCCACTTTAATGAGTTACACAGTTGTGTAAAAGGAGAATGCTGTGCATAAGGCAGATGGGGCTATAAAGTGGTTCCTGGAATAAATAGCTTTACACAATAATGTTGGAAATATTTTAACTCTGGATCACCCTTAACCACATTATGAGTGTGCATTACCACAACCACATTTTTACTTGTTAATACAATTTTAAATTCTATCATGCAGTTTACAACTGCCTTGCCTATATATTTTCAACCATAAACTGGCCCATTCACACCATGAACGATAACTATCATTCTGTTTATTCTAAGCGAACGCTTCAGTATGTCCTCTGGCACTTTAAATGCTTGAGCTCTTAAAGCAGGATTGATTCTGATTGGCTGTCAGTGTTTTTATCATTCATCTTCTGGGGGAAGAAATAGTTCTGAAAGTGATTCCAACAATATCGCTTCGCTGTGCCGTTATAGTTGTGGTGTGGACTCAGCTTTTATTTTATATTTAAAACTCTATTTTTATTGTTATCTTTATAGTTATTGTTTTTGGTGTGAACAGGCCTTTGGAGTTGCTCTAAAAGTTATGCCATAAAACTGTTGCATTCATCCTCGGGTGAATGTCACATGATCTGGGCTGAATAGATGATGCTTTCTTTACGTATGGACTTTACAGACGTTTTGTATGTAAGGTATGTATGTGCATTTTCAGCATCATTACTCCAGTCTTCTGTGTAATGTATGTATTACATGAATGAAATATCCAGATAAATATGCATTAGAATAATATTTGACTTACAATTGGGACTTTTACATTTCGTTAGTTTGGGGTCAGTAAGATTGATTTAAGAAATTGAAGTTTTATTCAGCAAGGATGCATTAAACTGATCAAAAGTGACAGTAAAGACTTTAATAAACGTATAATCTTACAAAACCTTATTTCAAATAAATTTCTGTTCACCAAAGAATCCTAAAAAATATACAGTATATATCACATTTTTCACCCAAAATGTGAAGCATTTTTAACATACAGTATATTGAGAAGAATAAGAAAAGTTTCTTGAGCGCCAACTCAGCATATTAGAATGATTTTTGAAGGATCATGTGACACAGAAGACTGGAGTAATGATGCTGAAAATTCAGCTTTGCCATCGCAGGAATAAATTACATTATTTTTTAGCATAACAGACTTCTTTCAAATACATGAAAAAATCTTAATGACCCCAAACCTTTGAACAGTGATGTAGATATTTCATGAGTGTGATTGTAATTTAGGGTTATGCTTTGTGATCTAGTCTGAATGACACTCTATGTTTCCTTTTCTCCCCTCTGAAGGAGAACACAAACATCGAGGCGGCAGCTAAATGTCTGGTGGATCACATTTTAACCCATGAGGAGAGCATCAGCAGCAACACAGACCCAGATGTGGTGGCCCTCCCCGGGTACAACAACAACACCAAAGAACGGGTCCGAGGCAGATGCACGGCCTGTTCCAAATTCTGAATAGGAGGATGAAAGTCAGTGAGAAAGATCTGAAAATATATAGCAGTTTGTTATAGATTTAAGAGGACTCAGCCATTTAACGGTACCCAAAACAATGAGATTCATCTTCAAGAGACAAGAAATGCAACAAAATGGCGGGGACTGTGAAAAAAGGATTGTGCTGATTATATATAGCGTGAAATCTCACATAATTAGACAGTGTTGGTGGCGCTTCGATTTGAACGCTTTGACTCATCAGTGTTCTGTTTACAGGTGAATGCTCTATGATTTTAGCCAGGTACTAATTTAGTCTAGGTCAAATATGCATTTATTCTTGTTTTGTGTGTGGACACTTTGTAACCATGTGATATTTATTTTTTTAAAAAGTGGCCACTGATTCAGTTAAATAATATTCAAAAACGATTATGTGCACACAGAATGGCTTAATACATGCACAGCTCCAGTATGTAGGAATGTTATCCTGCAACCTCTTGCATTAAAAAATAAAGCATGCGGTATTTTTCCTCCATGTAAGCTCTTGAATATGTTATTGTAGTCCTGCGCAATCCAGGCTTGTGCAATGAAAAGAAGCAAGGCGCACCATTAAAGACTCTGAAATGGCCGTCTGATGCATTCTTGTGTATGTACAGAGGGGGTTTAAAGCAGTGCGTAAATTCCACCTTAAGGTGCCCACCCCAGATATTCTGACACAGGCCAATCGCCCCCCTCTCCAGTCACCTGATTCTGATACTGCCATTTTGCGCGGAGCGTCCGACTGTTAACTATAGGAAATTGGAATTGTTGCTTCATCAAAGATGTCATCGACGAGATCCTGAATTTTCACATTTAGGACCACTGCTGCAACTATCTGACTGGGATATAATATCCATTTGATAGTTCATATTTTCAGCAGCGCGTGCATTTAGCCTGATATAACGCGAAAGCGCGCTGAAGGAATTTGGAAAATGATGCTTGGTATCAAATTCCGTGATGCACCTACTTCGCTCATGCAATGAATCAGGGCGAGATTTTCCGCGGCTAGACATCAATAACGCTCCAATTGAACCGGTTTTGCTCCATTTTCTTTCGCAGTACGCTTCGTTTAAACAGCAATTACATGGTTAACCGGCAACACCGGAGGCTAGCGAGTAACACAGTGTCCTTTTTGCGCGTGCTGAACGGGTAGGCCTATTTAAATCACGATCTGTCATTATTGTCATCATTTCAGCGCGCGGTGATTGCCGTTATCTGAATGTCAGAGCATCCTCGCCCGTGTCCGGTTCGTATCAGGGTAGCGCTCTCCGCAACACCGACTAAACCCACGGAGCAGGCTCCCACACACACCCCTGCAGTGAATAGATCTGTTTTAGGGACGATTTATTGAAAATCGTAATATGTCGGGACAGTCCATCACGGACCGGATCGCCGCGGCTCAGCACAGCATGACCGGATCTGCCATCAGCAAAGCCGTGTGCAAGGCCACTACGCACGAAGTCAGCGCGCCCAAGAAGAAGCACCTTGATTGTAGGTTAAAGCAGGGGGGAAAACGCAGCGAAATGTCACCCGTTGTGTTTTGCACTGTGCTTCGGCTTCCATTTAGATTCACTGTTTGCTGGCCGATCATTTGCTGTTATTTACAACCTAACCTGGCTATAATTACAGTAAATTAGTCTATTTCTTGACAGCCATTATAGAGATCATTTCATCAATTCACTGAAGGTCACCGTGGCACGTTCACAGTCCCGTAATGCTGATTAGAATGCGTGATTGACACACTGACCAATTTGCATACGACAGGGACCTCATGACCGTTTTTATTTATTTATTATTTTTTCGAAATACATTTAAATCAGTTTGATATTATGCATGCCACGTTTGAGATATCACAACCAGATGCTTATTAAATAATTACGCAGAGTCTTATGTAGACAACGTGTACTAATCATTTTAAGGCTGGTTCCTTATAGGAAACACACAATGTCAAGGGCATAGCATGATGAAGATTAGCTTGCGTACACAATGCAAGGGGCAAATTGCTCGTGACTTAAACGTTATTCGTGTTTTTAAAGGTGTTGTTGCTATTTCTCCATTGTTGACTTACAGTGTTTGCTATCATAGTCTGAGTCATTGAAGGTGACAGCAGTATCAATGCAGTGATGTTTGTAGCTTATCATATTGCATCACCTTAATCTGTTTTATCTGAACATATGATGTGTTCCATTTGTTAAAGTAGACATTTGTTAAATATAGGTTAATGCAAAAAAAAAAAGTCATTGTAGATATTTATAGCCTATTTACAGATGTGAGTCACAATGACGGAGATATTTGATTCTGAAATCGAAATACTATTGCTAATCTTGGCATGGTATGGCTGATATTTGTATTTGCGGTCAGTTTTTTTTAAATCATCCCCAGCATTGTGAGGATGCACCTTCCTTTACAGGTCAAAATGAGCTTTTTTCAGTTCACTAATAATAAATAAGTGTAGTTGATTAATGGAGCAGATTATCAATTAAGCTGTCAGTTAATGAGTCCAGAGCAGATGTCCTTCGGGGGACATAAAGAAAGCAGCCTGCAGATCTAATAAACTGCCAGCCTCCTTCAAAGTAATAAAGGTAGCAGGTGTTCTCTGAATATGTGCTAGCATTCACAGACACAGGTTTTATTATCAGTTAATTAGGGAGAAATCAAGTGTAACTTTTGAGTAACCGCTATTCAAGCAATGTCATGTTAGATAGCAGACCGGCATAACTACGGATTGTTCTATTACGGTGAAACAGCTCATTTCTGGCAGTTTACCTTAATATAATTATGAACCACTTATGCAGACAACAGATAAACAAAGTAGGTATGAAATGTCTTTAGAATTAATATTTGCCAAATTTGTTGGTTAAATTGTACAAAGCTATAGAATGAAAAAAAAAGATCCTTACATCTACGTGGCCGGAAGGATGTGGACACTTGAGCAAAACAACCTGTTTATTGGACATTTGGTTAGGTGTTAACAGTGAGTTAGTCCTCACTAACTGCTCAATCCTTCTGGGAAGGCTGTACACTAGATGTTGGAACATGAATGCATGGATTTGCTCCCAGAAGAGCATCTCTGAATCGTAGTCAGCTTTCCATTTCATCCTAAATGTGTTCAAAAGGGTTCAGGTCTGGGCTTTGTGTAGGCTATTCTCAAGACTCACTCATAAATAATTTCTTTATGGACTTAATATTCATTGGTACACCCAGGGGCATTGGTACACCCAATTCTACTAAAAACGTTTAAGTAAATTGGATGACATTTTTTTTTTTTTTTTTATGCACCTGTTAGTAATGCATAAAAGCTGAAATAGCCAGACCTGTTCCATATGCATAAAATATACACTGCCTGGCCAAAAATAAAGTTGCTGTTTGGATTTAAATAGGCAAATATTTAAGAATATATGATTGGATCATTATTTCAGTGATTATTATGTTTGTAGCATGTGATATGTTTGGGAACATTTCTTTTAACCCTAACTGTTAGAGTGTGTAGCTTTTCATTTCTTGAACAACCATGTAGGAAGACACATCACGGCCATATTCCAGGATGACAATGTCCTAATGTATCAGGCTCAAATTGTAAAAGAATGGTCCAGACCTTAAATGCATTGAAAGTCTTTGGGATGTGCTGGAGGAGAACTTTACAGAGTGCTTGACTCTTGCATTGTCAATACAAGATCTTGACCAACAATTGATGCCCCTCTTGATGAAAATAAATGTTGTGATATTATTTCCATCAAGATTTTTGGTCAAGATTTTGTAGTGACAATGCAAGAGTCCAGCACTCTGTAAAGTCTCCTCCAGCACATCCCAAACAGCGTGTTTTTTTTTTTTTTTTGGCCAGGCAGCGTATATATTTTTTATGTTTGTTTTTCTACATTCAAAAGTTTGGGATCCGTAAGAATTCTTATTTCTTAAATTCTCTTATGCTCACCAAGGCTGCATTTATTTGATCAAAAATACAGTAAAAACAAGAACATATTGAAATAATATGAAATAATTTTCAGCATCATTCTTGCTGAATAATGTAAGTATTAATTTCTTTAAAAAAAATCTTTCTGACCCCAAACGTTTGAACTGGTAGTGTATATCATCTATTAAGTAGGCCCACATACTTATTCAACCACAGTGTAATTGTTCTGGATCATGTACAGTCATTGTTCCTGCCCTGTTTTTGCACAGATCTAATGCACTGCACCAATGAGCTGAACGTGAATATACCTCACTTGGCTGACACATTGTTTGAGAGGACAGCAAATCAAAGCTGGGTGGTGGTCTTTAAAGCTCTCATTACTACACACCACCTTATGATGTACGGCAATGAGGTAAGAGTCGCTGGCTGAATTCTTCTTCTTCTTGTCACTTTCTCAGTGGACCGTAGAGTGTCACAAAATCAATGTAACAGTACTTGCCAGGGCCATTCTATCAAGATTTTTGAAGTATTAAATCTTTCAGGTAGTTGTGAAACTTAACATTTATTGTTTTTATATTCTTTCGGAAGGCATTTATTGTTTTTATTCTACTCAGTTTGCTTTATTGATCCCCCTTCACTTGCTTGTCTGTATCTTACATTTCATCGTCCAGAGGTTTATCCAGTACCTTGCATCAAGAAGCACACTCTTTAACTTGAATAACTTCGTAGATAAAGGCGCATTACAAGGTATGTTTTATAATTAATACTTCAATATAAGTGCATTCATGGACCAGATTTAATCTGTATGTCTAAAGCATTGAACGTCTCTTCTAGGTTACGATATGTCCATCTACATTAGACGTTACAGCAGGTATCTGACCGAGAGGGCTCTGTCCTACAGACTCGTTGCAGTTGATTTCACCAAGATGAAAAGAGGGTGAGGGGCAAATATTCCATAATGAGACAAATAAGACAAATGGCGACATTTGAAACGGCAGCCTTTGAAGGTGTACAGTTGCGGTCACTGGTCACACCTTTCAGTTTCAACTATGTGTAACCTCACACCATCAATATGTTCTGCGCAGGACCGATGGAGTGATGCGCACTATGAGCATAGAAAAGCTGATGAAGACTCTACCTATCATTCAGAATCAGCTGGACGCTCTTCTGGACTTTGAGGTACTGAATACATACAATATGTTTCAGTTTTCAGATCTAAAATGGAATATTGTGTGGAAATAAAACAAATAGAATGCATGATATTTATCAGTATTTTTCTAGGTAGAATAGTGTTATGACCAAAGGCTGGAATACACTAGACTATACTTTTTTCTCTGATTTTTTCCCCGATTTGCGATCTGGGTGAGTCGGGAATAGTTGCCGAATTTCTGCGCCAGTCTAAAGATTTTGTGTGTTCGGAGTTGACAGAATTGACAGAAAGTTGTGTAGTGACTTAAACATCTGATTACTATCTTCAGAACCGGTTCTTTAGTCGGTCTGTCTCACGTCTGCCCTTCCTTTTCTGCAGTTTTTCACGGCTGTAATTTCTCTCATTTTTCCTTATAAATAAAAACACATATGTTCCCAATTGCAGGGCATGTTGTCAAAGTGTCGGGGGCTAAGATGTCACAATGGGAATATTGTCTTTAAACAGCCTATTGTAGACATTTCAGCAGTAAAGAATATTGTATAAAATATTTATAGGCCTATATATTTTTTAAAGTTAATACGTTTATTCCACAAGGATGCATTAAATTATTCACAAGTGACAGTAAAGACATATAATGTTACAAAAGATATCTACATCATTTAAAGGGGTGGGTGATTATGATTTCACTTTTCTAACTTTAGTTAGTGTGTAATGTTGCTGTTTGAGCATAAACAACATCTGCAAAGTTACGAAGCTCAAAGCAAAGGAAGATATTTGCTTTCAAAGAAATGGCTTTTTAAGGACTACAACAAACGTCTGGTAGGGACTACACGACATTCCTCCCGGGTTAAGCCTCCACCTTACAGGATTTAAGCCCGATTTAAGCCCGATTTGCAAGTTAATGAGCTCGACGACAGGTCGGGCTTTAATCGTGTGCAAATCTGCGGGTGATCCGCGATCGCCAGTCTTTATGTGTGAAATACTAAACGACGCATTAAAAACGCTCGCTGACACCTCGCCGACGCCAGACAAATATCTAGCATGCTAAATAATGAGAGAGCAAGGCATAGGTTGAGGTCACCGAAAGAAAAACAGCAGCAGCACCAGCAATGGCTTCAAGAAAAGTTTGGACCCAAGATATTGAGCTTTCTCATTATAAACATGTTTTACTCACCAGTCACCACCAACTCTCCCCTACAAGCACACGCGGGCAGCAGGGATTGTCTGTGCTACACACAGACAATCCCTGCTGCCCGCGTGTGCTTATCCATCCTTTCACCCGTATTTTTTTCCCCTTCTTTTTGGGGTTCTGAACAGATCATTGCGCAAACAGCCATTTTCAAATAGACAACTCCTGTTTCGCATCATTTCACATTCCACTTCTCGCGTGTGTTTTCGTGACAAAACGTGGTTTGGGGAGCGGATAGAGTCGTTGGGTGACAGAGTTGTTGTCAGCTTGTGTAGTGTGTAACCCCCTGTTGCAGATCATTTACATAGTGTCACATAGTGTGAACACTACAACTTCAAGACTCCAGAGCAAGTCGTGTAGTCTAAACAGCACAGCGATCTGCCGACGTTTAAAGTTGTGTAGTGTGAACTTTTTAAAAAATTTCAGTGCATGTCGGTGTGAGGTAAAAGGACACAAACTGTTGTAGCTCCGCCCCCTGTGCCGGGAGCAGCAGCTCATTCGCATTTAATGGGACGGACACAAAAAAGGTGTGTTTTTGCTCACCCTCAAAAAGTGACAATTTTAACATGCTATATAAAAATATCTGTGGGGTATTTTGAGCTCAAACTTCACACACACACTCTGGGGACATCAGAGACTTATTTTACATCTTGTGAAAAGGGAATTATACCACCCTTTTAAATTTTCTGCTGATTTTTCTGTTCATCACAGAATCCTGAAAAAATGTATCATGATTTCTAGAAAAATATTAAGTAGCACAACTGTTTTCAATAATAATAACCAAGAAATGTTTCTTCAGCAGAAAATCAGCTTATTAGAATGATTTCTTAAGGATCATGTGTCACTGAAAATTCAGCTTTGCATCACAGGTATAAATGACATTTTTAAATATATTAACATAGAAAACAGTAATAGGTCACAATATTACTGTATACTGTATTTAGGTTATTAGAATGATTTCTTAAGGATCATGTGACACTGAAAATTCAGCTTTGCATCACAGGAATAAATGACATTTTTAAATATATTAACATAGAAAACAGTAATAGGTCACAATATTACTGTATACTGTATTTTTGATCAAATAAATGCAGCCTTGATGAGCTTAAGAGACTTCTTTCAAAGCCAAAACAAATATTACCATACCATTTTGAATGATAGTGTGTTTATGAATATTCTATAAAAATATATATATTAACAACAACAAAAAACTCTAACAAAAAAAATTGTAGTTGAACTAAATGACAAGATATAAAGCACATGAAATCACTCAGACAGTCTTCCCTAACCTGATATTTATGACAAACATTCCTGTTTTAAACATAATTCCACCTTTGAATTAAAATCCCTGCATTATGTTGACTTTTGCCTGAATGTATAGCAGTGTGGTTTTACAAAACACAAATTTGGGCAATCAAAACCTTCCAGCTACTGAGATACAACCCTTGTACCCGCTATGGTGCTTCAGATGTGGCTTTTGTAGCAACAGCAGGAGGAGTTTGGAAGCTTGAGATTGCTTGATGATTTATAGACGCCTAGTAGGAATGCAGAGAAACAGCAAGCTGGCATTTAAAGGCTCATGTTTTGATTACATTTGTGATTTTGTGCTTCCCTGTAGGCCAGCTCTAATGAACTGACCAATGGGGTGATCAATTGTGCCTTCACGCTGCTCTTCAAGGACTCTATCCGCATCTTTGCTGCTTACAACGAGGGTGTCATTAATCTGCTAGGTAATACTTTCAGCTCAGAGCTTTGTTTCCATGTAATTTCAGTAATTCAGTAGTTTGTGTCCTCACATGAGTGTGCAGCGCAAAAGCTGTTGGTCACAGCTGCTTTTATATATGAATATATTATAATTCAAAATATCTTTTGTACTTCAAAGAGAACTGTAACTTGCTAAATTGACTTTTTCTTCACTTCAAAGAGAAATATTTTAATATGAAGAAGAATCAATGCAAAGAGGCGCTGGAAATATACAAGAAGTTTCTTATCAGGATGACCAAGCTCTCAGAGTTTCTCAAGGTGGCAGAGGTAACACATCTCCAGATCTAATCCATGCATGGGATGGTTGGGCTCATCTTATTCAGGCCCTTTTTTGCTAAATGTCCCTCTTGCCTTTTGGTCCAAGAACCTGTATCAGAGGTCCCCCCTCATGCTGCCTGTTCTGGTGCCTGCACTGCATGCCTTAGCAGAAAGTCTCTCTATCTATCTGTCCCTCTCAACAACAGCAAGAACAGAGCTATGACACGATTGCAACGACAGTCCTTTAATGTGCAAACGATGAGTTGAACCTTTGTTTTGCAGTTTGGATACGGGCACAGTTGTCAATTTGGCTCCTAGGAACTATTGGATAAACAATTGCATAAATGACAAGATAAGATAAGCCTCAAAGATAAAGCTTTGCTACTGTAGAGATGCACCTGATATTTTTGACAACTGTGCCAGTGTGATGGTTGGAATTTAGCTGTTTACTTTTGTCTGTAAAGCCCATTATTTTGATGTGTATGGAGGCATACATTGGGGAAAAATGCTAAGCACATCCTTCTTGAGTTTTTTGTTTGGTTTCTTCTCTTTTTGTTAAATCCTTTATGTTGCTTTCTGGCTGAATAATATGACTCTTCAGGAAAAGGGTGAAGTGCTATCCAAAAACTGACTAAAGTTGACTTTAAGAGCACATTTCTTTCTTTGTATAACAATGTGTGTATGCCATTTGTTTTTCTTGTCTTTTTTCCAAAGTCAACATTAGTTGTGTGTTTCTTTTGGATGTTTCTCACCTAGTCATGTAAATATCTCACCATTGACCTACAAGTGTCTTCTCACTCATCATCTACTACACCATCTCCAGAACCTCAATGTCTCTGTGTGTGTGTACATCCAGTCGTCCATTCTCTCTTTTTTGTTTCTCATACACTGCATGGAGTAATGGCTCTTTTTCTTAATTCTTCTTTCTCCCTTCTCCACGTGCCTCGGTTTTCTCTTTTTACCGTTTGGTTTCACGTTTTGTTTTCCGTTCTCCCTCCCTTCCTTTTCTTTTGTGTCACAGCAAGTTGGAATTGATCAGGTTGACATCCCAGATCTCTCACAGGTTAGTGGTGCATTTCATCTCAGTTTCTCTCATGTGGCTTCACCCTGATCTCTCATTCACGCCTCACCCCATAGACCATCATCCCCAGCCCTGATTTCTTTTGATTTCCCCCTCATCTATCAGACTTTTAGGATAGGGGCCTCAAGAAACTTACTCCATACCCGCGCACTCCCAAGGAATCAGATGTGCTGTTTTGCATTTTCTGTTGTCGCCAGAGGTAAATGGGTACCAAAGCTATAGTCTATGTGAATTTTTACAGGTGCTATCTCTGATAGCCGTTGCCTTGTTTATAGCCACATTTGATTAGTAATGAAGTCAGTTAAGGTCTCATTAAAGCTTAGTGCTTGCCCCTCAAGCCACTATTTCTTACTGGCATATACCCATGAGAAATTTGACTGCTTGTACTTCCAAAAGCCACGTTTTCACCGTCTCTGACACTCGCATACGACTGAGCGCAACAGCATTTATCCTCCGCTTGTTCACCAAACTCTATGGTTGGAAGCAATAATTGTTTGTCCACAAATCTCGTTCCAGTGCTTATCATTGTAAATGACTGTTTAACAATTATAAAATAGAAATTTTAGACTTAATTCTACAGAGTATTTTAGTTAAAAAAAAATACTGATAGTTATCACGTCGTGCTTATAGTTTGTTGCATACAGTCTAATCGCACAAGTTAAAATATTCAAATCCAGTCCGCAAATTTGGCGTATGTAGCTCCCGTGCAATTTTCCATTGGGAACGAATGACTTCCGGTCTGTCGTTTGTCAGAGACAGCAAAAAGGCGGCTTTTACACGGATTGATATATGGCTAAACGGTGCTTGTGCGATGATCTCTGCCACGCTGTACGTGGCCAGTCTGACGTCGTGGGCCACGGGCTCGCTAAATAAAGACATGTCCCAACCTGGAAGCACTCACCTTTGCCATATATCTCTGTACTGGTAGGGTATTCTGCTTGGATAGCTTCTTGGGTAGAACAGTGAATGTGCACAAATAAAAAAAGAATGCCTTAAAACTGGAGCTGGGGACTAAATTCTGCCTGGCACCTCACGAAGTTTTATAGTCAGCAGCGCTGCCAAATATAGACCTGATTTTCCTGCGTCTCTTGACAATTCTGCCAGGGTGCCGGGCATTGACGTCCCCCTTCAGTTTGCCACCATTTGGCATATTTGACATTTTCATTTACATTGGACAGGGACTCCTGAAGGTGTTGGGCTGGCACACTACAAAGTGGTACTTCAACCATGTCAACAAAACATTTTATTGGAAGGAGTGCCTTGTTTACTTAAGCTGAAGCAGTATTCAGAAGGCCTGCGTTCTATTCTCAAGTACTCTATCATTAGCACCATTGATTAGGCTTATTTCACAAGTCCTATTTAAGTGCCTTTTCTTTGCTGTAAGATAGATATTAATCACGGCCTTTTGTATACTCCTGCTCCTGTAGAACCCTTGTCTTAACTTCTCTTCCTTGTTTATCTCTCCTTTAATAGTGTGTTGTTTCGTTGCATATGTTTCAGATTTCTCAGTAGAATGCTCCCGCTATTGTGTCTTCCTTCAAATTACACGTCTGAGAAATCTGCTCTTTTGTTATTCATGAAATTTCCTCCTCTGAATTGGCATGTACACCGGACACAGCTTGTGGCCCAAAGGCAAATGTTGTATAAGAACAGACGCACGTGCCTGCGTGCCGAATCCTTTCGGCCGACATTTCGATTCAATCGACGTTGCTCTTTTTGGACGAAACAGCAATACAAGCATAAAATACTGGCAGTGTGGTCTGGTCTCACTCAATGTTTGCCTTTCTTTGGTTAACCTGCTTTGGCTTCCAAGTGTTTCGGATTCTATCAAAATGTCGATGCAGACATTGCAATCAGCACTAAAAGCGGCATAGCTATAATTTGACTCCTGATTGATTTCCAAGAAATCCAAGTGGAATCCAAAGATTAGCAGGTTCCGCTGTGGCATTTGATACCTGTGCAGTATGTGTGTTTATCTCCTGTGCATGATTAGAACAATCTCCTTGTAGGTCAGTCTGCTTTCCGTTTTTCATAGTATGAATTCTTCTCAAGTGATCTCAGTTGACCTCGCAGGTCTTAGACGGCCTGTTGGGGAACTTGCATGGGAAACAGATATTGTTTTGCATGTGTAGCTTTAAAGCTTAAGCCCTTTCCACTTGAATTACTTCTGTTGTGTTTCCCCTTTGTTTTCAGAGACTCATAACCACTATTAGGTTCTCTTAGTTACGCAGCCTTTGTGTGTGTGAAGGTATGAGTGTGTGAGAGAAAGAATAAAAGACAGAACAGTAGAATATACATGTAGTTGTTTATGTATGAAGTCCTTATTTTACGATTCATAGTTAGAAGTATATTAGGTGCAAATGTTTGAGTGTGTGTGTGTGTGTTTTGTTTTGATAATTTTTTGCTGCTACTTTTAACCAGTTTATTGTGTTGCCTAAAACCTGTGTTGCCTCATCCCTTCTTGACCTCACCACCAGGCTCCCAACAGTCTCTTAGATGCTCTGGAACAACATCTGGCTTCTCTGGAGGGCAAGAAAATGAAAGAGGCCTCTACTGTCAGCAGGTACTCGAATATGTGCTGGGATTCTGTCTAAGGGTCAATGACAAATACAAATGTCAGGAATGATGAAAATCTAGTTTATATACAACAGCCAACTAAGTTCTTTGAATTGTATTCTTTGTATTCATGCTTATTTCATACATGCATGGGTCCTGTTGCCCATGTACATACTATGTACTTATTACAGTAATTCTGTCATGACAATTCTCGGGAGATTGGTATGGTAATAGAGATTGGCATGGTAATGTATATGGCAATGTTAATGTATTTGAATAGATCTGCTACACTGCTGCTGAGCAAGTACCGAAGACTGGCTACTACCAATATATTCACAGATATTGCTGTGAACATGTAAGACATCAGTTGTACCATGTAGATAATGATGTGATCGCTACCAAATGAGTCAAAGACTTAACAGCCTGCGCCGTCTAGAGTTTCATGCCAGAACTAGGTAATTACTATAACTGGGTAACAACTAGGTACTAACCCTGAACCTACCCCTAAACCTAACCTTAATCCCTGTAGTTATCTTAGATTACCCTGTATTTTCTTAGGTAAGTACATGCAAGTGCACGTATGGTAAAATAAAGTGCAACCAAAAACGTATACCATTCTCATCCAACATTTTGATTGAATCACTCTAAATCAGTGTTTCTAAACCTTTTCGATTCCAAGGTCCCTCATTTTACACAATATTTAAAACAAATATGTTTCACTTACAATTTCCACTTTTAGCACAACTAGAAAACTATATTCATTATAAAAATGCCAGTGAAGTTTTAAGATTTTATTCATTTGCATGACTTTCCCCAGGTCTAGAAATCACACTTTTAAAATGAATTAAAATTAAAATGTAAATAATTGTAAGTCATCTTGAGGCCCCCTCTTTGAAATCCACTGCTTTTAATACAAGTTGTGTGTAAAAAATACTTACGTTACACCTTCAATACACTTCAGTTTTTATCTTAATGAATTTATTTTATTTATTAATATTGAGGTTATCCATTTGACATGAACTAAACCTACCTTTTCATAAAGATGTCAAAATAACTTGTATAAAATGTAAACATTTACAGACCTTGACACATAATTGTGAGGGTCTAAATAATTATGTCCTCTCTGTTTTATGATTTTAATTATTTTTAAAACAAAATTGCTTTGCTGCATATAATAAAGATTATGTTACTTGCAGGAAAAAATGTCTCCCAATTAAATCTCGGTCTGGAAGGCCACATAAACATTTTAGACACAATTTTGTCGTGAAACTCTAGATGGTACAGGCTTATAGGTCCTTAACTCAATCTGCTTGCAATCACATCATTCTCTATTGGGCACAGCTGATTGGTTCCTGCTGAATCAGTAGCCAATGAGCTCGCTGCTCAACCTTTAAATACTTGTTCAGCATTTGCTGTAGCATTTCATAAAGCCTCCACCTTCCCCAGCTCCACCTGTTCCATCTGCTATGGGTAATTCATGGACGCTATATTGTACAGCAGCAGCATGTTGTGTATGAACACAGCTCTGCAGCAGAAACAGCAATAACAGCAGCAGCAGTGTAGCAGATCTATTCCGCCAAGACCATATATCAACATTGTCATATCCATTACCATGCCAATCACTCTGAGAGTTGTCATGACAGAAGTTCATCAAGAAAAAAAACAGAAAAAAAAAACGTTTTATTACCTACAATAATCATACAACTTTATCAACTTTATTTGAAGTTTCATTCAAAATCCACTTGGCTTAAAAATCAGGTGCCAGTTTGAATGGGCATGACAGTTCTGCTCATAATCAATATTGTGATGGTGATAGTGGTTCCTACAGTAAGGTTTTCACAGATCCCACTGAAACTTGACTAAATAGCGCGTTTGATTTGTTAGTTTGTGTATCCGCCGCGATTAGACGCTCCAGTGAATCATTCTCTTTTTGCATTCATAGGGAGGTGGAGGGTGACAGACTACAGCCTGCAAAGGTAAGAAATCGTATTCATTTGTCACATCATTTCTCTGTCAAATTGCTAATGAGCGCAGACTTCACAACAGCATGCAACGTATTTTCAAACTCCTTCCTTTTTGCAAATGTTCATCCAAACAATTACATGTTCACTGAAACTGTCTGCATTAAGGTTGTTGGTTTATGCTGTTATTTCTGCTCGGCAGGCTGTTCAGCTCAAAGACATTGGCATGCAGACCCCGACAGTATCCCCCAGCGGGCAGTCTGTGGGCAGTGCCAACAGTAGCTGCACCAGCAGCGGTGCCACCGAGCTTCTGTCCAGTCCACCTGATCTAACCATCACAAACGGGTACATGAGGCCATGTTCTGGAGTGTTTTTTCGAGTGTAGTGGCACTTCTACATGTATACTATATGCATTTATTTACTTACCAAATGCATTTTTCCAAAGACAAATGAGTAAAAAGTAGTTGCAGGAGTTATTGTGTGCCCGTTACAAGGTTTAATTGTTCATTCCCCATTATCCTGAACAGTGTGCACAACTTCAGCAATGACCATTTTGATCTCCAACACAATTCCAGCACCCCTGCTCAGACAACCACCCTACCGGCCACTAACAACAGCTGGGGAGGTAATTAAACTGGCCCAAAACTGTCCAGTTTACTATTTCTATATTCTGAGTGTTTTACCATTCTTCTCTGATACAATTTTAATACTGCTCTTATTAAATTCTTTATTATATGGCACATTCTCCACTTCTTTGGGACTCAACTAAGTGAGTATTTTTCTAATTTTATAATGAGTTCATTGACTTTTAAAAGTTTGTAATTTTTGGACCTGTGGCGACATCGAACTCGTTTTCAAACAGATTCAGAAAAACAGATAATTCCACCCCAAAAACACACCAGTTTTTTAACCAGTTATTTTTAGTTAATCAAAAATATACATTTCCACCAGTGTAGTCCAATTCACGAACAAATGACTCTTATGAACCAGTTCTTTTTAGTCAATCAAAAACGTACAGCCCAACCAGTGTAGTACAATTTATGAATAAATTATTCTTATGATCCACTTCTTTTTAGTGAATCAAAAACATTGTGTGATTTTTTTCCCCACAAACCAGTTCAGCGGAAATTCCGCCCTGCAGCCAATTCGTACGATTTTATTGGTCATGTCAATCACAGTACTGATTGCTTACACCAAACACTGATCCCTAAACCTACCCGTCGTTGTAACCTTAACCAATAAAATTAGCTGCAGGGCGGGATTTCTGGTGAAGTGAATTGGAGGGAAAAAATCACCAACCAACCAGTATAGTCTGATTCACGAATAAATGATTCTTATTAACTGGTTATTTTTAGTGAATCAAAAACATACAGCCCAACCAGTGTAGTCCGATACATGAATAAATTACTCTTATTAACCGGTTCTTTTTAGTGAATCAAAAACATACAGCATGACTTCGACTTGTGCAGTCCTATTCACGAACAAATGACACTTAGGAACCAGTTCTTTTTAGTGAATCAAAAACATATAGTGTGACCTGTGTAGTCCGATTCACGAACAAATGGCTCTTATAAACCAGTTGTTTTTAGTAAATCAAAAACATACAGCACGACCAGTGTAATCCGATTCATGAACAAATGACTCTCATGAACAAGTTATTTTTAGTGAATCAAAAACATACACCGTGGTCCGATTCACAAACAAATTAGTCTTATGAACCAGTTTTTTTTAGTGAATCAAAAACATACACCCCAACCAGTGTAGTCTGATTCATGAATAAATTATTCTTATGAACCAGTTCTTTTTAGTTAATCAAAAACTTATAGTGCGCCCCATTCTAAGTACGAACGACTCTTATGATTTATGTTCTTTTAATGAATAGTTGAAAAAGACGAGTTATCAATTTAAATCAGTCTGAAATACTCCCCTGCATTGCATCAATTTGAAACCTGAATTGAGAAATTGATACCCAGCCCTTTATGTTTGTCTCGGCATATTGAACTGGAAATTTATTAGCTTTAATATTGAAAAATAATTGCCTTGTTTTTATCTTCCAGATTGGCTTTCCCGTAGGAGCACTTTTGAAGCCCACCCTCTCCTCGCAGGTCCAAAGTCAAGGCACACAGTTCTACAATGGAGGAAAATTACTTACTAATGATCTGGATTCGTCCTTGGCCAATCTTGTGGGCAGTGAGTCTTTCAGTCGTCTCATTTATTTTGTTTCTATGGCAATTAAACATTAAACCACAGACCGTGATACCTGGGCTCATAATGCATGTTTTATTTGTCATAGATTTACATTTTGGAGGACCCCCAGCCAAAAAGTAAGGCTTTTACCATGCAAAGCGTATGATATTTTAGGTTTATTGACCAGATTAACAATCATTATTGCAATGTGGACATCTGGTTAAGTACATCTGTAACAGTCTGACGTATAAATATGTTTTTTTTAGGCCAGAAGTTCATTGGACTCATTTGGAGAAAAAAGCGTCTGGAGGTTCCCACTGGCAGTCTAAAGTCATGAATGGGACGGCACCCTGGAGCCACACACACCTGGCCCCTGCTCCCATACCGATGCCACAGATGGTATGGAAATTGACTCATTGCTCAAGGCATGCGCCTGTCAGAAAATTTCAGTCTGCTTATTTCGTATAATATGTTTGAATACAATATGTATGCGATTTTAAATCCAAGAAACATGGCCTGTGTACTACATACAACACAAAATAATCTCTGTGTGATTCTCAGTAACGTCTTTGTCTTTCTCTCTTCTGCATGTTTTGTAATGATACAGAATGGAATGATTTATACTGGCTATGTAAGTCCTGCTTGTACATAAACATGATTGAATCAACTAATTCAAAGAACTACCAAAATAAATGAGTTACAAATATTTCTGCACACTTAATTCTGACGTTTTTCTGTCTGTCTCAGGCACCAGCTCCGGTTGCATTTCCGATGACAACCCCCCAAGTGCCTGTGTATGGGATGGTACGTGTTTCAGCTTGATCATTTTGCCATCTTAATAATGTTCGGGGTTCAATATATTTACATAACTATTTTATACACTTTTGTTCAGAAGTATGGGGCCGGTAAGGTGTTTTAATGCAGTAAAAAATGATGAAATATTATAATTTAAACTGTTCCCTATTTTAATTTGAAACCAAATGTAATGTATTCCTGTAACGACAAAGCTGAATGTTCACATGATCTTTCAGAAATCATTCAAATATGATTTTTTTCAGGACTCTTTGAGGCAGGGACCCCCCGAACCCCTTAGACATAAAATATATACTTGAAGTACTCAAAGATTTTTAAGTTAATATTTAAATAATTTAGCGACACATTCACTGATGTCAATAATAAATTAGTAGTAGTTGTTGTAGTATGTTTTAACTCTTATTATAAAATGAAGATATATTACGGTTGTAAATTACAATTATAATATACAATTGTACTGTAAAATAAAAAAATAATATTTGATAAATGATGAAATTCGCTGCGTGCTCCACTCCAAAACACACAGCGCATCAGACTAGTTATTTATTAAATTGGAGCCTTTGATTTGATAATCGCGATTATTGTGAAGCCATTTTATTCTTGTACATTCAATATAATTATTAGCTATTCATCAACTCATGAATCCCCTGCAGTTTCCTCATGAACCCCCATGTGGGAAACCCTGCTTTGAGGAATAGAGCATTCAAAAGAACAGCATTTCTAAATCGAAATGTTATAAATGCCTGCCACTTTCGATCAATTTAATGCATCATTGATGAATAAAAGTATTAATTTCTTCCAAGCTAAATAATATTAACGACCCGAAAATCTCCACAAGTCCGACACTCATGCTGAACTTTTTCACTGCTTTATAGATTCCTCCTCCTGTGGGGCAGATGGGGTCAATGCCCTTGATGGCTCCCCAGCCAATGATATATAACCAGCCCATCCTCCGCACCACCAATCCTTTCACCCCAATCCCTGGAGCTCAGGTACTCCCGTCCGAGAGCGTCCTAACGTCTTACATTAAAGGCTGTTCTTCTGTACGTACCTCTGCTTGTGACCTGTGATAATAAGATGCCTTTTTTTCCAGATGCACTTCATGTAGCACTGAGGAGCATGTTGAACTGACACATACGCCCGAGGAAAAACATCAACCAATCCAAAACCAAAAATGGCAAGGCAGACATGAGAAACGGTTCAAATGGCTCAAAGAGACAGAAGATGTTCATGTGGCATTTTACCCCTTAGCCCGTGTGTTTGTAACATACTCCCTCCATACAGCGACATAACAGTCCTCCGTCATTTTACTTGTTACCTTTAATTTCTAAGTGTCAAAATTGAGTGTTTTTAGGCAGCCCTCTTTGATGATGTCACTGGCTGATGCAAACGGAATGACAGTGTACAGTGAATTGCAGTGGAATGAAAAGTTGTCATGATGTCAAGCCCCTCCCCTTCCCCCCTGTTTGGAAAAGTGATTGTTGTAATTGTGCACACTTGAATCAATGTTTATAATGTCTAAACCAAGCCAAGGTTTTGTATGCACATTGCCTGAATAGTGTTTCGAATCAACCACTGTCAATGTTGATTGTGCCACAGCGGATGGCATCTCAATTTCTTGAGTCTTGGAGAAATGTGTACAGGTCACTTTTCGTACATTTGTCTTGTCCCCAAACATTTTGGATTTCACCTTAAAAGTTCGATTTGTTTCTACATGACTTGTAATGCCTCATTCAGGTATGGTAAAGGTATGGCTGTTTGGATTAAAGTAAAATACAGCAGTATGTTTCTGTATGGAAATTATACCATTTATTAAATATCTGGCAAAGAAGTGCATGTCAGATACCAAGGCAATGACTATGGTTGTGTCCAAAAGTGCCCCATATACCCTTATATGGTGCATTATTTGAAGGGACAGCTGTTTATAGTGATGTCCAAAACCATAGTATTGGACATTATCAAGTGCACTCTTTCATTCCCATAATGCACCTCAATAACAAGTGTACAGCCAATGCACACTCAACAGTTAGACGCTAGTGATATATCACTATTCTGGTTCCATTGTTCTGAATAGTTTTTTTTGGTAAATGCCTGAAATAAGGTCGGTGGTTAAGACAAGCTCAAGATATTTTCACGTTTTATTCTATGACATAAAATACAGCCGTACTTGTCTTGAGAAACAAGTGGCTAAATGGGACAACAGAGGTTGTCAGGGACATTAAACGTCATCTAATCTCTATTCCGCTTTCACAGACTTGCGCTCTTGCAAACTATTCTTACTCAAACATTCAGGGAAAAGGTTTTTTAAATAAAGACTGAAAGAGTTGTTGGAAGCTTAGTGGTGGTGACACTTAAGTAATTTGACTGTGGTGAAGTTTGTTTATAGCCTAGCTTTATACTTCTGACAACTGTATTTAGGTTTCAAAAATCATAAAAGTTGAGTTCATATGTGAAGATCATCATGATGAACAAAAGTTGTAAAGAATCATGCTTTTGTTGGTCACAGAGCTCATTTTCTGAAATTATTCAGAAGCCAACTTTTCAACTGAACTTTTCAACTGAAGCTTAAAGGGGTCCTGTTATGCTTTTCCACTTTTTCAACTTTAGTTAGTGTGTAATGTTGCTGTTTGAGCATAAAAAATATCTGTAAGGTTACAAAGCTCAAAGTCCACTCCAAAGTGAGATATTTTATTTAACAGAATCCCCTTTACAAGAACTTTATGGAAAACAGCTTGTTTTTTTATCTTTTGTAAGCTCTTGCTTTTGTAAGACGGTTCACCGCTCCTTAGGAAAATTAACCATGGTTTTGTGGTCGATTACTGTTTGTATTACCTTAGTTTTCCGACGAATATTACGATTAAATGGTGGTTATGGAGGTGTGGGACATTTCCCGAACACGTGCTAAACACTGCCAATCACAACACACCGGGCCAGTTAACCAATCACAGCACATTTCGTTTTCAGAAGGAGGGGCTTCATCGAAATCGGCATATTCGAACCATAGACTGTAAAAAAGATTCGAACCAGACTGGGGAAAGAGGTGCTTTTTGGCTAATTCGCTACTGCTAACCAGTCAACACTTTTGTGCAGCCCAACATTCAGTGGTGGGAAGGACTACTTGGCCGACCATATGCATATTTGGTGAAGCTGGTGGGTGGAGTGTAAAGAGTACCTGAAAACCATACTTGAGTAAAAGTACAGATTCCTTACAGCAAAAATTACTCCATTACAAGTTACCAATTCCAATACGACTTGAGTACAAGTATCTGATTTTAACAGTACTTAAGTAATTTACTCGTACTGAATGTAAGCTCAAAGACGCACTCATTCTCAACATCTAAGAGGCATGCCAGTGAAAAACAAGAAACAGTTGATTTGTCAGAGACAGCAAACATGTTTATTTTCTAAAATCAAAATTAAAGGAGCTGTATGTAAGAAATGTATTTCAATTAATCATAAAATGGCCCTGAAATATCACTAGACATTAAGAAATCATGTACATTTCAAATACTTATATCACTGACAACAGTAGTCTGGCCAGGATATTGTCATTTAAAAAGTGCAGTTGCAGCCCTCAACTGATGTTGATGTTGTCATGTTGTGTTTTGGTCTGATGCTCCACCCTCCGCCTATCTACCAATCACGAAGTCAGTAGTGTTGCGGCATCTGGGTTGCCAGCTCTGCTCTAGTTACCACAGCTGCAGCTCATCACGTTCCTGCTGGATCCTGCAGCCAATCTGGCAACCTCGAGTCAGGGGGAGGGGATACACCACTCTACAGTCATTTGACAGTGATTGCAGTAGCCTACTCGTTTTGGCCACAATCTTACATACAGCTCCTTTAAACTGAGCACCTCAATAAAACTCAATATTGCAATAAATCAAGGTCGATACAAAAGCCTCTTAAACGTCTACAAATACTCTCAGTTAAGCTCAAGTGCTCAAAAAGGGCACAAGTAAACCAATATCCTAAGTTCTCTTCAATTTAACAGACAAATAAAATATGTTAAAGCTGCAGTCCGTAGCTTTTTGTTGGGTTAAAAATGATCCAAAATACATATTTGAGAAAATACATAACCAGCCAGTGTTCAAAATCTGCTTGCCTTAGCTCGATTCAAAGTGGTAAGCTTGTAATAATGTTTTTAATTCCAGTGGTACTGGTGGATTTCCGCGGGAGATTCGAGCATGTCTTTGTGTCATTACGTCACATCTGTACACATGAAGAAGGAGTCTCGGCTAGTATACGCTATATTGAGTCATTACGTCACATCTGTACACATGAAGAAGGAGTCTCGGCTAGTATACGCTATATTGAGTCATTACGTCACATCTGTACACATGAAGAAGGAGTCTCGGCTAGTATACGCTATATTGAGTCATTACGTCACATCTGTACACATAAAGAAGAGTCTCGGCTAGTATACGCTATATTGCGTGTGTGAGGATGTTGGAGGTGGAGATTTATAGCCTTTTCTCACAGCACTTGATATAATTAAACTTATCAATTTGATGGCGGATCCAGAAAGGTTCAAACGACAATCACCAGTGACAACAGATTCACCCGCTGTAAAATGCAAAAGACTTCGTTCGGACTTCGGAGTGGCTACAGAAAAAAAGAGACTGCAACCGGACCCATGCGAAAACAAGGATACATATCGGAAGGACATTAAATATAGTCATGCAATGCTGACGTTGTCAACATTAACAATTTGAGAACAAAGTATAATTTGCACGGTTGTGCGTGATATGATAACTTATAAGCGATTGTTAGATTTAATCAGCGCGATTTACTGCAATGTCAGAACCAGAACAAAAGTAGATATTTCTTACTAGTTCAATGACATTTACCGGTGAAAATTCTTATGTTGGTCATACTTCCAAAAAGAATAATCTGTGATTCTGAATGCCAGTATCCACATCGGCGCGGTCCACATCTCCTCAAACATTGTGTTCATCCGCGCTGTGCCGTGTCGAGGGTGTTGATGTGCAACTCACGTAAAATTGATAATTCCGCGAATGACTGCAATTGCAGATTTCAAACAGAGATGGCGACAAAGAGGAAAAACTGCAGACTGCAGCTTTAAGTAAAATGAAATAGTCAAAGCCTACTCGCACTGGATGTGCTGGTTTTGGCCTCTCATATATGAAACACCTGCGATTCAGCAACTACCTGCTAATGCACTTGCATTCGCGTAAAGTAGCCTTGTTGACAAGTTTGGATGAGTTATGCCTGCTACAGACTGAGATTTCAGCAATCCTACAAGGTCATCATTACTAATCATGGATTTAATAAACTTGGGTACCTTATGTATGTAGACTGGACGATGATGACACCTATTAAATTGTAGGCTATGACGTAAATAAGTGTAGACAAATAAAATGTGCTAGTGGTGAACAAATAGACTGACACTTTGGAAATTTACAAACACTTTGGAAATTGTGGTTTTATGTGCGCTGAAAAAAAAGAGGAAGCGATAGAGAAGAATATGGATGCAGTCATGGCTTGGGAAAAGAGGCCAACTTGCCATACCAATTTTGTAAGTGGAGCTTGAGGAAAGTAGTTTTAAGTTTTAGCACCATGTCACGTTGATCAATACACCATTTCGTGTTGCATTTTTATTGGCTAGGCAGTAGACGTAGATCGTAGCAGCAAACACACTGTGAGATGATCAAGTTAAATTCCTGACACTGTCATTAAATTATCGCAGGCTATCTTTGGTCGCAAGACCATGACAACGGCCGTCTTTGAACCTCTCTCACTGTACGCCGTAGGACCATCGTTAAGGAGCCACGACCACAGAAATTGCCACGATTGGTCATCTTTCGTCTAGACAGCCCAAAATCGTACAATCTGTACAGAGCATAAGGGCAAAACGCACAATATATAGTACCTTCATTGTCCTGTAGATGGTGATATCACATCTATTGTAGCAAAAAATAAACTACTGCTGAAAAAGTTAGGTGCCATGCAAAATGTAACGAGTAATTGCATTACTCATCACAAATGTATTGGAGTAAAGAGTACATAGACTTATTAAAAAATGCAGTCAAGTAGAGAGTAAAAGTTGGTAATATCTTTGGTACTCAGTAAAACTACTCAAATACTTTACACCACTGCAAAAGTAGCACACTTCGCATTTAACTTGCCTTGTTCGCAAAAGACAAAATGGCTTTTTCACTCATATTTACTCACACAAATGTCTACAAAGATCAATAATACCTCATTATCTACATTTAGAATGTGATACTTCAGTCTGGAGCTTCATTGAAGGGCACAAGCTCCACTGGGAAGAAAGTCTTCAACATAGCTAGCCACTGCTTTAGAAAGGTAGGTCATGCTTCCAAAGCGGCCACTGGGGGCGCTGTCATAGAGTAGCCTGCAGATGCCAGTCATGTGATCTTTCTCAAGGAGGCTTTCATTAGCTCCCAGTTCTTTCTGCAGAAACAGAATTCAGTCATGTTATTCAATCTTATTCTCTATGAAATCCCAGGGCGAATGCAGTTTCCTTTGCTATTGCTAGTCAGTTGCATGTGATAATTTTGCACTGCAAAATAAGGTATATAAAGGACCTTCCTCAAGGAGCTAACCTGATCATTGTAGAACATGTCACTGGCCATTTGTACAATACTCTCCACCTGAATGACACCACCCAGACTTTGGATGTTCACCTCGGCTATCATGGTCAGCACCAGGATGGCCTCCACCAACAACTGCCGGTATTCAGGCTGAGGTACGCGGTTCAACACTGTCTCCACATGCACGGCAAACTTTATTTCACCGGGCGTCATCTAGAAATGACACTGTTTTATTATCATTCTGTGAATTTAAGCCTAAAATATTACTTAATTGTATCTCTTTAAGTTGTTTACCTCTTTTGTGGTTGAAGATGGAAGCACATAGCCCTCAATGGACAGCCCATGACACTGTTAAATACAAGTTACAAGTTACAAAGGAAAGCAAATGTGAAGCTTAAGTTTGACAAACCTGATGTGTCCAACTCACCTTCTGCAGAATCTTCCAGACGTTCTGATAGAATCCAACAGGGACTCTATTAAGAGCTCCATCTAGACGTCTGCGCCGAAGCCACTGGCCATGTCTACTGTCACGCACCAATGTGGCTCCTAATGATCCCTGAAATGACTCGATGGATGGAAGTCTGTATCTCTGGAAAACAATCAGATTAATTATACCTACAAAGACATAGCTCAAACTTTGAAAAGAAGTTAAGGCATGTTTGACTCTGATCCACTTACACCTGATTCAATGTTTGCAATATCCAGCGAATGGACTGACACAGCCTAAATGACTCAGAAAAAGTGGCTGGTGTTAATCTACTCCAATTAGACTGAGAAGCAAAACCATTTTTTAAAATCCAAGCATTTTCTCACCAGTTTAATATAACAACCCTGTTTACTTGCAACTTTCACTTCAGTTTTGGTGGAGCTGGATTTGCTCTCGTCGTGGATGCTGACTGCAGAGCTGACCACATTTCCTGTTGAGCGCACTGGCACAAAAATACAACTGATAAATACAAATTCACAGACCAAATGAGTGAAGTATGATGCTGACAATGGATGAATATATTTACCACTTTTTTGAACTCCAAACTCTTTGCCACTGAGAATGTGAAGCAGCAGGTTCTTCATCTCAAATGGGCTCATATTCATCAAACTCTCTGTAGCCTCCTCACCTAAAAAAAAATGACTGATATGATTAAAAAATTGGGTAACTTTATTTTGATGGTCCCCTTTGAACATTCTGTTGACAATTAGTAACATTGCACCTATGTGTAAACTAACTCTCATGAGAGCATTAGTATTATTTTGATGATCCCCCAACAGACATTCTACTGACTATAAGTAACTTTGAAGTATGTCAACTTATTTTAACTCTAACCCTATACTACTCTACTAACACAGTAATTAGAGTTCGTAGACGTAGGTGCGACATTGCTTATACTACAGGGCCGTTGAATGCTTGAATCTGATTGGTTGAGGAACGTTCTAAGGTGTGCAATTATTTTCAGGGAAACGCACGGCTAAAGTAGTTCCAGGCAGGTCTTGACCACATTACCGTTCCATATCACTTCGCGTAGTCAACTGTCATAACGGAAAATATAATACAATTCATAACAAGAAAAAACATGCAGCCCATGCGCTTGATCTGCCATTTTCGATGTCTAACTTCACAATCAATGGAAACATGCAGTTTAATTTTAATAAATAAAGTATATAGTCCTATCTATAATCAATCAAATTAAACTGAATATAGGCCAAATACATTGATAGTCCTGCTGCACGGGTTTTCGTAATTAATGCAGATAATAGGCTATAACAAATAAATAATTATTGATAGGCCTATACTTGTTAATAGGACTTTGTGTTTCATTTATTAGGCTAGTCTACTGTCAATATTAGAAAAAAAAAAACATGAACGAACTAATTAAAACGAATTGAGTTAATTAATAAATAATAATATTGACGCACATGCCTCTCTCTCTCTCTCTCTCTCTCTCTCTATCTCTCTAATAACTGCATTAATAACTGCATAAAGCCGAGGTCACACTTAAGGGCGGTTATGAATGTAATTTGATACTTTGTTATGATTGATCATGCCCAAACGCGTGTTCAGCACGTTCAGTCTGTGTTCACAGTCGGTGTGTAAAATCTGCTGCAGCCGATGGAAACAGTCAGAGAGTGTTTCAGCCAGTCGTTAAGTGTGTCCAGCATTTAGTCTGCTATCAGTGGCTCAATCCTCCGTTACTAACTCTAAAATGACGTTTTGGAATTAGCAACGGAGGCATGGGATTAGATGCGCAAGAAATTAGTCCTACATACAAGAGCGTTTTAATGACAAAAACTTTACAAACGTCTTGAAATACATCATTTGAACAATGTTTCGAGGTGTGGTAACTGTAGTATAAGCGGAATAATTGACTCCGCTTCGCGTCGTGACCGCATTACCACCTCGGGTGTGCATTATTTTTCTAATAATTCAACGGCCTGTCGTCAATTATTCCTTACTTATAGTCAACAGAAGGTGTTAAAGGGACAATCAATATAAAGTGTAACTGAAAATGTATTTTTAATTACTTTGATTTTCTGGCAATTTTAGAGTCCAAATTGTTTTGTAAAATATATATATATATGAGGGGCTAAATAGAAAACATTATTTTATATTGCAATAATATTTCATTGTGCAGCTTATATCCATATTTGTTGAGAAATTCTCCAAATTAAGACAATTCAAAGACATTGTAAGCGAACGGACTATGGAAGTAAAATAATGACTCGTAATAATAATGAAAATAATGAAATGTATTGGAAACAAAAAAGCTTGTTGAATTGCACTAATCAAAAAATAAATGTTAAAGCAATTATTTTTCAGTTAATGCAATTCAACAAGCTTTATTGTTTCAAATACATTTTTCATTATTTTATTTCCATAATGGAAATTATAAAAAGAGCCTTTAGAAATCAATATTGTTTTATTTCCATATCACTGTATATTAAGCCTAAAACTGGCTTCTTTTAAATCACATTATTTTTTATAGTTTATTGTTATAAATAATACATAAAAAACTAAAAGGTTTAATGGAACAGGATCTGAGATACCTGAACAGCTGAGGGATTGGGCGAGCTCAGTGACCATGACCTGAAGAATGAGGCCAATGCGGAGGCGGAACATTTCACTGAAGATTTTCGGCTGGGTTCGAATGATCATACCCAGAAACACCATTATCTCCTGCCAGGAGCGTAAACGAGTGTTAGTGGAATTAAAACATACAAGGTTGAGAAGTGGATCTGACCTTCAGGTCTAACCTGAGTGAGAATGGCGATGGTGAGGTTGTTCTCGCTCGCCTCATCGATCAGCCTCGCCAGCTTGTCTGGAGGCATGGGACTATACGGAGACAAAGATCGTAGTGTGAACAGGTAAACGAGAATGTGAACATTATTTGTGTGTACTCACGCTGAAATAGTTTTCTCTCTTGGTTCAGGAGGAAGGCCAACTGTTAAATGTTTCTGATGAATTAGCAAATCTGAGCATGCCTGTTAATGGAAAACATATTCATTAACTACATTCTGGGACAATGTTGTTGAATTTACATACAGTCACAAGGAACCATTATAATAGTGGCAGCTCTGATACTCACAGCATCGAGCTCTTCTACTTTCTTGCGTAGCATCCCGCAGATCATCCGGATGAGGCCCCAGTGTTTCAGGTTTCCTGCCTTTTCATACAAATCACTCAGTAGTCGTCTTACCGTCCAACCTTTCCCATGTAGCTGGGTGTCCCAATCCATTCCCCTTATAACAGAAATCCCAAACATAACCTTCACAGCAACAGTACAGCTCTTTCCTAGGACACAGATCTAACAAAACTAGTCACATAGTTTTGGCGATACTGACTTGTCTGTGAAGAGTATGTAGAGAATGTCAGCCTGATCCTGTAAGTTCTGACTTTGTTTCAGCATCTGCACTAGGGCTGGGTAGTCAATCCCGCCATTGACATCTCTGGGCAGGTTCAACGAATGAGGGGCCTGTGTCTCAGATATCTTTGCGTGGAAAAAAGTCATGACAGGACATTGTGAGATGAGAACAGAGCCCATTTTTAACAGTTCCAGAAAGCAATTTTTCCATTATTATTTTTTTTCTATATAGATATTATTCAGAAAATAAATTCTTCAGATCTATTAATCTCTCTGAAATGAATCACAATATTACAGACTGCATTTTGAAGTAAAACAGTATTTGATCTGAATAAAGGCAAAGGTACCTAGCTGTGTACTTCAAAGGATAGTTCACCCCAAAATGAAAATTTTGTCATTACTTACTATTTTTTCAAACTTTTTTCTTCTGTTGAACACAAAAGAAGATATTTTGAAGAATATGGGTAACCAATCAGTTAACAGAAGCCATTGAATTTTTTCCCCCATACTATGAAAGTCAGTGGGGTTCATCAACTGTCTGGTTAGTTACCCATATTCTTCAAATTATCTTCTTTTGTGTTCAGGAGAAGAAAGAAACTCATACAGGTTTGGAACAACTTGAGGATGAATAAGTAATGACAATATTTTCATTTTTGGGTGAACTATCCCTTTAAATTTAAAGTTGCAATCACAGAAACAATATACAATCACTTAACAACCTCTAAATACATTGTTGCAAGGTTTCACATTATCACTAAAACAGTTTCTTCATGTAGAAATCAAATTTTTTTTTTTTACTTCTGGAGCCTAACTGGAAAAAAAAAATCAAACATATTTTTATAGAGAGCAGAGACAGCCAAATTATTATTCTAATTATTACTTAAATCTTCACAGTGAAAGCCAGTCATTTTGTTTTATCTACCTTTCCTTTGTTATCCAGCAAATTAAGGTTTGGTGCTGGAGAACGGAAAAGTTTAGTTGGAAGGTACATGTGCACATCTGCAGAAAGTTGAAAATTAAATGTATGAGTTATTACTGAGCATTTGTAAAGGCAGCTTTTAAACATCAAAATAAATGTCTAAAAAGCCGAATTCTGAACTCACTGTGTATATTGAGCTCTCTGGCTTTGTGCACCAGAGACACCATTTCCCGTGTCTTTTTGGCTGCTGCCCTGAAGCGTCTCAGGCCTCCTTTAGTGGCACTAATAGGACTTTCCTGAGGAACCGCCAGTAACTGGTCCAGATACACAGCCAGGTCATCCACCTCTGCACACACACACACACACACACTCGCACAATTAAATAAAAGCATCAGAGGGTTGAGCACTTCTTCTGTCACTTTTGAGATGTAACTGAGTATTTCACCACATGTGTCAATAATATCCACCCATGCAGGCAAACTGACTTACAGAGTGACTTTCAACCACAGGCCACACATTTCAACATAAAATGTCATGCAGAAAAGGAAAGAACTGCAAGTCAACAGCCAACAAACCCCTGGTAGCTGACTTAAACCTTCCATACAAGAATGTTTGTCAGTAATCTTTCACTTAATAATAAAAAATTCCAATACAATAAGAAAAAAGTAATTAGTCTTTATCAGAGTAGTGGAACCATTGTTTTGGATATTCGTTAATAAATGAGACTCTTCAACAAAATGTATTGGTATCCATTAGCACAGGGATTGCACATGCAAAGTAGAGTGGCAAAGAAACAACATGACAACAGCATGGCAAAAAACTGCTTTCTGAATAACATTAAGCATACTTTTAAGTACTTATTATGTAAATAATATACTTTAAGAGATTATATTTAAGAGTGAACATAATGTAATATTTTCAGACACATTATTGCATGTTAATTTAAATTAAATTGCAATGTTTTATGGTTTAAATTGATATTAAATGCAATCAGCTGAACTTTCGCATGTTTTTTTTTAATCATTTAAGTAAGACTTCAGTACAAGTACTTTACAAGTATTAAGTCATTTATATGTGCTTTAGTAAGACAACACTATATAATATTATTGGCAAGTATGTTTTTTAAATATACTTTCAAGATTTGAAGTACTGGATACTACAAATGCAAATGCAATACAATTAAGCACACTTCTTTTTACAAGGGATAGTTCACCCAAAAATGAAAATTCTGTCATCATTATCCACCCTCATGTCATTCCAAATCTATATGACTTTCTTTCTTCCATGGAACACAAAACAAATTTGTTTTATATATATTTTGAAAGTCAGCGGCTACAATGGACCAAGTTGACTTTTATTGTATGGACAAAAACAGTGAGACACTTTTCAAATATGTTCTTTTGTGTTACACAGAGGAAAGAAAGTATTTTTTCTTATTTTTGGATGAATCATCTCTTTGGTTTTAGTCTTTTCAAGAGAAAAGATGGCGTGCTGATAGCTGGTGGCACACTCACCACAGTCCATAAATGTAAGATGGGCACAACAGGAGGTGTCAAGAAAAGCAGAAAGTTCCCCAGTCTTAACCCTTGAAATGTAAAACTGATTTGCTTTCAGCCTTCTTCAGGTATGTTACAAATATTAAATGTGCGAACCTCTTTAAATACGTTACCTTGCTCCTCCAAAGTAACCATCCTGTAGTTTTTTCAAGGTTGCCAATACAACAGGATCAATGTGTTTGTGGTCATCAGCTGCGAAGGACAAAAACAAAATGAGTTTTTTTCAGAATGAGAAAGCTGCTGTCTGCATATTAAAGGGTTAGTTCACACAAAAATGAAAATGATTTCATTATTTACTCACCCAAACCCGTAAGACTTTCGTTCGTCTTCGGAACACAAATGAAGATATTTTTAACGAAATCTTAGAGATTTCTGTCCCTCCATTGACAGTCTATGCAACTACCACTTTGGCGCTTCAAAAAGTTCATAAAGAGATTGGAAAACTAATCCATACGTATCAAGCAGTTTATTCATATGGATTAGTCTTACAATCTCTTTATTAACTTTTTGAAGCATCAAAGAGGTAGTTGCATAGCTGTTAATGGAGGGACAGAAAGCTCTCAGATTTCATAACAAAGATCTTCATCTGTGATCCGAAGGTAAACTGAAGTCTTACAGTTTTGGAACGATATGAGGGTGAGTAATTAATGATCGAATTTTTGGGTGAACTAACACTTTAAGGGCGTTAAGTATTTTTTCACTCACTGAGCATGCCGTGTGAAATTGGGAACGTTACTGTGGGTCGGCCGGTCATCCTCCAACGAGAACAGAGGTAGGAAAGGTCGATACGGAGCATCTCCACAATCATGTGATTGTCCAGGGCTAGATAGAACTCATGATGGTCTACAAACTACACATTCAATCAGGCCCAAAACCAACAAATTACCTGAGTGGATACTGAATATTCAAATAGATACCAACAGCAAATTTGAATTCACATGCTGACGTACTTGAGGAGTGAAGGTAAAGATGGTGTTGCGAATAATGTAGAATTTTGATGTTCCAAGCACACCAATTCGCCTGTACGGCCGCCCAGTTAGTCCCAGCCTTTGGTTACGCCCTGAAAAAAAGATCAAACTTTGGTGAAAACCTGTATTTTGTATCTCTCGCTTAAAAGAATAATTTGTTCAAAAATTCTGTTCATTATGTCATTGTGTCACTTTCATATAATGAATTCGGTCAGGGACCAGCTTATTAAGCTTAAAAAAGGACAAAAAAGTCCCATAAGCATCAGAAAAGTAGTCCATTCTTTTTGTGCATTATATTTCAAGTCTTCTGAAGCCATTCGAAAACTTTGTGTGAAGAACAGAGGAACAGACTGAAAATTAATTCATTGTTAACTGAAAATCTTTCTGTGGTCACCATTCACTTTCAGTGGAGGTGTTAAAGGGCACCTATTATGCTAAATTCACTTTACATAGCGTTTGAACGTAAAATAAATGTGTGTTGGTTGGTAGTGTGTGTACACAACCACCCAATAATGATAAAAATCCACCCAGTGCTTTTTTTTAAATCCCCATAAATCATAAGCACTGTCTCAGAACAAGCCGTTCTCAGATTCGGGGCAATGTGACGTACTTTTGCACAAGCCCCTCCCACGACTGTTGATGGACACTGCAGTTTTAGCATTAGAAATATTCACAGCCTAAATATTCAACCATGCTGAATTTCAGCCCATAAAAATGCAAGCCCTAAAAATACAATGCATTAAAATGCAAGCATGGTTAATGCAATGCAAATCTTTTTCAAGTAGTGCAATTTTAACAGGCTTTTTTGTTTCAAAAACATTTGGCATTATTTTACTTCCATAAAATACATTTTAACCGTAATTAATCTAAACTATGCCTGTTCCATCTCCATACAGCATATATTCTCTGACTCTGTAGGCATCATTGTCCGACTCCGGGTCGAAATGAACACCACTACTGAGTTTCTGTTTTGATATTATCATTCTGTGAGATGAGATTGTCCTGACACTGAGCACAAGCTTGTGAAGCTCCGCCCCCTGTGCCGGCAGCAGCAGCTCATTTGCATTTAAAGGGATACACACAAAAACGGCACGGTTTTTTCTGAGCCCCAAAAAGTGACAATTTAAACATGCTGTGAAAAATTATCTGTTGGGTATTTTGAGCTAAAACTTCACATAGACACCCTGGGGACATTATTTTACATCTTGTGAAAAGGGGCATAATAGGTGCCCTTTAAAAAACTCCTTTTTCTTTCACAGACGTATGGAAAGACATAAAAGTGAGTAAAAGATTTGTTTTTTTGTGTTAACGATTCCTTCCACCCTGAGTTCACCTAGTCTGGCATAGATGTGACTGAGGACTCTGGAGGGCTGAACTCGGATTGGATGAACGTCCTCCAGGGTTTCTGAGTCAATGCCATAGCTCTGCAGGAGCTGTTTAATCTCGTCGCTTTCTGCCAGGATAGACACTGAAAACACAAGAATGGAGAACAGCTTGTGTAAATATGGTGAGACAGAATACTTATGTAATAGATTCAAAGTCAAACAGTTTTCTAAATTGATTAACCCAGATTTAGCTACTGTCAAACACTGTAGGTCTTACCTTGAACTACAACATCAGGCTTGGGAACAGTGGAGAGGCGTCTATTGAGAGGATCAATTTCTCCAGCTGCTAAAAAACCCTATAAAGTCAAAAACAACATTATTTCACATATACAGGAACATACATGATCATAATATGTGTTTCTCAATAGCTCCGCAGAATGGATGATGCATACTGTACTTATATGTCAGTGTAGCATTACTCAAAATTCATTAACAATTACATTTTTTTTTATTTAGCAAACACTTTTATGCAAAGCAACCTAAAAAAAATCAGTAACTAACAATAATGCCACAATACCTCCATTCCTGAAGCTAAACCATTGGAACAGTCATGTATCAATAATATATGGGTTTTGAGTATGGTAAATTTTATGATTTATCTAGATACCCTTATATATGATTTAACATTAATAATTTATATAAAATAAATAATTTAACAATACATCGTCTCCACCTCAGCCCCGCGAGCCTGCGGCTACGCCTTAGCCCTTCAGTCCTATGTGCTCCATCTCAATTCGCTAGTATGTACTCTCTTTTTTTTTTAAAGAAAAAGCACATACTTCTGAGTGTGTAGCACAAGAGTGGGGAAGTTTTGGTTTATGCTATCGCTCTGTCGCATAGTTACACGCATCCTGTCACCGTAAACTGGCCTGTCAATCACCTTGTCACAGTTAACATCCTCCACAATTAATTTCCTACCATAATGGAGAGAAAAGTAGCAGCATGTTGATCTGCCAGTTGTGGGTCTTCCAAACAGAGAACTCTCCGCATAATCTTAGTCTGCCTAGCCCAACGTGACACTTTTATTTTATTTCATCAAAAATATACTAAAAACAGTGTAATATAATTACTTTTTTACATTACTTTTTTAACGGTTTTCTTTTATACACATAAATATGAAATATATTACATATTAAATGATGTATTTTTTCATTTTATGTATCTTAATTTATTGTTAAATCTTATTTTTATAATTGAATTGAATTCATAAGGGAGACAAAGTGCAGGGGGCCTCCAGGAACCGATTGAGAAACATTGCAGTTCAGCATTACCATATAGAGCGATTTTTATGGAATTTACTGTACCTCTGCCAGCAGGTTACCCAATATGTACAGAGACTGGCCCCATTTCAGTGGACATTTGCCTACTGGCACTCTCTCCACTGTGTGAGGATTAGCATACTCTTCATCAACCTAGTTGAAATGACACATACCAAAAGAAACAAGGAAAGTCCATTTTCCTTTGGAATAACCCACAAAGAATCACTGAACCAGGAATCTGGCTTTAGGTATTTCATAACAGTACTAAATCCAGTGCTTTAGTGTTAAGAGAAAAATAACTAAATGTGTCCAGATTGTACCTTATCTGGAGGAACACTATAAAGCTCAGGAACCAATCGTAATCCATTCTTCCCTCTGATGAGGATGCCATCTAAAGCCTCTCTGTACTCCTGAACCTAAATAAGAGAGGAACAAGCAAGAGAGCATTGTTTTCTGAAGAATAGTCAGGTATTTATTGACTATAGTAAATTGTCGGTACCTGTTCTGGACTGTTGATAAAAATGCCATCCAGGATGAGGTATGTCCAGAACAGCGGCCATTCACACTCTATGTTCTCAAAGAGCTTCAGCTCAGATGACTCGTAATACAATCGATTCGGGTCCTTAGAAAAGAATGATTGTGTTGGAATAAGCTCCAAATACCCATACAAAAGACAGCCACACACATAGATGTGACTATTTTGTCTGACAAACTGTTCAAGCACGGTTTTACCTCTCGGGGTGTTTTGTGTCCATCTCTAAGAAAGCGACAGCATCCATATCTGCCCTATATGAGACAGTACAGGAGTAAATAAAGACTGTAAAATGAGGTGTTTGACGAAACTTTAAAAAAGCAACAATTTGCATGTTTTTATTCAATTTATAGAATTAATTTAAAAAAATATATTATTTAATTTAATCAATTAAAAAATAATAACAAATAGATATATAATTTATATATTTAATGTATTTTTTTTATTTGTTTAATTATTATTATGTAAATATCTTGATTGAGCTTCAAATATCACTATTTCTTGATTTCTTAAATTTCTTTAATTGTATCAACAGTTATATGCTTTTTAAAAATTTATTTACACTGTTTTAAATTTAAATGTCCAGGATTAGGTGCTGCATTTCATGTCATGAAGAGCAAAGTGTTAGTTGTCTTAAACTATTACTTTAAATCATGTAGAAAACACTAAAACACACAAAAAATGCCTGGTTCCTGAAACACGTCAAGGGTAAAGTCAACTAAATGATTGCAGTAATTATTGATATCCATATTCACCTGAAGTTTTGAAATGATTTCTTCTTTGGTGATATTAACAATGTCAATGTCCTCAACTGCAAATGCTGGATAAGAGATAATGGACAGAACCCCAGCGTCCACCTCTTTGGATGTTGATGCCCTCGGCAGCATGGAGCTGAGAATAGACTATAGTAAAGGACCCAAAAAGAGAAAAACATTCTGTTACTTTCACGAGGCTTGAAAGCTCTGAATAATATGGATGCTGTCATCTCATGTGTGACATCATAAATTAGTTTATTACTTGGCAGTGCTGAATGTCATCGGCTAAAGCATGTACGACGGACTCTGGGCCACCCTTGGCACCGAAAAGGTTCAGTTCATCCAAGGCCTCCAAAGCTGCCTGAATAAAGCAAGAGGTCATGTTATTTTATCACGAGGAGATCATTATTTGACACTTGTTTGACATGTGAAACCAATTCTTAACTGACTATGCAATTTATCACTAAAAACCTAAATATTTCACCTTTGCCATTCCGATAGAGCTGACATTTATCTCAGGGATCCCTTTATTTGTCTTGTCTCCTCGTTCCCACATTCCAAAATCCTGAGGATAATTTCCAGTCTTAATAACCATGGGAAAAATGTGAAACCTTTTCATATCAGAGCAGCATTAAGGTGCTTACCGCTAATTTATACGCAGATTCAATGTAAAAGATCAGATTCTGGACGACGTCGACCTCATCACGTGTATAAATAATATTTAGCCCTGCAAATAAAGAGTGGTGCAAATCTAATCTGCTGTTTCACTCAAGCAACAGATTTAGACACATGTATGCTGCAAACACTTTAAATGTGATAAGTTAAATTCAACCTGATGCTGTCATTTGGGCCAGGAAGAGCAGGAAGATGGAGGTAGCATCCACCTGTAGATGACCCCATTCCTGATCACCAACTACAGTGGCACACGTTCCTGTATGGTACTTGGCATGAAGGCAATCTTTGGTGCTTTTGCTGTACTTGAACTTCTCCACCTTATCAAGCTGAAAGTTGAATACAGGCTAAGTTACTGTGCAAAGTCCGGTTCACATCCAGCATTCTCCTTGAACAAAACTGCAAACCATGTGACATGCACGTGAATGCAAGTGTGTGATTCTTGTTCATTGTAATGGTGACACATGATAGGCTCAGAATTCTTCAAGGTGCTAGAAACGTTCCTCAGAGATTTTGGTCCATATTGACATGATAGCATCACACAGTTGCTGCAGATTTCTCAGCTGCACGTCCATGATGTGAATCTCCTGTTCCACCACAACCCAAAGGTGCTCTATTGGGTTGAGATCTGGTGACTGTAGAGGACATTTGAGTAAAGTGAACTCATGTACAAGAAACCAGTTTGAGATGATTTGAGTTTTGTGATATGGCGCATTATCCTGCTAGAAGTAGCCATCAGAGGAACTGTGATCCTAAAGGGATGGACATGGTCAGCAACAATTCTCAGGTAGGCTGTGGCGTTTAAACGATGTTCAATTGGTACTAAAGGGCCCAAAGTGTGCAAAGAAAACATCCCGCACACCATTACACCACCACCAGCCTGAACCATTAATACAAGGCAGGATGGATCCATGCTTTGATGTTTTTCACTCTAAATTCTGACCCTACCATCTGCTGAATGTCGCAGCAGAAATCAAGACTCATCAGACCAGGCAACGTTTTTCCAATCTTTTAATGTCTAATTTTATTGAGCCTGTGCAAATTGTAGCCTCAGCTGCGAGTGATTATTTGAGTTACTGTTGCCTTTCTATCAGATCAAACGATTCTGGCCATTCTCCTCTGATATCAACAAGGCATTTTCACCTAAGAATTGCTGCTCACTGGATATTTTCTCTTTTTCATTCTCTGTAAACGGCAAAGGTCAGAGCGAGCATTGTTAAATGGGACGGTCTAGCCTACAGAGGAGTGTTCTTGTCGCCTAGTAACTGCCTTGTTACCACTGTGCAGGCTGGTGGTGGTGGTGTAATGGTGTGGGGGATGTTTTCTTGGCACACTTTAGGCCCCTTAGTGCCAATTGGGCATCGTTTAAATGCCACGGCCTACCTGACCATTGTTTCTGACCATGTCCATCCCTTTATGGCCACCATGTACCCATCCTCTGATGGCTACTTCCAGCAGGATAATGCACCATGTCACAAAGCTCAAATAATTTCAAAATGGTTTCTTAAACATGACAATGAGTTCACTGTACTAAAATGGCCCCCACAGTCACCATATCTCAACCCAATAGCATCTTTGGGATGTGGTGGAACGGGAGCTTCATGCCCTGGATGTGCATCCCACAAATCTCCATCAACTGCAAGATGCTATCCTATCAATATGGGCCAACATTTCTAAAGAATGCTTTCAGCACCTTGTTGAATCAATGCCACGCAGAATTAAGGTAGTTCTGAAGGCGAAATGGGGTCAAACACAGTATTAGTATGGTGTTCCTGATAATCCTTTAGGTAAGTGTATGTTCACCATGGTCCATTTCTGTTTATTATAAAGAGTATAAACTATATATAATTGCATCTTAGTAAGATATGTCAACATTTGAACATTTCACGGTACACGAAGGACGCATTTGGAGGACACATTTGAAGCAGCCATCGAATTGGGACAGCCTTCGTCGCAATCTGCATTCGAATGCGGGCTTCGAAGGATGCAGCCTCTGAATAGGGACACAGATCTAGTGTGTGTCAATGTGTTGCCTTGATTGATAATTCAGTTTACCTGTTGTCCAATTATTTTACTCATTAGTTCCTCTGTGTATTTAGTGTTCATTCAGTCCTTGGTTCAGTGTTGTCTATGGTACGTGGTTTTGCTATTTCTCCTTCATTAGACTGTATGTTTCCTAAATATTTGTGATTAAAAACTGTTATTTGAGCTATCTCCTTTGGCTTCGTTTTGCGATGTTAATAGCAACCACACGTGACACCAGACACAAGTGGCACTTTTAGTTTGTACCATGCTTCACATTGCACTAGTAAAGTGTCACATTTCAGTAACATGGAGCCCACAATACTTAATATAATTCATCAATAGTGTGTATATTAACCTGTTTGGTATGATTTTTTTTTTATGTGTATGTAGCTTAAATATGTTTGTAATATTCTTTTTGCTTTAAAGAAACACAAACATACACTTCTTTGTCAATAAGCCAGTAAAAATGAGAGTTGTGGAGATAATAAACAAGTTATGCCAAGATTTCAAGACAGTCTTGTGTACAATCACTAAGCACTGTAATGCACTCTAAACCTTAATGGGTTCAATACACTCAGAGAAAATTGATTGCCTCAGAGTAATTAAGTAATGTCTTAAAATGGCAATAGGGTTGTCATTGTTGTGAGGAGTGGAGACTGTGATTCAGGTCAGAAAGAAATGGTATTTATTAGACAAAACTGTTCAGAGTTAAATGTTTGTTTTTTGAATGAAAGGAATTCATATTTTTATGCAACAAAGACCAATTAAATTGATCCAAAATGTGTAATGTTAAAAAAAAAATATTTCAAATAAATGCTGTTTTTCCTAACTTTGTTTTATCACTGAACCCTGAAAAACGGTAGTAAAGTAATTGCTGCAAAAAATCAGGCATTGCATCACAGGATTTTTTTTTTTTCTTTTTTCTTTTTTGTTTTGTAATCTAATAAATGCAGCCTTGGTGAGACTTTTTACTGATACCAAACTTTTGAACAGTAGTGTATGTTCTCCTGCAAAGCAATTGCATTTGCAATGAGAAAATGATTTGAAATGGTCACCACAATTATGACTTAATATGTACTGCAAAACATTATCTACACAGTATCCTTCAGATTTACTGCCTAAAATGAGAAGGATTTGTAATGAATCTTGAAATATTTATTTGCCTATAATGGAATGAGAATGTTGTTTATCCATACCTGTCTTATCATACACTGCAGTAGTCCTCGCATGAGTTTGACCACACTCTACAGAATGAGAAAAGACAGAGAACAAGAGAGAGAGAAAGAGAGCAGTGAGCCTTGACCGTGACCTTATCCTCTCCATCTGCTATGACCATGAAAGAAACATGAGCCAAATGATTTGCCCTCTGGCATTTTACATGATCTCCCAGACACAAACACTAATGAGCAGAAAATATTAAATGTCTGGGACATGTGCAGACATGGTCTTCGATGCCCTTTGACAAAATTGTATACCGGTAGTTTTGCTTGTATCTCAACTCACTATGTATGCATGAACCAACCTGCTCCAGTTCATAGGCTTTGGCTTTGTCTTCATCCCTGTCTGCATTCTTCCTGTAGGCCAGACTCAGAGCCCACACAGACAGGATGCAGTACACATTGTCTCTAACCCAGGCATGAGGCAACTTCTCATCTCCTGGGAGTAACCCTGTCACCGGATCCTGCAAAATATTATATTAAAAAAACATATATGTCATCCTGAGGGTCTATCAAACTAGAATAAATTATATTTATGTTGTGTAAAGTGTCACCATTGGCCTGGCCTGTATCATTTAAAAGCATGTGACACTTTAAATTCTACATCTCTTTTTTGCAGTGTTCTCTTTCATAATGAGTATTTTTACTTTAACACAATCCTGTTGCCTTAAACACGTATGATTCGTTACATAAAATATTCTCAAATTCAAACTCTAAACTCGTGTGAAAAAGTGTGCTTAATTGAATTATTGAATGTTCACTATTAGTGCATACTTTACATCTTTAAAGTATATTTAAAAAAACTGTACTTGCATGTAATATAATATTACTGAAATAAAAGTTCACTTTAGTGTACTTAAAGAGTGCACTTTCATGCCTATGTTTCTTAACACACTTAAGTACACTTTAAAAAGCACACTTTGGGTAACAATTTAATTTAGGGTCCAATTATCTCTATTATAGTTGCTTATTAGCATGCATATTACTAGGATATTGGCTGTTTATTAGTACTTATAAAGCACATATTAATGCCTTATTCTGCATGACCTTATACATCCCTTAATCCTACCCGATACCTAAACTTAACAGCTACCTTACTAACTATTAATAAGCAGTAATTAGGAGTTTATTGTGGCAAGAGTAGTAGTTAATAGTTAGTTAAGTGAAACTAAAGTGTAACCACACTTTGTAATAATGACAAAATCAAGTTTCACATTAAAGGACATTTTAAATAATTGTGTTGTGCTTTAAAGAAGTAGGCCTACATTTATTTTAATGTGCTAACTCACATACTAAAACATGTAAAGTACCTGATTATAATTTAATTGTAGTGTGTTATTGAATAGGCCTATTACAATTAAAGTTAAATATACAATATTGGGTAACACTTTATTTTAGTGTCCTTGTTACACGTTACATGTAGTTACTGCAGTAATAACGGTAAATTATGCACATGCAACAAGCAAACCTAACCCTATAGTAAGTGCATTTAGTCAATTAATATTACTCAGTACTTAAATGTATAATTTCATTGAAACACGAACACCTTAAAATAAGATGTAACCTAAATTGTAACTTCATTACAAATGTATTTCAATACATGAAGTTCAAGTTTCAATAGAAATGACATTAAATTATATTTTAGTGGTAACACTGTACAATAAAATTTCATTTGATGGCATAGTTGGCTAATATTAGTTAACAAGAACTAACAATTAACTATTCTTCTACAGCAGTTATTACGGTAATCTTAGTTAACGTTAATCTCAACATTTATAACATAACATTCAGGTTTCACCAAAGTATCGCAAAGGATTCTAAAGTGTAGCCTACTTCTTTTTCAAAAGGGCTGTGACGCTGCCTTTTAAGTCAACACAGCAAAGTGAAAGTGAGAGATTTTTTGCTCACCTGGTGACAGAGGATTGTCTGTTGCAACGTTCTGGCATAGTTGTCGAGTTTCACTCCAGAATTACTGCGACTTCTCATAATAGTCTCTTTCTAGAGGCAGTTTAGCTCTCCAGTGTAGATGCAGTTTGGCTCTCACTAGCAGTGTGTCTTAGCTGACGGTGGTCAAATATCAAGTACCGTACATGTGAGGTAGGCAAATGTCAAGCCTTAGGGACCAGTTGTTCAGTATCTGTTACATCAGATGGCGTACTAACTGGTGTTGAACTGCACCCTGTCTTTATAGTTACAGGCACAGTTTTTCATCCATATTTAAAATAATAAAATCAACAATACAAATTAAAACATATAAAAAAAATAAGGCTATAATACAACACACTTAGCAAAATGTTGCTTCAACTGAAGATGATGTAAGCTTCTGTTGTTGTTTACAAAATTATTCAGCCAATTCAGTCATGCTGATTCGTTCCCACCAATATTGATTTTATACAATAGTTCAACAAAGAACAAAACTGTAAAAAAAAAATGCTGTCTTAAATTAAGTGCAATCAACTTAGATGTTTAAGTCATTTTATCTTAAATTACATTAAACAGACTTTAAAAAGAATTTGCTGAGTCTTGTATAGCCTAACATAAAAAAGTTTTTAAAAATTCTTAACATATTTTGATAAACCAATGTAAAACATAATATGTTGTCCAACTTATTGATCAGACATTTTTTTAACAGTGAAAATTGTCACTTTCACATTTGTTTATTGTTGCTCCAGCAAAGAAAATAGTTCCAAATGAAGTCAATCAGCGTAATCAACCGGTTGTATTGGAGCAACACACAACAGTTGTGATTTGTTCCATAATGCATAATGAATGGGTTTGATTAAACGAATCAAATGTTGATTCAATGATTCATTACAGACACAGTCACTTGTGGCCATCTACTGGCGATGTAACACAGAAAAGAGCACAAAAAAAATCATTGTGCTGTTGGTCAGGTAAATTTGTATATTGCTGGGCTTATGGATTTTATTATAAAAACAATAAATAAATTTGATTAAGTTTGATTTTAGGGACACTTTTGTTTGTTTTAAAAAGTTGTTGTCAAAAGTTTTTTTGTATGATACTTGCTTCAAAAATATGCATAGCCTACTCAAATTTAAACATATCACAATTGAATAGCCTATCACAAGAACACAATAATAGTTCAAAAAGAGTAAACTAAAAGTTGCAGAAACAGAGGTATTTTTAGTGTTTTATTTGACAAACATAAACTTTGCTCTTTCATGTCAGAAAAGGACATCTTGGTACATGTGGAGGTCGTTCACAGTACAATGACATCAGTTTGTTACAGTATTCTTGTGCAAATACTCCTCTCACTAACTTCAGGGGCCTTTGTCATTAGATGGATTCAGAGAACTCAGACCATCCTGAGAAAGATGTGTGCAACTGCACGTTCTCTTACCAGCACTGTGCCTATCGATACTACTGAGGCCTTCTGTATGCCCTCGTAGCTTATCAAATACAGTACTTTATATCAAATATTGCATGAATACAATTATTTATACATATATAGCTCTTAAAATGGTCTACAAATTACTCATGCTAGTCTTTTAATTACAATGCTTACAGCAATGTATTGTAGAATTAAAGTTCGGGGCAAGTCAAATACAAACCCCAATATGTTAATGACCATAATAAATAAGGTTATTAAATGCTTAAAACATAAAACATCTAAAGTGAAACCAATGTAACTTTTCAAGTCAGACTTCTCCGCATGCTCTTAACAGTAAGTACTGTGCTACATAGACCACAGTTCAAAAATTAAAGTGCTTGCAACATACACACACACACAAAATATGGCCACAAAATAGTATGTAGGTTGACTCATAAATTAATATTTTTCAGTCTTCCACTCCGCTATGAATGAACAGGCTCATTAAAAGAACAATGACCATTCCTGTGGGTAGAAAATATGATCAGTTTTCATAAAGGGCAGTTTATAGGACTTGATGAAAGGAGATGGATGGCAGCAGTGACGTACCTGCATAATCCCGTAGTGCACTCTATGCTGTCATGGCAGTAAGCTCCGTATGGTTTGAACCCCATAATTCGCCACAAAGGGGACATTCGTATCTTGCGGTGCAGGATATGTGATGACTGAAGATCTGATCGCACCTCAGAAGTCACTAATGGCACAGTGGATACCTAACATACATTTCACAGTCATTCACATAATAATAACTTAATTTAACTTTTTACATTTTATTATTTAATAACTGATACATTCTAGGGTAACATTTAACAACAAGGCCTCATTTGTTAACATTAAACTGTAAAATATATATATATATGATCAATAAGGTATTACAACATGTGCTTTTACGTTGCTTTAACTCATCAAAATACTTTTTTATAAGATACAAGATTTAACTCATTTTTATAAGTCAGTTTAATGTCATTTAAGTTGCAATGACTTAAATATTCAAGTTGATTGTACTTAAAAATTAAGGCAGCAACTTTCAAGGACTAATAATGAGCAATACTGTACAGCATTTATTAATCGGTGTTAATTAAAATAGTATTGTTCATTGATCATGTTATTGCACAGTGCATTAACTAATGTTAAAATATTTGTAATGTCAAACTACACTTGATTTTAAAAATATGTTGAAGTTACTAATAAATGCTGTTCAATGTTAGCTCACACAAGAAAATACTATTGTGTCTTTCTCAAATTTCATGTTTAATTCAACATGTTACTTGTTTCATTATAATTATTTGTTTGTATTTTCTCAGTAAAAATTGGCACCTACACCATTTTTTTCAATGCAGTAATTTTGATAAAAGTGAAAAAGCAGGGTTTTTTAACAAAAACATTTTCATGCCTGCCAACCTGTTATCATGTTCTCGCTATCTTTGAAAAAAAGTTGTTGGAAAGAGGTGTAAACCTACCTGATGCATCAGCACTAGCAAGATCAGTGTGCAAAATCCAAATTTTGCCAGGTGAAAGTGATGCAGATTCATTCTGGTGGTGTTTTTCCCTTAACTACTGTATGTCAGTGTGTCCAGGAGATTAGCTTAAACTTTGCAATGGCCATGTGTATTTATAACCCTGCAACATTGATCTTACCACCCCACCCTCTCTGTCTATCCGTCTCTTCTGCTCTCTTACTATGCTTAAGGCCATGCATGGCCAAGATAAAATCACGTGTTTAGTAAATATTTGAGAGTTTACATAAGCTTAAATAGGCATTAATGTAGCTTCTGGGATTGATGGGAGTAAAAAAAAATTACTCAGAAGTTCTGACCTAAATGTTATTTTTTTTTTTAGATTTACAGTAGCATGCTTTTTACATCATGATTAGATTGTTTTAATAATTAAATAACAGGAAAAAAGCTGTATCTAACAAATTACAATTGCATGCACTAGATCTCATATTGGGATTTTCGAATAGGAACTTATTTGATAATGGAGAATACACAAAGGTTGCTTATCTCTTTTTTATACCTTTAACATAATTTTCAAGAGACAAGTATGTTCCCATCCATCTCTCTAAATCAATAGGTCATCAAGTTCACTCAGATAACATGTTCATACTAAGAATCTTGCATGCCGTTGCATCAGTCATTTCAATTTAAATATAGGCCTAATTAATTTAATAGGCCTAATTAATGTATGAATATGAAACATTGCACAGGCAGAATAATTCAACCAAAATGAAAAGGTTGCAACGGTTGCCTATTTAGCTTTGTCTTGTAATTAATTATTATGCATGCATTTTTTATGCATTTCATTTGTCACACCACAGGACCATTTAAAATGTAGCTATACAAAATGATCAATAACAGGACCTAAAATAAAAATATCTCTTAAACATTCAAACAAACTTTAAATTGAACTCTAAATTGATTAAATTATAAAAAATAAAATAAAAAAGTCTATTAATAGGCAATAATAGCATAATGCTGAATGACCTGCTTAACTTAACACACACTTGAGCGGTGAAAGTTCAGATTGTGCTCCAAATGACAGAACAGTATGATTCAGTCAGTCTGTGTATTTAATCGGCACAAACTGGAAAGTTCTAAAATATATATTTGTTTTGAAAATCTGTGGCCTATTACTTATTTGTGAAGTACATGAATTCATGTTTTTATAGAGAAAGGTCTTGATGCCGTTTACAGAAATAAAACAAAGTCCATGTGGTTCATTACAACACAAAGTCCATTAGGTCATTAACACGTAATTGTAGTTACAAAATAGTAACTGCGTGATCAAGAGAGAAGGAGGTCGCCTCAGTTTGTCTGCACTGTCTCACCTATAGATGGCAACATTGAGCCACTCATTGATTGCCTGTGTGTGTGTGTGTGTGTGTGTGTGTGTGTGTGTGTGTGTGTGTGTGTGTGTGTGTGTGTGTGTGTGTGTGTGTGTGTGTGTGTGTGTGTGTGTGTGTGTGTGTGTACTGTCCATGTATTCTTATTTGTGTCATTTTGCAATTTTCATTTAAAGTAACGAACAGCCCTTGTGAAAAACAAGTAGGCTGGCTTACAGCATGCTTTTAAAAAGAGTATAGTCCTACATATTATGGATATGATATATTTTAAAAGAATATATAGGCTACTTTGTAGGCCTAATTTAGGCCATAGTTTCCAGATACTTAAAGGGATAGTTCACCCAAAAACGAAAATGTTGTCATCACCTCATGTTGTTCCAAACCTGTATGAGTTTCTTTCTTCTGTTGAACACAAATTAAGATATATTTTGAAGAATGTTGGTAACCAGACTGCTGACGGCACCCATTGACTTCCATAATAGGGAAAGAAATACTATGGAAGTCAATGGGTGCCGTCAGCTCTTTTGTGTTCAACAGAAGAAACTCATACAGGTTTGTAACGACATGAGCGTGAGTATGATAACAGGATTTTCATTTTGCGTCCCTTTATTTATATTATTTACAATTAAATTAATTATAGTTATAGCATAATTCAAGTTTTTGTAATTTGTTTTTAGAATTATATTTATAGCAATTATAGTTATAGAATAATATTATTGAATAATATTATTACAATATTATAGAATACATGTACACTGTAATACACTTTACATTTGAAATGCAATTAGCTAAACTTGAGGTTTTTTTTTACTTTGCTTTTTACTCACAATTGCATCTTTTTATGTCATTTCATAATTACTTTATTGTCTTTGAAATACGGTTAAAGTGTACTGCCAAATGTAATGACAAGAATTTTATGATAAACTAGAATATGGGCTACTTTAAAATTGATTCCTATTGGCATTTGCATGCCATACATTTAAATATATTTGTAATTACACATTTGTAATGATTAAGTATAGCCAATTAGTATTTATATAAAAAAATTACATTGATAAAATATTAACTTTAAATGTAATATCAAATAACACTGCAGTTAAAATTAACATAGGCCGCCTATGTTAATCAACACATCAAAATAAACAATGATTTAAAATGTACTTTAAAATACAACATTTAATTTTACAAAGTGCACTTTAAAAGTGTAGCCTGTGTGTTAAGAAACACAATTAAGTGCTTTAGGTACACTTAAGAGGACTTTTATTTCATTGATATTATCTTCAAGTGCGCATTCAATACAACTAAGATTGCAAGGGATTTCACAAGGGATTAAATAGCCTAAACATTCAATTTAATTACAAAATATATAAACTTACAAAAATAAATAAGAAATAATCAATACATTAAAAATATAAAACACCAGAAAGGGTCACAAGGTTGCAGATAACAGGTTTTATATCGATACTTTTTGTCTGAGGTAGATAAAAACTAGATTTTGGACAGTAGTGACAGAGGCCAAAATTCAGAGACATTCTTAATCGAATGCTGAAATCTACACACAAGATCTTGTGTATCGGCACTCGGCTGTAAATGTCTTAATTTGTACGTCATTGGCATCGGCGCTTGAGATAGCAAACAAGGTAATTGTTTACTAGTTTCACTTTAACCAAAGTACAGGCAATATACGGCATGTTAAAATTATAAATATATTCTGAAATAGTTCAACTTGATGCCATTAAGCCACGGTTCTTAAGTTTATGAAAATTACAGCTGGTTAGCAAGCAATCATTTGAGCTATCCTGCTAACCAGCCGTATGACTATTTTTGCACATTTGTCATAGTTCCCCATTGCTGAGACCTTAAATCAGATTAGGAAGAGTGTTAAATGCGCTTTTTTATACTCCATTTTGCTACCATTTACCATATTGCCAGCATATTACTCATACTTCTTTTGCAAGCTAGTTGGCTAAGCTAAAATGACCCATATTTGAAGTTTGCTGATGTCATTAGCTTTGGTTTACTAACTCAGATATTAAACCTTTAATCTAGTCTGCTACTTCTATAGGATAAATGTAGATATGGGGGAAATAAGTCTTTGCTTTTAATTTTAAAGGCTGAAGTTCAACAATACCTAAAAACAAGATTAAGTTTGAAAAATAAGAAAGTTGTTAATATTTGCGAACAGTTTAGTGTTTTATTCAACTTTATTTCTGTCTTTTGTTTTTGTTTATACTAATGTACCCTTGGCTGTACTTGTAAACTTTTAAAACCAATAAAAAATTAGAAAAGAAAAGTAAAAAGGATGCTAAAGAGAGTTCATAGTTATGATTTGAAATTAATTTTCTGCATAGTTTTGCTGGTAATAAATACATTCTTAATATTATTATTAGATTCTTTATGACTATTATAAATTCTATATTCAGAGTACATCCACTTTTTATTACTCATAGTCCAGAATCATTATAAATGGAATTAAAAAGTCATGATGTAAATATGCAGTTAGTATTCAGGTAAACATTAATAGTAGGGTGGGACCTGTCAAGCTTTAACTTAAATGGAGTCTCTTGTGCTCAGGTCAAAGGACATTTCTATGTCCTCCACAGTCCGGAGGAACGATGGACAACACTGGCTATTGCAGTGAGAGCTTCAACAGCCTGCAGAGCGGAACCAGCGATGAGGACATGGTGGAAGTAGCAGGAGCCACGCTGGACTTTTCCAGCACAGATGACGTACCTCCTCTAGACCGGGACTATAGCTCAGGTGAGTGCCAGATCTACTATACCCAAACTCATGTGTTGCGTTTATAGTCAAATGAGACAAAGGGGATTGAAAATGGCCCGAGTGACAATGACGATGTGGAGAGGTGACAATATATGTCATATTATTTCTCCAATGTAGCTGCCACCCAGTTTTATCCTTATTCATTTTCGTTCTTTTCTTCATTTTTATTGTCATTCATGAGATTCCCATAGTTTTTTCCCTTTCTCTCATCATTTGATATAGGTTTTGGGGGCAAATGTGTAATGAATAGGTCTCTGGTGTTTGTGTGACTGTGAGAAAATAGTGGTGAGAATTCGCTGAGGTCACAACTTTGGTATTTGCCGCCCCCCCTCACAGAAATCCTTTTATCAAAGAGATCAAAGTGTCCCCTCTCGTTTTTTCTATTGTAGCTAGTTTCATATTTTTACCGGTGTCAGGTTTTTACATCCATTTATTTCCCTTGAACTTCCTCTGCGTTTGATATTAGTTGCTTTGTAGTGTCTGCTGTGTGATTTGCTACTTCCACACATTTTATGGTTTATTTTTTTTTCTCAAACACTAACATTTTGTGTTCACTTTTTTATTGTATAAACAAAAATGGGTTACTTTTATGTTGTACTCTTTGTGTCCTTATGCACACATCATGGCGTAGTAATTAATATAAAATTAAGCTTTGTTTTCTAGAAGGTAGATAATCATTAACCATAGCTAGTTTTATTGCTGTGTTTTTTGTTGAGTAAGTTTATTTCCTGTTCTTGGTACTAGTAAAATCATTCTTATGAAAGTCATGTGAAGAACTCTGAACACAGGAACAGGAATGTGCACCACCACCTATGACTTACACTGCATAATAATAATAATAATATGTAAATGCTAATGCATAATCTGCTCACAAGTATTGCTGCATTGAAATTTAATATAATATTTAAAAATATTTACTAGTGATATACACTCACCGGCCACTTTATTAGGTACACCTGTCCAACTGCTCGTTAACACTTAATTTCTAAGCAGCCAATCACATGGCGGCAACTACGTGCATTTAGGCATGTAGACATGGTCAAGACAATCTCCTGCAGTTCAAACCGAGCATCAGTATGGGGAAGAAAGGTGATTTGAGTGACTTTGAACGTGGCATGATTGTTGGTGCCAGAAGGGCTGGTCTGAGTATTTCAGAAACTGCTAATCTACTGGGATTTTCACGCACAACCATCTCTAGGGTTTACAGAGAATGGTCCGAAAAAGAAAAAACATCCAGTGAGCGGCAGTTCTGTGGGCGGAAATGCCTTGTTGATGCCAGAGGTCAGAGGAGAATGGCCAGACTGGTTCGAGCTGATAGAAGGGCAACAGTGACTGAAATAACCACTCGTTACAACCGAGGTATGCAGCAAAGCATTTGTGAAGCCACAACACGCACAACCTTGAGGCGGATGGGCTACAACAGCAGAAGACTCCACCGGGTACCACTCATCTCCACTACAAATAGGAAAAAGAGGCTACAATTTGCAAGAGCTCACCAAAATTGAACAGTTGAAGACTGGAAAAATGTTGCCTGGTCTGATGAGTCTCGATTTCTGTTGAGACATTCAGATGTTAGAGTCAGAATTTGGCGTAAACAGAATGAGAACATGGAACCATCATGCCTTGTTACCACTGTGCAGGCTGTTGGTGGTGGTGTAATGGTGTGGGGGATGTTTTTCTGGCACACTTTAGGCCCCTTAGTGCCAATTGGGCATCGTTTAAATGCCACGGCCTACCTGAGCATTGTTTCTGACCATGTCCATCCCTTTATGGCCACCATGTACCCATCCTCTGATGGCTACTTCCACCATGTCACAAAGCTCTAATCATTTCAAATTGGTTTCTTGAACATGACAATGAGTTCACTGTACTAAAATGGCCTCCACAGTCACCAGATCTCAACCCAATAGAGCATCTTTGGGATGTGGTGGAACGGGAGATTCGCATCATGGATGTGCAGCCGACAAATCTGCGGCAACTGTGTGATGCCATCATGTCAATATGGACCAAACTCCCTGAGGAATGCTTCCAGCACCTTGTTGAATCTATGCCACGAAGAATTGAGGCAGTTCTGAAGGCAAAAGGGGGTCCAACCCGTTACTAGCATGGGGTACCAGCATGGGGTACCTAATAAAGTGGCCGGTGAGTGTATATTCAATGCAGAAAATTCAGCTTTGATATATTTTAAAATCACATTTTAAAATGTATTAAAATAGAAAACTGTTATTTTAAATTGTCATAATATTTCACAATATTATTAGCCTGGTTAAAACCAGACCATTCTCAGTTGTAACTGAGTTAGGGTCTGGCAAAGCGTCATAGACAAATCATTTCCAGAGGGGCGTCACCAACGGACGTCGCGGATAGACCTAAAACCAGTCAGAGCGATGAAGGAGATGGGGTATGCAGAGCGGCGGAGAAACATCTCAGAGTGTTTTTAACAAAAAGGAAACGTTCAAATCACTTTAATAAACAGACGCGATAGCTGATTCGAACGAGTGATGTTCGACGGTGGCATCCATCTTTGTAATGTAGGCTACAAAATCTGCTTCAAAATCCCAGCGCTGTCGTCATCGTGTAAAGCCCGCCCCAACGTTTCTGATTGGTGCCGCGATTTCGGCGGATTGGAAATGAGCTTGAATGAGCTTGAATCTAAATTTGCCGGAAGTTGTCTGGGTTTTCCCAGGCTACAATATTATTACTGTTTTTACTGTTTTTTGATCAAATAAATGCAGCCTTGGTTAAACTAAAATCATACATAGGGCTATACTGCCCTCTTGTGTCAAAATGATATAAAATAGTACATAAAACTTTTTATCAGGTAGGCCTATTGTATTTATATATAAATATTTTAGGTATGTGACTGTGAGGATATTTTCCCACCGTTTAATCAACATGTGACACCAGCGGGGGCTTTTAAATCGCTAATATAAAAGTGAAAGCAAAATACGGATGTCCGCACAGACATTGATAATAGTGGCGCTCGCTTCAATGAATTCCTGTGGAAGTAAAAAAACGTTCGCTCTGTTCTGCTCACTCCTCGCCGTGGACGCGCACCGTTATGAATGCCTGTGCAGCCGTGAGCTTTGTATATTCACTTTAAAATTAGCGCCATTTCGAGTGTAGTGTCCGTTCTCTAACTGAACTAAATGACACACACACACACACACACACACATCAAATCGCCGGTGGGGGGGAATGATATATTTAAATCTCCATATTGTAATATCTGCAGGGCACCCCCTAGTCTAGTCTTATCAAATGTATTTTAATTTCGAAATTTGATCAATACATTCAATTATTTAGAATAATAAGATCACAAATTAAATCACACTGAAAAATAATCGTTGGAAAGAATGATACTTTTAAACATAACACTAACCCGCCATAGAGTGCCGAAGTTACAACGTCACTCTGTAGGCCAAAACGCGGAAGTGAGTTAGCATTTTAGCACTCCCGGTTGCATATTTTTTTTCACAGGATGGTAGGAGAAGATTCATGAATATTCATTAGGGAACTCATCCCTGATTGGTCTTAACCCCAGTGACTGGTAGGTTTAGGGGTGGGGTGACGGGTAGGTTTAGGGGCAGGGTTAGGGGTAGGTCATCAGACCAATCAGGGATGAGTTCCCTAATGAATATTCATGAGTCTTCCCCTACCATCCTGTGAAAAAAAATAGCGCCTCCCGGTTCCCTCGCTCTAAAGTCAATGGGATTTTTGAATGGGTTTTTGCTAAATCGCCTGAAATAAGGTCTGTGGTGAACAAAGCTTCTAAATATTTTCACGTTTTGATCTATGACATAGAACACACAGTTATAACTTGCTTGTGGTTTTTTAAACTTTGTGTCTGCTTGTGTTTTTTAAAAACTTTATATAGGCTTCAAAATGTATACATTTTGGATTAACTTGTAAAGATTATCTTGATAGACAAAACGTGTAAGGGTAACAACTCTTTGTTAAACACAGATCTTATTTTTTGCGATTTTCCAAAAGTCTATGGGGAAAATGCATAGCTTTTCGATCGAGGGAACCCATGCGCCGCTAGCTTCCGAGTTGTCCTACAAAGTGACGTCATCACAGGTGTCGCCAGGCGACCGTCTTAATGAGCGAGTCATTGATTCATTCGTTCAAACAATTCGTTCGAACGACTGAGTCATTCATGAATGAGACAGATGTTTATCGATTGAATATTTGAATCTTTGAGTCAACCGATTTTTTCAAAATGCTGAATCATTCAGTAATGAGAAACACCGCTGTGAGATGCGCGAAACTATTTTCTCTGCTGAAACAAAACAAAAACAGGCAATATTGCATCTAAACTGTAAGTGACTTAATTGTAACTGTTTATTGAACTGTTGTATGAAATCAATGTCCCAGTTTCAATCGTGATGGTATTCAGGAAACAGCCCTCTCATGTGAGGTTGCTTAACTGTAAGTTAGCCTATCATATGTTAAAAATATAAAAACTTATATTTTTATAGGCAGTATGTTGTTAACTGAGTTTCTTTTTTGTGTGCTGTGCTCATTTGTTTACATTTCTCCTCGAGAGCCTCTTCACGAGCCTCAGCAGCGCAACCTTGTTACCATCAGTAATACATTTATTATCCACTATCGATCGCAACTTACAATAAATGTAATAAAATCAGAATAATCTCTCGTTTTAGTGATTCCCAAGTATTTTTTGTCACTGTTGTTCTAATCAGGCTAACGTTACTTGAAATTCTCTTTTTCTTGTCGTTTAAAAAAAGCCATATATTTATATATATAAATAATTATTATTTTTAAAAATTGACATGATAAAAAAAAATATTTTTGGTACAAATTAGATTTTTTATTTGTTTTTGTTTAAAATGTTTATTCTTCTGGTTCAACTTCGTAAACAGGCTAAGCATTTGATCTCTCTCTCTCTCTCTCTCTCCCCCCCCCCCCCCCCCCCCCCCCCCCCCCAATGGAAGGGGTTAAGTGTTTAACCCCTTCCATTGCTGTGTGCATTGGCCTGCATTGAAGGATAAGAACTGTATTAGTATGCCTTGTCTCTTCTTAACAAGTTTGATTAACAAAGTCATAGAACCAGTTTATTTGTAGTGCACTGACAACATAGTTTTAAATAATATGTTTAATAATTAGATCAATAAAAATATAAAAAAGACCTTGAGATAAAAACTGTCCTTATGCAAAAGATAATTTTGCACTCATTTTAAAGTGACCTATGACATTCAATGACATGAATTAATTTAAAATTAAATAATTTTATGGATGTGGCTGTTGTGGTTCACGGTCATAGTGGCACCAGCTGCTTCAGTAAATGTGGCGTATTCAGAAGACTTAGATGTGGTTCTTTTACATTTTTCGAGTTTTACATTCATATTGCCCGTCGCGCACAGTTATCCTAAAGGGTGGCGGTGCCACCGGCTTGGGTCCGTCATCGCTGCTCGCAGCTATATTATATCTTTTTTTTTTTTTTTTTATCTGTGCAGGTGGTTCATATGGAGCTGGGCCTAATGGGGTTCCTAAACTGATGGATTTACTAGATGAGCCAGTGCCTGGGGTCGGCACATATGAAGATTTCAACACCATTGATTGGGTCCGGGAGAAATCTAAGGACCGAGATCGCCACAGAGAGGTGACAGTTCTCAGTTGAATCTTTCTGACTTTTTAAACATCATCTTTAATGCTCGGAAATAAATGAATTGTGCATGTTGTGTATCCCGACCAATTAAAAACACTTGAGCTGTAGTATAAGCTTGTCACACCATGTTCATTCATTTGGCCAGGGTAGAACTGCCCACCCCGAGTCTGGTTTCTCCTACAGTTTTTTCTGCCTTTCCATCACACGAAAGAGTTCCTTGCCACAGTCACCTTTGGCTTGCTTAAGCCCTATTCGGATGAGACTAGTTTTCTAAACGAAGTTTGAGTTACAATTCTTATCACTCGACGTCTGTGATTTCATGTACCGATTCGGACAGGACTAAGATCTCCATGTTTATTACAGAGGTGGGAGTGTGTGTTTTCTAGACGTGGCCATAACAGAAGCAAATGTGCTGTGCGTGCGTCACGTATATGTCTTCTAATTTAATATTTGTTGATATGATTTTAATTTATTATAATAAAAACATTTAAGTAAACTTCACGAGTTTATAGCAGTGGGTATTTATAAGAAATAAGTGAGCAGAGAAATCTGGACAAGTATCTTACTTACCTGACAGTGATATTAATATCTTCGCAGTGATATTAATATCTTCGTTATCTTCGCAGTTTCCGCAATTTCGCTCTATTTATTAATTGCAGCTACACAGTATGTTATTTTTTTCGTCTGATACCATCCATTATTGAAACAAAATTAAAGCATGTTGAAGATTAGTGCGCAAACGGTAGCTCAGGTAGGTCAAAAACACATGAGGAGAGCGTTAGGATAATACAACATCAGCAATCACAGACATTCGCATTCAGACAGGATTAGATTTCTCAGAGGACCGTTGAGTTCGCCGAAAAACAGCAGGTCATTTGCCCTGGAATTTTTACTGAGGTTTTGTGAGAAAAACACAGTTATGTGTATCGGTTATTGAGTGTATTGGTGAATCGGTTATGTATGTGCATAACAGTTATTGAACTAAACTGAGCGAACACAGAATTTTAGTTTGTCTCATAATTAAAGTTTGTATCATTGATTGTTATTTTCCTGTGTATTACGGTGAAGCTTCTTTGAAACAATCTATATTATAAAAAGCGGCGCGCTATATAAATAAAGGTGACTTGACTGTCTGTGGTCTTCAATTTCTCTTTATGATAGATTGCTAGCAAGAGTAAAGAGTCAACCTGGGCTTTGCTGAAAAGCATCAGTGACGCCTTCTCCGGCTGGCTTCTCATGCTGCTCGTGGGACTGATGTCAGGTTGGTTCGCCTCTATAATATTAAAGCAGAAGTTTCATGAGGAGTGATTATAGAGCTCCAATCACACATCGCAAACACCTGGCCTTACCCTGATGTTTTATAGCATGTGCTGTTCTTTTTGATTCCAGGTGCCCTGGCTGGTGGGATCGACATCTCTGCCCACTGGATGACCGATCTGAAGGAGGGAGTGTGTCTGAACGGCTTCTGGTTTAATCATGAGCACTGCTGCTGGAACTCCAATGAGACGACCTTCCAGGAGAGAGATAAATGCCCTCAATGGAAAAGCTGGGCAGAGCTCATCGTCGGCACCAATGACGGCCCTTTCGCCTACATCATGAATTACCTGATGTATGTGTGCTGGGCGCTGCTTTTCTCCTTCCTGGCTGTGTCTTTAGTCAGGGCCTTCGCCCCGTATGCCTGTGGCTCTGGAATACCTGAGGTAAGCTAAAGAATTTGAGTGCCTGTATAATATTTAATCTTGCATTTTGACTTACTGGTTGTTGCATTAATATATAATAAAGTATAAACCACTGTTAAAATGTCACAGTTTTTGTTTGACCCTCTAGATCAAGACCATCTTGAGTGGGTTTATCATCAGGGGCTACCTGGGTAAATGGACTCTTATGATTAAAACCATCACCCTAGTGCTGGCTGTGTCATCTGGACTCAGTCTGGGGAAAGAAGGGCCTCTAGTCCATGTGGCCTGTTGCTGTGGAAACATCCTGTGCCACCTCTTCACCAAGTACCGCAAGAATGAGGCAAAGAGACGAGAGGTATGATGAGTACATGTGATCGATGTCTTTTTACCCATTATAAATCCCCCTTTTATTAAAATAAGCCACTGATTATAGTTTATAAAGTTATAAATATGGAATTTTTTGTTACAAAAAAACACATCGCTTCTCTTCAGAAGGCCTTTATTAACCCCCTGGAGCTGTATGGATTACTTTTATGATGGATGGATGCGCTTTTTTGGGCTTCAAAAACACAGGCTCTATATTTACTGCCATTATAAAGCGTGGACGAGCCAGGATATTTTTTTAATACTTCTTAAACACTGATTGTGTTTGTCTGAAAGAAGAAAGTCATATACACCTAGGATGGCTTGAGGGTGAGTAAATGATGGGATAATTTTCGTTTTTGGCTGAACTATCCCTTTAGGAAACACCCTTGTCTGTCATATCCAATATAATTTGAACTTCCCTTATTCCTGTGTGACTATTGACTATGATCCCTGTTTGTAAGGAGAAAAGCACTAACTAATCTCCCATCTGTCACTCCCTATAAATACAGTGCCTCTAAGGGGCATTTGTTGTTACATTTTTGTGGCTTGCCGCTAAGGACATTCTAGTTGGCTGTTTTTGTGGTTTTCTGTTTTAAAATCACTCGTTGTGAGAATGTTTTTATCGACATCACGAAGATGAGACCAAACATAAGATCACGTTTTATTTTGACATCTGAGGCCTTTGTTGATCCAAGCCTTTTCAGTGATACGCTTGGTCTGTTGCTTGACTTCTCTTGTTCTTCTGTGTGTGTGTGTGTGTGTGTGTGTGTGTGTGTGTGTGTGTGTGTGTGTGTGTGTGTGTGTGTGTGTGTGTGTGTGTGTGTGTGTGTGTTTAGGTATTGTCCGCCGCTGCAGCCGTTGGGGTGTCAGTAGCTTTCGGCGCTCCGATCGGTGGCGTTCTCTTCAGTCTGGAAGAGGCAAGCATGCTCCTAACAAACTTCTGTTTGCATACTCTCAGCATTATCTAGAGTCATTTGAATGACCAGTCTTTTTGAATGACTCTCTTTATCCTGTAGGTGAGTTATTATTTCCCCCTGAAGACGCTGTGGCGCTCTTTCTTTGCTGCATTGGTGGCGGCCTTCACCCTTCGCTCCATCAACCCGTTTGGGAACAGCAGGCTGGTGCTCTTCTACGTGGAGTTCCACTCCCCTTGGCATTTGCTGGAGCTCATACCCTTCATCCTGTTGGGTATTTTCGGGGGAATCTGGGGAGCTTTCTTCATCCGCGCGAACATTGCGTGGTGCCGCCGGCGTAAGACGACTCGGCTGGGTCACTACCCTGTGCTGGAGGTGCTGGTTGTTACTGCGGTCACTGCTCTGCTGGCGTTCCCCAACAGCTACACCCGTATGAGCACCAGCGAGCTGATCTCTGAGCTGTTCAATGACTGTGGTCTGCTGGACTCCTCACAGCTGTGTAACTACGCCAACGTGAGCGTCACCAAGAGCAGCAGCGACGCTCTGCCCGACAGGCCCGCAGGACATGATGTGTACACAGCCATGTGGCAGCTCTCACTCGCCCTGATCTTCAAGATGCTCATCACCGTCGTGACCTTCGGCATGAAGGTACTGGGGCAGAGCCAGCCATCCTGTCATCCTTTCTTCCATCCATTCATCCTTCCTTTCTTTCTTTCTTTCTTTCTTTCTTCCATCTATCCATCCTTTCTATCTTCCATCCATTCATCCTTCTTTTCATACATCCTGTCTTCCTTCCATTCATTATATCTTCCTTTTTCCATCCCTCCATCCATCATAAATTTCTTTTTCCATCCATCCATTTCTTTCTTTCTGTCTTTTTTCCCGTTCTTCCTTCTGTCCATCCATTTCTTTCTTTCTTTCTTTCTTTCTTTCTTTCTTTCTTTCTTTCTTTCTTTCTTTCTTTCTTTCTTTCTTTCTTCATCCATTCACCCTATCTTCCTTTCTTCCTTACATTTCTTTCCTTCTTTTACCATTCTTTCTTCCGTTCGTCCATTTCTTTCTTTCTCTCATTCATTCTTTCTTTCTTTGTCTTTTTTCCATCCAGACTTTTTCTTTCCATTTCTTTCATTAATTCTTTATTTGTCTTTTTTCTGTTCTTCCTTCTATCCTTCATCCATCCATCCTTTCCATCTATCCATTTCTTTATTTCTGTCTTTTCATTCTTTCTTTCTTCCATCCATCTTTCCTTCATTTGTTTCTTCCATTCTTCCATTCTTCCTTTTTTCCATCCATTTCTTTATTTCTGTCCTTCTTTTTACCATTCTTCCTTCATCCATCCATTTCTTTCTTTCTTTCTTTCTTTCTTTCTTTCTTTCTTTCTTTCTTTCTTTCTTTCTTTCTTTCTTTCTTTCTTTCTTTCTTCATCCATTCTATCTCCCTTTCTTCCATTATCCCTCCCTCCCTCCCTCCCTCTCCCAAGGACTTGACACACTTTCCATTTCCTTTTTGAATAGTTTGATGTTTACACAGGCCGTTGTGTGTACGGTCTTCTCCTGTGTGTTCCTCCAGGTGCCCTCTGGTCTCTTCATCCCCAGTATGGCTGTGGGAGCGATCGCAGGCAGACTGCTCGGTGTGGGTATGGAGCAGCTGGCATATTACCACCACGACTGGGTAATCTTTAGAGGCTGGTGCTCACCTGGAGCGGACTGCATCACTCCAGGCCTTTATGCTATGGTGGGCGCTACTGCCTGCTTGGGTAAGAATCTTTTCAATTCTATTTAAACTGTATTCTGTCAAAAATGTGCCATTAGTGGCTTGTCCAGGTGCCTTTTTGCCAGGCCTGTCTTTCTTTCATAGGCGGTGTGACTCGTATGACCGTCTCTCTGGTGGTCATCATGTTTGAGCTAACAGGCGGTCTGGAATACATCGTACCTCTCATGGCTGCCACCATGACTAGTAAATGGGTGGCAGATGCTCTGGGTCGAGAGGGCATCTATGAGGCTCACATCCGTCTCAACGGCTACCCCTTCCTGGAGTCTAAGGAGGAGTTTAGCCACAAGACACTGGCCATGGATGTGATGCGACCTCGCCGAAGCGATCCCCCACTCTCCGTGATTACACAGGACGGGATGAGCGTGGAGGAAGTTGAGTCGCTCATTGCTGAAACGTCATACAGCGGCTTCCCTGTGGTCGTCTCACATGAGTCTCAGAGACTTGTGGGCTTTGTGCAGCGCAGGGATCTGGTCATCTCTATTGGTAAGAGATTACAGCTTTAGGTGGATTTTTTATGATGATCTTTCTTTTGCAGTTTTCAGGCCACATTGTACATTGTTTGTCTTGTTCCGAAACAGGGACTTACATTTTTACAATGTTGCACTTTTTTTTATGGGTTCATTTCATTTTCGCAAGATATGTCACATCATGACGGTCCTCTCGTTGGTCAGAGAGCACCTGTTTAAATGTCAGGATTCTGCTCATAGTGGCATCCATCAAGATGGATTAACAAGCTCCATGGGCTTTCTTTACACACACTTTTACGAATATATATATAAGCCTTCATTCCCACTCTAACTGATAACATGTATATAATCAGCATTCTAGTAATCAAGCAATTACAGGACAGTTCAAGAGTAAATAATGTGCTTATCGACAGAATCAGACACTGCTGCTTTTTACGTGGTGACTTTTGGTACAGCTTGGTTCATAATCTGTTGTGTCGGATTGCTTTCTCAACACAAGCGAACCCCTCCAGAGGTTGCTTTCAATTGTGCCGAAACCCACCCCATTCATGCAATCTCAGACCGATAGTTTTGGTGCGGATCCGAGTGCAATTGCCGTGTTTATGTCAAAAATAACCAAACTAAGGGAGCAAACACTAAAAACAAGCCAGGTCTGAAAATGCCCTTAGGTCTTCGACTATGCTTACCGATGATGAACAGATCTTCGTAGATTAAAAAAATAGTTCACCCCAAAAATGTTATTCTATCAACTTTTACCTTACGTTGTTCAAAATCTTTGACTTTTTCTTCTGTAAAGGCCAATTCACACTACTCCGACAGATGCAAGACCAACACCGACAGTCACCTGATTACAGCACGTCACTTCTCAGACATGCTAAATACGATTCAGCTTGTTCAATCGGTGAAAACAAGCTCCAACAGACGGCAACAGACTCCGACAGGGGTAACACACTTATCCAACAAAACCCGACGAAGTGTCCGTTGCCGTCTGTCGCCGTCTGTTAGTGCGGTGTGAATTGGCCTTAAGACACCAAGTCGTTTTTTGTTCATACAAATATAGTCAATGGAGTCCATAGTTGTTTTGCACATTTCATTGTATGGACAAAAACTTTGAAACAGTCTTCATTCTTCTTCAGCAGTTACACAGTAGAAAGTCATACAGGTTTGGACAGATATGAGGGCCTTTCGATCCCTATAACTATCCCTTTCTATTACTGTATTATTATAGGGCTCATGTGAATTATAGGTCTCTCATGAGAAGGTTTATTATTCTCCATTTCCCTCTGGCAGAAAATGCTCGTCAGCGGCAGGAAGGTGTGGTCAGCGCCTCCCGAATTTTCTTCACTGAATACACACCTTCACAGCCACCCAACAGCCCTCCCCCGTTGAAGCTTCGTGGTATCATGGATCTCAGCCCATTTACCGTAACAGACCACACTGCCATGGACATTGTGGTGGACATCTTTCGCAAGCTGGGTCTGCGCCAGTGTCTCGTCACTCACAACGGGTAAAAGCTTGGTTCGCTTAGCTTAGCAGTTTTACAGTTCTGAACTCTTATTGTCGAGCGTGTCCATGATTTACACACATCAGAAGATTCACGTTAGCTCAATGTAATTATCTGTTCCTGTTTCCCACAGGCGTTTACTGGGCATCATCACCAAAAAAGACATTCTGAAACACATGGCCCAGATGGCCAACCGAGACCCTGACTCTATTCTCTTCAACTGAACTGCCAAACGGGCTGTTATGAAACACCAGCTAGTTTGAAACAACCCACTGGGCAGAAAACACCAGTCTGGCCAAATGATTTGCACTACAGAACTGCCAGTACTGGATTTGCGTCCATTCACACTGTGAATCCATTTTTAGGGCCTCATTGGTGCAGGCGCTACAACTTCAGGATTGAGAACCTTCAGAAGTGTTCTATGCACTCCAGCAAATAGCTTAAGAGGTGGGACTGAGTGCAACCAAGTCTTGGTGTTTGCAAATAGCCAACCTATCTTAACATCAAAGCATCAAAACATATCACACAGACAAGTGACGAAACAGTGGAAATCATAACATTTTGTAGCATTAATCTGTTTAAACATATAAATTCACCTAACTGGTCTACCTTGGTTCATCTATGTCTTCATCTTTAAGATTTTAAGAGACATTTTTGTATAGTGATGGATGTTAAGCATAAGTTAAAACCTTTATTTGTTGTTTACATGTTCATGCACATTTTTAGTAATTTGAAGGAGCACTCGCAAGTATTCCAGCATCTAAAACCTCTCTTGCTGAATTTTATCAATTCGTTTTAATTGAGTAGAGTGTTAATTTATGAGTTAAAGTAGAGTGTTAATTTATGAGTCTGATGATTTACAGTTTCCTTATTTTGTCAAGTCTTTGCTACATTTCCAGGTTTTGTAATCAGTCCTAAGCAGCACTGTGCCATTTCTGCCTAGCGATGATGCATTAAAAGATTCATTCTGTATATGTTTTCATATTACATGCACTTTTCAAAATTACAACTTCATTTGTACACTACCATTTGAAAGTTTGGGGTTGGTAAGTTTTTTCATGTTTTTGAAAGCAGTTACTTATGGTCATCAAGGCATTTAGTTGATCAAAAATACAATAAAACAGTAATATTGTCAAATACGGTTGCAATTTATAATATATTTTTTCTATTGTAATATATTTTAAAATGCCTGTGTTGACAGCTGATTTTCATCATCATTACTCCAGTCTTCAGTGTCACATGATCCTTCAGAAATCATTCTAATATGCTGATTTGGTGCTCAAGAAACATTCTTATTAGCAATGTTAAAAACAGTTGTGTTGCTTAATATTTTTGTGGAAGCCGTGATACATAGCATTTATTTGAAATATAAATCTATTGTACCATTATAAATATCTTTACTGTCACGTTTGATCAATTTAATGCATCCCTGCGAAATTGAAGTACTATATTATTTTTTTTAAATCTTACTGACCCCAAACTTCTTAATATTTTATGTGGTTATCAAACATTGTGCTCTTAAAACCACTGTTAAAACTACAGAGTATGTAGCATTTCCCTATGCAAGTGATTTTTGGACAATATGAACATGCGATTAATGCAAATGCATTGCATTATACCATTAAGTCAGTAAGTAGAAGTCAGATTTGCCCTTTAATTCTGAATAGCTTCTATTAGCACACTCTTTAATTGTCCATTCAATAACATTTTCTGAAGCTTGACTTAATGGTGCCCAAGTTTTCTCCATCTACAAATGCTGCTTGTATGTATTGCATGTACCATTTATATTCATATCACATGCATGTCCAAATGTAACCCGAGCATGCAAAATGTAGTCATTTGAATTGTGTAATTTCATGATATGCATACGAACCCAGATTTGACCCCATTTTAATGTTAAAGTCTGCATCTATCTGGTTCAACCTCTTTTAATCATTTGAATTTCTCTGCTAGCCTACCAAACCACTACGTTAATTCACAGTGGGACATAAAATGAATGCTAAGACCATTATAAACTGTACTTGAAACTCCTCCGATGGCTCTGTTGGTTGACTGGTTCTCAGTCCTTAAATAACTTCCACAGTATTTCAATTTTTTATCAAAATGTCAGTCCTTTAGAACATCTTATAGCATTGTGTACTAATTTTTGTTGAAAAAAAAAATTGTAATAGAAGCCAGAAATCATTTTGTTGGGTTCTTTGTACTTATTCTTTAAATTATGTGAACTTGTTTTTTTATTTTATTTCAGCATTATCCATTAGTGTTAAATATGAATGTCACATTATCATTGTAATTTATTCATAAGCACTACATGAAATATAATTACATGTAACATGCTCTTCAGTGTTTCTTTTCTGTGTGGATTGTGAGATTTGGTGATGAACTTTCTCCTTTGGTTACACTCATGTCCTAGATATTTCAGATTGGAGTAAAAACAAAAAAGGATATTATTTAACAACGGTTAGATTAACTTTGGCTTGTTTTGAAAAATATGAGTCATGTGATGTCTCTCTTAATCTTACCCCATGTTGGCTCTAGATTATTTGCTAGACTTTTACTTCAGACACAAGTGAATGACACATGTTTGACTCACAATACAGTTTGGGTGGCTTAGTTGTTAGTGAAACAAACCAATTTCCTAAATTAGAGACTTCTCGTCCGTGAGTAGTCACACTCCTTTTAGGAAAGAATGAACAATATAAACATAACATTTATTTAAAAGAAGAAGAAAAAAACATCAAAAGAAGCTAACTATTAATCTGGCATGGTTTGTATGCACTTTTAGTAGCAGCTTGCACAAAGTTTTGTGCATTTGTTCAAGGTAAAAAGTCTTAATTTTAAGTGGTTAAATAGTGACGGTCATTGTCATCATTTTCAGGTCTTCCTAATGTTTAACGTCAGGTTTGTCTTCATAAAGCCCTCACAGATTTTCTCCCATTCAGATGGGAGTCCAGAGGTCATCACTCTTGCTACTGAAGCCAAAATGTCCATTTAAAACTCAGTCCACGAAGGTCAAATGGTCTTCCTCATCTCAGACCACAATAACAAGATGGTTTTCTGAAAAATAAGTTGTTTGCTCATTACAGGGCCATTTGAACCCATCAGATGGTGGAGTATCTGTGCTTCCCTCTCTTCATGGTTCCCATGTGGGGCCCTCAGACAGAAACAATTTCCTTTCCCTTGGAATGAGACCACAAGCCCCAACTGCTTCCCTCAGAGGTCAAACAGGAAGGCCCCGAAGTAGCTGGAGGAGTCTTCTGCATACACAGCTGTGGGAGAGGACACCGAGATGAAGATCTCATCACCTGCACGAAGTTCAAACAGGCCGCCCTGGTAGATGGAGTGAAGGGCGTTCTCGCTGTCTGGAGACCAACATTTGGTGCCCACACCCTTCAGGAGCTGAATAGGCCGAGCGTAGGCAGTCTTCTTGTAGACACACTGCACCACCTGGTGGCTGACAGATCCAGAGTGGTAATTGTCCATGGAGAGGGTGAGATAACGGAAGTAGACTTGGGCGTACAGGTAGTAGCGGCCTGCGCTAGGAATACGCAGGCGGCCGTTGGACACAGTCATGTTGTGCAGGTGGGAGCCAAAACTTTGGTTCCCCCAGGAACGGACAGGATGGCGACAGGACTGGTGAAGGTCGGTCTGGGGGGTTAAAGAGGTCGTACCTGGTATAGTAGGGAAGAAGATGCAACAAAACTTGATCAGCTCAGTGAACAGAAACATTGCTCATTCCTGCTTCTGCTGAAATTTGTTTGTGACCACAACAAAGCATTTGTTGAACACATTTTTTCATGTGAGATATCTGTTCAGTAAAGAGTCAGACATGTTTTGTTATGTTACTGAATTCCTATTGGTAGTGGTTTGTAGGGTTGTTTCCAGAAGATTGTTTTTGCTGACCTAAGTAAAGGCCTTTGTAATGCACACACCCAAACATGCTGGCAAACTCACCCTGCAGTCCACTGTCTCTGAGAGTAAGATGAGCTGACGGCCGTGGGCTGCCAGTGGTGAGTAATTTTGTACGTGGAGGGATAGCGACTCTTTCTGAAAAACAGTCGAGAACAAAGAGTGAACGAGTCAATAAGGCAACCAAACAACTCATATAAAGTCATTTAAAAAATATAGATTACTGAATTTTAAAAGAGACTAGGTTAGTTCAGGCAACAGTACAAAGTTGTTCTTCAATCGATGAGGAAAACACTTGAATTCCTGTGGTTTCATGTTACCTTGAAAGGTGTGTTTGGAGATAATGTTTTCTGTGACCTAAAAGAGACCCATAAAAAAAAGAATGTACTCAGATTTGTGGGGAAAAAGCATTAAAAAAAAGTATAATGAAATTTCTGCTACTAGGGTTGAAAAAAGTGTTACACATATAAACGTCACTAAAGCATCTTCCACATTCAAGTCCATGACAGAAAGACAATTCAGCTCTTTTTTTGGAACACCGGAATGGAAAAATCACATAAAATCCACAGATGAGAGAGAACAAGCTTCAATGTGTGTGAACTGAACCGAAAGGCCCCGATATTCTCAAGGCAAAGTTATTTTGTTTAGGGGTAAAACCGTAAAACGGCGTTCGAAATACACGAGCAGCGATACTGTTATCAAAACATCTGAAGCCGCACACGCGGCTGAGAGCGACGGTTAGATGAATATGTAAATCTGTGCTGTGCGCTTTCCTCTCTCTCAATAACAAAATAAACACACAACTAAATTGAGAAAACAGCAAGCATTTTAACAAAGCATAAGAAAAGTATCTGGTCATAGCATAGTGGATATGTTTGCACAAGCTCTACGGCACTCCAGTAAAGTCACGTCACGCTTATTTATATAGCACTTTATACAATAGATAGCTTAAAATCTAGCAGCTTTGCCATATTAAACATGAAAAACAGAGCTAGTGTCTTGTTTCATCAGATGTACAACTTCATTTTCTACTGTAAAGCTGCTCTCCAGTGTGTTCATGTTTTCACTCACGGACATCTGACCTCGACCGCCTGAACAAGCCAAATGAACCAGAAAAGATTTTCATGTGAAAGAAGGCGGAGTCTCCACACACACCTATCTATTACGTAATTGCCATGGACCAATGGTAGTATGAAGGTGTTTAGCAGCCGGAGAGAACTTTTCCAGAAAGTTCGCTTTGGCAAGCTGTTTCGAACACCCAAAACAAACTTCGTTTCGGCCTAATTTTGTTCGAAATTATGTCACATCTGTTCGTTCTTCGATTTCGCTTTAAAGGTGACCTATGCAGGTTTTTTACCTCAACCGATCAGCTTCAGAGTCATTGGAATGGTTATATTACTCTTTTCGGGTTGAATGGTGGTTGTTTCGAACCCCCCTATCGCATGTGAGCGGAAAAAATCACACTTGCAACTTTAAGCCGGCGGCCTGCCGGCCGCAGCATCAGGAAGTGTCGCGTGATATCAGGTCTCGCGATGTAACGAATTGCTTTACGGCAAAAAACAGATCTGATAAAATTCTGATAAAATGAGCATCAAACAGAAATAACCCGGCACCGTATACATGTGGTGTTCGAGGCGCACATACAATACAGACTGCCGACAGATAAACAGGGCGCGCGCAGCTCTTAAAGGGGCCATACCTTATTTCCACTCGTTACAGCGTCCATCCTACTGAACAGGTACCGGTGTACAGGGGGAGGGGATCCGGCCGTGAGTGCGAGCCATCTCTGCGTGAGTGCTATTCACGACAGTACAAGTACCCCACAGCGACTCTAGGGGTCGCTGTTTGACAAAAACGGAATTCCTACTTAGTGCTGCTTTAAGTATATTAGACTTTACACTGATGCCTAGTGTTGTGGATCAGAGGATGGATACCCGAACCGAGCCCGACGGGACCCGACGGGACCCGACGGGCCGGGCCGGGTTCGGACACATATTTTGAAATGACGTTCGGGTTCGGGTCGGGCTCGGTCACGTCGGCGCAATAAGGCATTGAACATTTGAAATTTAAAACAGCTTATTATAATGTTTAACTGGATGCAAATGTTTGTTTTTGTGATTAAAATAAATTTAAAATATCACCCTAACATCCAACTTCATGTGTGCGGAAATTTGTTTATGTTGCTGTGACAACGCACAACACGTGCGTGCATAATATTGCATATTTGGCTACATGTGGCTGGCAGCGCAACGATGGAAGACGTTAAAAAGTAGTTGGCCTCAGGAGATTTTAAAACCAGCCTAAACATTGAAGGATGGATTATGTGAATAGAACCCATGTTACAGTTTTATTAGCCACACAGTTTTCGAGAAAAATGGTAAGAGTGATTTCCATTTCAATAAGCTGCATATGTGTTACGTTAATGTTTTGTTCTGTTAGCTTTGGCAATTTTTGGTAGACCTAGCTTTGTTCATTTAATTTCAATTGGCTATTATTGTATTATTATATTGTTTGGGCCTCTTGTGCGCGCCTGTGTTAACATGCGCTTTGTTGGCCGTGTGCGGCGCACGCTGGTGCGTTGCGCACATCTGTAAACATTTCCGAATGCCTTCCAGTTGCTAAATAAAAGCGGGCTTTCTACACAAACAAACGTACGTGTCATTAGTATGAGAAAAAAATGAGATTTTTAACTGTGTCGGGCTCGGGTCGGGCTCGGACATAAATATCTTAATGCCTGTCGGGCTCGGGTCGGGTTCGGTTACTGCCCTGTTGGACGCGGGCCGGGCTCGGACAGAAAAATGCGGCCCGATCCGCACTCTATTGTGGATGCAGCATTACACAAAATTAAAAATCATCAGCTATTGTACAATGCGCTATTCACAATCAGCCAGGACTGATTTATTTAGTGAGCTATAGAGCCCAATAATAGGGAATTACGGAGGTAAAGCGAGTAGTATTCAGCTAATCATGTGATCTCAATATGGCCACCCCCATGAGGAGATCCACTCCATGTTAAATAATACTTTTATTAGGTTACTGATACGACTGTTCTTAACCTTTTCAAATATACTATTAATTTCTTAAACTTTTTGAGTAAAAAGGGCTGAGTGCAAGTTTTAAAAAAAACTTAGTTGATTGTAAATTGCTTACAAGTGACCAGAAATCTGTTAAATAACTTTTTTTCAGAGGAAGCAATGCTGAATGCTTTTGTGTGTTGAAGGTTCCCAGGGCTCTGTGGTTTTCTGCCACTACTTTCCCACTGGTCTTGTGCATATCTAAAGGGTCGAAATGCCATTGAAAATACCATAAACAGACTCATTCCCATGACTACAGTAGACATCAGTGGTAAGAAGCAGAGCATGCTTTTGATGCACTTGCATGTGTAATGTGCTTTCATGTCTAAAATAATTATATGTAACATCGTTGTAGGATTTCTTGGATAAACTAGGATAAACATACTGGCTGTTTCAAAGCTTGGCAAAAGGTTCAAACCAAACGTGTGGGAGAAATACATCAGGAAAACTTTATGTTGGATTGTTTTAACGAAGTCCCTCTGCATTTCTTTGCATGTTTTATTAAGAAATGCAGTATCTCTTTACCTTGGAGATGTAGGCTTTGAGTCCTTCAGCTAATTTAATGCATGGCTCCCCAAAGAGCTGAACCAGGTCATCAGGTACATCCTGTTCCTTCTCCATAGCGTTCAGAAGACCAAGACACCTCAGCTCCTCCACCACACCTTCTGTCCGAGCCTGTCGATGACAACGATCTCAATTCACCAGTCCACTTAAAACTATTTGATGTCTCCTCATCTGATGACACATCCTAAAAAGCTTCTTTCTCAGGAATACATTACAAAACTTTCATAACTCAAATATTAATTTAATTATGTAACCCGGTTCCCTGAGAAGGGAAAAGAGACGCTGTGTCACGCACGGTGTTGACGTTGTGAGAATTCTCCACGTGAGCCGGCCTTTGAAGCACATGTGCATACACGCCAGTCTCTGATTGGCTATGGCAGTCGGATGACATCACAAGCATGCTGGAAGTCTATAAATTGGCGCCTGAACAACAAGTCATTAGCTCCGGATTGTCTGAAGCAAGGCATGCCTGAAGTATGGCACGACACAGCATCTTATTCCCCTTCTCAGAGAACCAGGTTACATATGTAACCTGAGATGTTCCCTTTTGAAATGGAACTTCAAAGCTGCGTCATGGTGTTAATGATATGGGAACGTTAATACCCATAGCACCATACTGAGCAACTCCCTGCTCACCGTGCTGTGAAATTAACTGAGTGAATTAGGATGAAGCCAAAGGTTGCCATACAGCACACCGAGTGACCAAGAGCTTAGGTGCCTGAGGTGTGGGGTCTGCAGCTCAATGCCCTCCCTGGGGGCAGAGCTAAATAGCAAGGCTGTAGCTTTACTGTGTCCACCAGCAACTTCCAAATTAGAATAGGGGAAGACTAAAGTACTGCTACGTCAACCATTCCCAGACCTCAGTCATAAGCTCTAAAAAAGCAACCCAACCGAGTGGACCACATTTTTTAAGGATTCAGACCTGAATGACTAGAGGCCTCAGGAGAGAGGTCTCTCAACTCTGCTCTACCCTCATGATTTCCATTACACGAGAGTAGATGTTAAAACTTCATGCTGATTTGTACTCGGCTTTCGCCAAGATAAGCAACACTAAGACGTAGCTTTACAGTAAACTATGCTTCTCCATCCATTTACGCTTCTTTCCATATGGTGGTGTGACTCCCCTTCTGTCCGGCGTTAACGGCTGCAGTGTACTTGGCGCGTCAGCACACACGACGGCTGCAACTACAGGACCAGCACGACAACCGTCTGGATTGAACCGAGTAGGGGACATCTCTAGGGTCTTCAAGTTCTCCTTAAAGAGAAATAGCAAAAGTACTTTCGGGAGATCTGGCGAGACCACCCCGAGAGTAGAACACCCATGGCAGCTCTAAAAATCACACGCTCTCCATCACAGGTGGAAGCGTGTCGACAAAGCTAGTCAACACCTGCTACCTCCATTAAACCTCTGGAGGGGGTGACAGAGAAAGTGGGACGCCCATGGCAATAAGAACCACCTCTCTCTAAAGTGTCCTATTACCGAAAGACTTTCACCGCAGAACCACTCGGGAAGCACTCTACCTGTTATACAGGTCTGCTAGGGCCTTCATCGGATGATGGTTGCCTATTCCTCACAGTTTTACCAAGGGAACGCTAGACGCATAATATATACCTCCAAAAAAGTGCTGGAGGGGAGGACAGAGAGTGGGCCACTAATGCCGGTTATGTCCATTTCATTTACTCCTTTATGAGTAACCGTCAGGAAATGTGTTAACATAGTTCCCACCACTATGTCCACACTATCAATTCAAGGTTCATGCTGGAGAGGCGACAGATGAGGGAGTGGGATGCTATTAGTGGTCATGCCTAACTCTTCCTTTTCTGTTAACAGCACCTTCCTGCACACATCACAAGGAAAGTGCAAAATACTGCTTCCATAATCCATGTATCGGAGGGGCAACAGAAGGGAAAATGGGGCATTACTAGTGACAATGTCCACTTTCCTCTTCTGGGAACAGACCATACGAATGTGATTACATATGAGGCACATTGACGTTTCCTCTCTACTCTAAGTACCGGGAGATGGTGATAGATGAGGAAGTGGGACGGGAGTGGCAGTATTGCCCATTCTCTTCTTCTGTTTAGGGCTTGACATATTTTCTAAACCCACTAGCAATCTTTGATTTGACACTTCACAAAACAAACAGACAGACATGCAGGCTAAAATTTAACATGCTCACACAGACAAAGCAGATTCCAGACAAAAGAGTTGATGACGTGTTGTTCAGGCGCCCTTTTATAGATTGTCAGCGTGTCTGTGACATCATCTGACTGCGTAGCCAATCAGAATTTGGCGTGTACGCACACATGCTTCAGAAACCGGTTCACGTGGAACGTTTCCATAGCGTCAACACCATGACACAGTGTCAAAGTTCTTCGAAAGGGAACTTGGTGACTTTTTTAAATATGTAATCTAAACAAACAAAAAAACTGAACTTCATTCAGTGGTCATAAAAAGTCCTAACTTTAGCCATCTACTGGCCTTTATTGTCATAACATTATTTTGGAGATGGTCCTCACTGCAGAACATGAAATCCAGGGGGAGGAGTTGGACCCAGATCCAACTCCTCCCACCTTACATATACCTAAACCTACCCATCTCCGCCCCGTGTTCCCTAACCCCACCCCTAAACCTACCAATCTCCACCCCCTGATCCCTAACCCCACCCCTGATCCCTAACCCCACCCCTAATCCTACCCATCTCCACCCCTTAGATCTGGATCCAACTCCGCCCCCTGGATCTCATGTACTGCAATGAGGTGCTACTGTTATTTTGACCTGACATGAAGTCATGTTATTTTTGTCTAGACCCAGTAGGCCTACATGATAAATTCTCATATTTTCTTCATGCCTCAACTTATAGAAGTGTATATTTTTACTGAAGTAAAGTTCCAAAAGCTTGTGTATTTGCTTATACAAATGATGGTGAAATTTACATAAACTAAAATAAATACATCTAAAAGCACACAAAAAGTGCATAATTATATTGTTACTATTTCAGGAAAGTTAGTGAAAGCTTAGAAAGGTTCAAATGACAAAATAATAATATGAGGAAATTATATCAGAAAATTACCAGGCTTATCACAATGGAAAACTATTTAGACAGCGACCAGTTCATATGATAAGAAAAAAATATTAAGAACTTTCTAAATGTCAATAAATATCTCTGTCACTAGAAAAACATGGTTAGACTAGACGGTACAGATATTTGAAGTTCACGAAGGCTTCTGCATTTGACTTTTTTCCACAGTATTGTTGTTTACAGAGCCCCTTGTGTATTGTGTCTAACTCATCACATGTGACCCAAACTGCAAAACCCTCGCACTCAAAACCACTGACCTTGAGCTCTCATAAAGGAGAGGATTTCTAAGTAATTAATATGCTAATTAAATCTGACAGCATTCCTCTGATTTAGTTAAAATTCGGCCGAGAGCCCAAATCTTTCTTCATCTTTGAGGGGAGTTTCCTAGACCACTTTCAGCCTTGTTTTAAAGTCCTTTACCAATAATTTTATTATAACTTTTTGGAGAGATACAATTAGACAGATGATGTTATTGGTATTATTTGAATAAATACTTAAATCATGTAAATACTAAAAGGGCACATTTGATTGTTTTTGCAGCCAATAGAGGAACAAATGATTTGCTGAAACAATCTTAATAACACATAAAATCATTAATATTCAGTGCATTATGCAACTTGCCCCACAGGACATTTTCAGTCAATAGTTTGACAACTTTCCCACATAATAGATAAAGAAGGTGTCATAATACAAAGGACACCATGCAAAGAGCTATGGGAGTTTGAAAGCCTGAGATGATTTCAATACAAGATTTAGTAAAGAATTCAGCAATTCTATGTGCAAAATGTATTGACTGATTCTTTGTATCGGAATGCATTATGACAAAGACCCATGACCTAATTCTTGTGGCAGCTAAATTAATGCAGTAATAACCATCTCAAGACTATAGTCAAAGAAAAAGCAGTGCACAATGAAAACGAGCCTGCAAGAGCTCCAGTTCTGAAGAATGTTAGCCTATGTCGAATTGTTTTACAGAAAATATAGTTTAAAGTGATACAGACAGTGCATAAGTGTTACTGTTAATAATAATAACAGCAATATAGGTAACGTAACACAACTTTTTGTTGCATGAAGTTTTACCTGTGCCATTGACATGTTCAAGTATATGAAGAGTCCAGTGGTCGAGGCAACTTGAAGGACAATCACGATAACAACAACCGTAGTCACCCACAACCTGGACGGCACTTCGAGGCGATTTTTGGGCTGAACCATGATGAATGAGCTCGATTCGCTGCTTACAGATTGTAAATATTCGGAGTTGCCTTCGGATGCCGCGGCATTCCTGTCGAATGACTCCATCACGCGCTGAGGAGGGGCTGCAGAGTCCATGTCCATCTCTAGGACTAACTAAAGAAGTTTGATTTTACCTACCACCACAGACAACGAGTCCAAGGAGACAAATATGTTTTAATGACAATAATATCATCTTATAGGCAAAACGAGGTTCCAGTAAATTCTGCGTTTTAGTGACAATAAGTTGGCGGTGTAGCTGTAAAAACACGCTGCTGCACGGAATAACAACTGAAAGAGTTTGACGATAGACTGGCAATATCATCCGCTCTCCATCCTGCCCTCTCGGTTTTCATTTGACACCTCCTCGTGCCTCCCATTATTATTACCTGCTGTTTGTTACATCTGCTCTGCTGTAGCCTGCACTCTGTTTTACACGCTGTGTAGAGGCTGTAATAAAATAATAATAATATAAATAATAAAACATGGTAGCACATAGGCTACACAATGCTGGGTAGTAATGTTCTACTAATCTTGATTACGTAATCAGTCAAACAATTAAAGTAAAAACTTAGTTTACAAATTAGATTATATTGGCCTGGTTTCACAGACAGCACAGGAGTAGGCCTTAAATTAAGACATTTAAGTAGCTTTTATAAACGTGCCTTAAAAAAAACATTACTGGTGTGCATCTTGAGACAAAACAATCACACTGATATATTTTAAGATATTTTTCAGGTTAGACAGCTCAAACATGCATTTTAGTCTGGGACTAGTCTTAATGGGATTACATTTTAAAATAGGCTACTCGTTATCAGACTAGTTACTTTTTTATTGATTACATGATTATATTCACACAATATCAGTAAATCAATCATGATTTTTTTTTTCTCCATAATTCTATTTCATGTTTTTAATTATATTGCTTATATATATACATTCAGAAAGTCTTCTAGTTTTGTGATATTGCACACACACGTGGCTATAAATGGAAAATTGAGAGGCCACACAAAGGATTTGACCACTGGATTTACAGAAATCATTTTTTCAACATTGCATATAGAATAAACCCCTGGTGAACACATTGATTATTATTTGAATTATAACTTGGTAAGTAATTTAACCATGTATATTATGATGTCTTTGTAAGGCTTTTGTCTTTCAAACACATTTTCATTATAATTTTTATTATTTTAAAATTATTTATTTTGATTTATTAGCTTTTTATTAAACTAACAAACCCACTGCAGTTCCTTCATGAACACCAGTTTGGGAAACCCTGACTTAATGTAATATTTAATGCACTTCATGTATGAATGGAATATTTTTATATCAATATGGTACAATATTATTCTATTCAATTCAATGTGGTAAATGAATTAGGCCAAAAGTAATGTAAAAGTAATCAAAAAGTAGTCAGCTTCCATATATTACTATGGTAGCCTAATTAAAAAAAAAGTAATTTCAAGCATACTATATAACTACAAGCAGTACAAAGTGTAGGCTATAGTTTCACAAATGTACATAGTACACTTTACATCACATCAATTTTTAAAATAACTTTTGAAAATGATTTATGTATTTATTATAATTTTGTATTGAGCATGCATGTTGTTTTTTAGTCTATGTGTGTTTTTCTGTATTTTGTAGATGAATGTATACAGCTGATATTGCAGAGGAGAGAATATTAGGCTACTATCTCACACAGCAAATCTGCTTTTTAAATATGTGGTCAGACTGTTTTGTCTTATCTTTAACTAAAACTGTTATTAAAGGGACATTCTTGCAACATGTTTTGATTTCCAAAGTAATCAGGCACAAACCAAGGCAAATTAATTCAATGGAATATGTTTAAATAAAAAAATAAATCTTCAGTGCAGTCATTTTGCCTATAGCATGACAGCTTAATAGCTGGAATTTATTCACCAAGCAGAGACTCGTGGTTTGTTTACCAGTAGTTTCCTGATTTTTCTGTTCATGTAGCTTACTGCCAAATACCATCCCAAGATGTTTCCTAAATCAAAGCAACAAACAATATAACTAGAGGGGAAATACATTTATAGATTGTGTTTATTTGATTTCCTGTTCATGCATGATGTTGGTATGTATATGATGACGAGGATGGGAGAGAGATGTTTTGAGTGCAGTCTCTGAGTTACAGCGGCCCCCTGATTCCCCACACCCACATACAACAGCTTTACAGGAGGGGCTGACAACAGCTGGAGAAGGGAAAGTCACAATAACAACTCATTTGCAAAGGAAATATATCTATTTGATTTCAATGCAACGGTCAACTATAAATCCCAGTCAGGTTTTTCATGTTTTGGTTTCACTCAGGCATACATGTAAGATATGTGCAGATATTTTATCAAATTGTGATTTTTTTTTAACATGAAACATTCTCCATTAAAAGGTTAAAAAAATGAATAATTTGTATCTGATTGTTAGTAGACAGACTTAATGCTTTGTCTTGCTCGGGTTTAGCGTGTACCAAGCACTATTTTAAGAAGAAGATATACTGTATATCTGCAGCTGTCTTCAGCTTTTCCTCAGGACAACTTGGGGAATTCTGAACTCTAGGTTACAGACAGAACAGCTGGGCATCGAGGATGAGATTACTGAGGAAGAACTGGAAATATGAATAACAAGTGGAAAAACACGAAATTTCATGTTATGAGTTTATACACCCTTATTACCTTTAAATATGATACAGAATATTGATAATATGTTTTTTCCCCCCAGAAAATTAATTTGAAAATAGATTTGACTTTTGGTCAATATAAATTGCCTATCATAACTCGGCTTTTATTTATTTTTTTACTGGAACTGGCCACAGTGCAGATCTTGAATAAAAATTACCTTTGTGATAAATCAGTTGATTAAATTGATTTTAAATTCATATATAATTCAAATCATTAAAAAAATATAAAGACCACGAGAGGGCATCATCTGATTTTTTGGCTGAACCGGATGAGGGCGGTGACGCCGTGGGCGGAGTTGTTTTGAGTTCAGGCGGGAAAAACGAATACGTGATGACGTACGGTGTTTCACGTTGAATGCTTGTTTTTGCGATGGCTCCCATCAAAATAAAACATATCGTCTCTTTTACATCACAGGTAAATATCTAACAGCAATTAATAATAAGTACTTGTACTGTCTAGTATTTTATAATAACTGTCATGAACAATATCACGTAATGAGGAAGAGTTCATACAGATTCAAATAATTTTATATTAGTTAATCCCGCACGGTGAAAATAGAGAGATTAAAAAATACATATAAATCAAAGTTATTTAATTTCTACTCTTTGAATGTAAGTTACTTTATATAATGCTTATAAGCATGCTATTGCATGTTATTAATTAATTGTTATGTATGTAATAATGTGAGTAATGCAAGTTATTAAAGTAACGTTCTCTCTTACATGACTGAATTGCAGGATAGTAAGAATGGTGTGAATAATCTGTGCAATGGCAGTTACAGCAGCAGGCTCTGGTTGTTATGTAACGTTATGTAATAATGAGTAATACAAGTTATTAAAGCAATAACGTTCTCTCTTACATGCCTGAATTGCAGGATAGTAAGCATGGCGTGGATAATCTGTGTAATGGCAGTGACAGCAGCAGGCCCTGGTTGTGCAGCGTTCAGGACCGCAGTGGAGTGCTGAGGGTGGAATTACAGATGGAGCGAGTCTCTGCTATAGGATTCATTGATGTTGGTGTGTTTGTTAACAGAAAAATCTTCCACTAAAATCTGATATGTGTTCTTGACATTAATATTCATGGTCTTCCTGTTTTTTTTGTTTGTTTGTAAAGGCAACTGTGGCTCTGCGTTCATTCAGTTTGATGTTGGCCGCTCCTCCTGGTCATTAGACCATCCCTATGTCACCCTGCTGCCCACTGCAACCCTCATGAGTCCAGCGGACTCCAAACAGGGCACTGGTCGCCAAAATGTGCGCATGTTTAAAAAAGGTAAAATTACTACAAATCCCTATATTTCTCTGGTATTTCTCCCTTAGGGGTTGACACTTGTAATCCTCGGTGGTCGACAATAGACAATAAGCGCAACATTTTATAATTAAATAAATGTACCATATTTTGTTTCCATAATATTTTTTCTTTAATATTTTGTATTTTGTGCAGATTTCATGATACTAGACCATATTCACCTCTAAATGATGTGGCATTTATTTTTTATACATAATATTATACAAATATATATATAAAAAAAAATATTATTTTAAATTAATACAGCATTTAAGTTAAAAACAGAGCAAAGTTATTTAAAATCCAAAGCATTGAAAGCGGATTGGTGCCATCATAAAATGTATTCCTTAGTTTATTATAAGAGTATAATTATAATAATAATACATTTTATTTATATTGTGCTTTTCTCAAACCCAAAGCGCTGCAATAAAGTGAGACCAATAGACCAATAGACTTTAACTTAAATGAGGGCCACTAAAGAGTACAAGAACCAGAAGAGCGCAGAGTGTGAGATTCTGGATAAATTGAGAATCAAGATTTCTTTTGTTTCACACAGAGATTATGATTCTCCCACGATTCTGAACAGACAACTAAACAAAATAACATGTAATTTACTAGAGGTTCTGACAAAAGGTTAATTGCTGCAGTCTATTTATAAATCTTAATTAATCTGAATGAAGTATTTAAAAAAAAATCGGTTTGAATGAATGATTCAATGGTTCACTCATTTTGTTTCATTTACTGGAGGATTCAGAGTGTTTTTTTGAACGAATAATCTTGAACGAATGATTCATTGACAAGGTGATTTACTCTATTTTGATAGCTTCCGTAGACATCAGTGTTTATATCCAAACTATAAACTTTAAAAGAATATAAAAAGAATCATTGTCATTTAGGAATGAGGTTTCGAATCATTTAGGAATGGGTGTTTGAATCGCAATCTTTTAACTATTAATCGTGCAGCTCTAACAAGGAAGGACTAATTACTTAAGACATTCTTACTTCCTTTTATGAGGTTTTTTACATTTGGATATATATTTAGACATTATCAGAGACTACTTCATTGTAGCCGATTTGTAGTTTGTATGCCAAGAAATTGGTCTGCATTTTTTGTATATCCCATTCATTTTTCTTTTTTCATAGTTGTCATGAAACGGAAGTTGTGATTTGTCATTTCTTTTCATATTTCGACATATATTTGAGTGAAATGGCTTCTCGAACAGGAAAAAATGTAGGGAGGGACTTGATTTTGTCCATCAGGAATTGATTGGATGGTTGTGGTTTGCTAATGCTGTGACATCATGTGAGTGACAGGTTGTCCTGGCCTTGTGTTATCAGAGAAGAGAAGAGATTTTGCTGCAAGACTTATTTTGATTAAAGATTATGAGGTTGCATGAATTAAAACAGATAAATCATTTTTAATAAATACCTCAATATTATATAAAAAAATGGTAAATTTGGATTTCATGGTCCATCATGAAATGATTTGAATCATGTCCACAATTTTCTTTTGTGTTCATATAGCAAGCACCACAAAAGTCACCAAGTTTCATTCCATTTCGATTAAGTAAAAAAATCAAAAGTTGTTTGGTCTAAAATGGCTGAAGAAGACCACCAGAGGGTTAAATTTGTGAACTGTATGCAAGTGCACAAGACTTAACTATGTTCATTGACACTGAAAGATTAAGATAATGTCTTAAATGTCTCCGTGTCCAGCTGATTTTCTACCTCAGGCTGCAAAGGAGAGCTGGGACAGACTGCGAGTCTCCTGCACTCAACCTTTCAACAAACGTTTGCAGTTTGGTCTGTCCTTTCTGCGCATTCGCACCATGGAGGAAGAGGCTGAAGGTGCCTCAGAGCAACATGAAGATATTGCTGATGAAAATCTGGTGAGAGGTTTCATGAAGGTTTTATCACCTTGTGTTTAAACAAATTTGCATTTTCTTATATATCCAGTGTCATAGCAGCCATTACAACTGGGTTCAATTGTTATAAATTGCTTTTCACAGCACACGCCAGAAAAGATGACATCCGTGATGGAGTGGCTATCCAGCCCAGCTATCCAAAACACGTTTTTTGGGCGAATCACAGGGTGTGTGAATTAAATGTCTGACACTTACACTTCATTTCAAAACTAGATTTGTAGTTACATGGTAGTCAGAAGCCACTCTGTACTCTCTCTTACAGGAACGACTCCTCAGATGCTCAAAGCCAAAGGAATGCTGGGAGTTTGAGTCGGGCAGAGCGCATGGTCATAGCCGCCCACTCTAACAGACGCTCTTTGTCAACATCCCCATGCAGTACCACATCCTCCAGCACAACACCTCAGCGAGGCGATGATATGAAAACCCCTCCAGGCAAGTTATTTGGCCACCACTCAGACAAAGCAAAAATAAAGAATGGTTTCAGTGGATCAAGTAAATGTTGTTTCTGTCTATACGGCTACAATCAGGTGAATTTAGGACTTCCAGTGACCAAACGAGAACCCCTCAAGAGCAAAGGAGGAAGTCTAAGGCACGGTATGAATTCAGAAAAAAGTACTGGTCAAATATGAAGGACAAACAAATCGGGGTCTTTTGCATTTGTACATTTTTGTTTTTAGTAAATGTATACTTTTATTCAGCAAGGGTGCATTAAAATGATCAAAAGTGACATTAAAGACATTATTAATGTTACAAATGATTTCAATTCCAAATAAACGCTGTTGTTTTCAACTTTGTATTCAACAAAGTATCCGGAAAAACATGTATCAGGGTTTCCACAAAAATATTAAGCAGCACAACAGTATTCTACATTGCTAATAATAAGAATGTTTCTTGAGCAGCAAATCAGCATATTAAAATGATTTTTGAAGGATCATGTGACACTGACTGAAGACTGGAGTAATGATGCTGAAAATCCAGCTTTGCATCACAGGAATAAATGACATTTTAAAATATATTAAAAAAGAAAACAGTTTTTTTATCACATTAAGTTTTATTTAATTTTAATAACATTACACTTTATTTTTCACAGTTTAACAGAAACATTTGTTAAATGTGTAGACTTTTTATAGTTATTTTTAAGGTAAAAAAAAAAACATTTTCTTTTTCCACTGAAGCACAAGATGCACTTTGGAAAATCTCAAATCGTGAAGGAGAACATGATCATCAGGTTTGACACAGATTTATGGAGGTTATGCATCTCTAGTGCTTCTGTCGTAAAAGCAAAAGACATACCAAAAATCAAGGCATTCTTAATTTAAGATTTATTTTCACTCATTGTTATGGTGATTATATAATTTGTAAGGAAATGTGTAACCATTGTAATATACATCATATACATAATTCACCCGATATAACTAAATATACCCGATTTATCATATTAACAGAAAAATATACCGGGAAAACCTGGCTTCTCTTGAGACTTCACTGCTTCAGAGCGCAGTTAATGATATGCTAAAGCCCACCCACATATTGACGTGATTGGCTACAAGGTAGTTTGTGACGTAAGAAACGCCAGCAATTTCAAACTGCGTTTTTGAGACTGTCTTTGGTTCACCGCAGTTTTAAGGAGAAAACACTCAGCAATGGTGTTGACTTATGAATTTGCACATGGTTTGTCTTAAAGCATATTAAAAACACCACATAAACATATAAACAACATTAAAAACTTGATTTTCAAGTTAGTAAATGAGAAAAATGCAAAATACATTTTTCACTAGTGGTTCTAGACTCTCTGAACAACCCTGTTGTATATTCTTCATATATATATTCTTCATTCTATTTATAATTTGTATAGACCCATACTGTGTATTCTGTATTTAATGGTGGTCATTCAGGCAGAGCCTCATAAACAGTGGCACTCCACTGAAGAGACCCAGACCTGCAGCATCCACACATGAACCCACCTCAACAAGCCCACCCAAAAGTGTCAGCAGACACAGTCAGAGCCCACAGGACACACAGGAATCTGCCCACCGGAGCTCTCCTGAGACCAGATGTCCTCTTTGTGGAGGTAATGTGATTGTGCACATGCACCTTTGGCAGAAATTTTGGCTCATCATTTACTGCTCACAAGCTCTTCTTCTTTCTTTCTTTTGCTTTTTGTCCACGTAGAATCCTTCAGTCCCGATTACCTGCCTTTCCATGCTTCCACCTGCCTGGATTGTGATCAAGCGGAGCTCATAGAAGTCAGAGAAACAGAGGTCATGATCTCACCGCACAGCAGCTCTTCTGTTTTTGGCTCTGGCACAGATGAGCATATGGTTCCATGTCCTCTTTGCTCCATCCGATTCCCCCCAGACCGTATCCAGCTGCACGCCAGCTCCTGTGGGGACACGCTAGAGCCAAGTACTGTGTGGCTGAACTGAGAGAAGAGCATTGTGGTCTCGGAAGCCTTTTCAAAATAGCAGTATGCAAATAGAAATCAGGTATTCCCTTGCTTTCTCTGGCCTTGCGTGTAAACATTGTGTGTCCTACTGGCTTATGAGTTTTAGAGAATATTCCATAAAAAGACTGTATTTTTATTGTTTTTATGGAGACAATTATGACAATGGTCATTATGTTTATACTGTGTGCCATGGGGACATTTTAATGTATGAGATGTTTGACTGGCAAACATGTTTGGACTGGCAAACACACTCTTCGTGGTATCAATTAGAATATTAAATGAAACCATTGATTTTAATTATCAATATATTCTCATAATTGTGAAATATGTGATTTAGAAAGTTTAGATTTTTTAGGATTTGCCCTGTCATTTTTCTCACTTTCTCAACAACAAAATAAATATATCTTTTTTAATTAAAACTGATATATAAATATTTATACACTACTTTTAAAAAATGTTGGTCAGTAAGATGTTTTAATGTTTTAAATAAAGTGTCTTATGCTCATCAAGGTTGCATTTATTTGATCAAAATACAGTAAAAAATAGGAATATCATGAAATATTATTATAATTTAAAATAACTGTTTTCTACTTTAATATATTTCAACTGTAATTTATTCCTGTTATGCAAAGCTGAATTTTCAGCATTATTACTCCAGTCTTCAGTGTCACATGATCCTTCAGAAATCATTACGATATGCTGATTTGCTGCTCAAGAAACATTTATTATTATTATCAAGCTTGAAAACTGTTGTGCTGCTTAGTATTTATGTGGAAACCAAAATTTTGATAAATAGATAGTCCAAAAGAAGTGTAAAAAAAATAAAATGCAACATTATTAATGCCTTTACTGTCACTTGATGAATTTAATGTGTCCTTGCAGAATAAAAGTATTAATTAAAAAAGACTTTTAAACAGTAGTGTATGTCAGGTCAAGTAACCTTTATATTTATGTAGCGCTTTTTACAATACAGATTGTGTGAACACTTATATTGCAATACGTTCTCTAATTAATTTTCAAATAGCTGGCCTGAAACGCTCTCACACTGACCCTGTGTCATGGGGCCATCCTTATTGTTGAGCCCTGCTGTTTACAGAGGTGTTGAAAGGAGGAAGTGCACTGATGGGGGAGTGGAAATTCAGAAGTCCTTAGTGAACTCTGATGGGATGCAACATAGTGTTACAGTTGCATTTTTAATTGGCCGTGTCCTTCTGGGAATTATACCTGTTATTTGGTTCGTTCACAATGTAATCATTCAGCCGTGTGTTGACTCCTCAGTGGTGGCAAACCAGTGAACTTAATCACTCTCTTCAGATCAGAATTAGAGCCTCATAAAACAGCGTTACTAACTGGCTTTTGAAGCTGCTTTGTTTGTTTTTTGATATACAGTGGACATGTGAGACATCCATTGATACAAGCCCACTGTAATATTTATTTCCCAGGTGTGACTGAAGATGGAAAACCTCACGGTAAGAAATAAAAAATATGTTCATTGTGAGAAGTTTATTTAGTAAGTATGTGTCAAAGTCTTTGGAAATTGTATCTGTTAAGTTTAGGTTATGTGACAATCTGCTAATTTTATTTCCACCAATTTTCCTGACTGTTTTTATGACATGCAAGATTATATATATACAATATATATATATATATATATATATGTATACAGCAGTTTGAATGAGTTTGTGTATATCTATATAGATTGGAAAAATACTATTTTACATTTGTCTCATTTATTAAAATGATCCCATTCTATTGCAAATTCTATTATCAACATAATAACCTGAGTGAAAAGTGACAAATTTGCCTATTTGATTATCAACCTAGAAATCGTAGAGAATATAAAATATTTCTTTGTTTGTACACCTTTTTTTGAAATCCTGAAAATTTTTCAGTCTAAGGCCACTCATTGTCAGAGGCGATATTTAAAGAACCCCCAAGATATCTTGAGTATTTCTGCTTTAATGACAAAGAAGCTGCTTATTTTATTTTATTTTTTTTACTTTTATATGAACAAAAAACTAAGAGTGGCAATATTCAAATAAGTAATTAATTCAAAGGGATAGTTCACCCAAAAACAGTTGACGGTAGCCATTGACTTCCATAGATGGAAATACTGCTATAAAATACTATGGAAGTCAGTGGGGTCCATCAACTGTCTGGTTACCGACATTCTTCAAAATATCTTCTTTTGATTTCAACACAAGAGAGAAACTCATACAGGTTTGGAAAAACTTGAGGGTGCGTAAATGATGACAACATTTTTATTTTTGGGTGAAGTATCCCTATAATTGAATTCTAGATGTTTCAACAACTGAATGTTTTCAGGGTTAACACTTTTTATGGCCAGTAAATATACGTGACTTCTCTAGTCATCGTTTTCTAGACTTTTCCAGGTTTTCAGTTAAAATAAGAAATGTCAGCTAGCATCTTGATTTGTATATATTTTTAAATCTATTTTGTCTTATTTTAAAGCTTGTTTTGTCTTGTTTTAAATCATTTTAAGCCATCTTGTGGCCCCTTGGAAGAGTTTTGTGGCCCCTTAGTCAGTCTCAGCTCCCTTTTTGAGAAGAGAACTACTATTAGAAGTCCTAAAACTTGATGTTAAATCCCACATTTTCAGTATGGACTCTTGGACATTTGTACCCCACTTTATCTTTTTTTTATTTTTTTTTTATGAACATACAATGTGACATTGCATAGTAACGCTTTAGTTTTTAGAAAATTAAACTGACAGTGTTTGAAGGAGTGAAATAGTAGAAGAACAGACAGACGTCTAGACCTCTGTGAAACAGAATCTCGTATTTCAGTTTGACGGATAGTGTTGCCATGTATTAAAATGTTTTTTTTAATCTCCCCTTTGAATAGCCAGAACAATGGCGCGAGATTGTGAACAAGAAGTTTCGCTTCCCTCCAGAGCTCCTCGGCGCCATCCGAGAGAGGAACATTTACATGGTGTCTTCGCTGCTGAAGACAGGTGACGGCATCATCCGTCAGCTGGACGACTCCGAGGACAGGCTATGGAGAGAAGCGCTGAACTTGTCCATCCGACTTGGCAATGAGGACACCATGGACACCCTTCTCCAAGGGATCAAGTTTGACTTCCGGCAGATTCACGAAGCTCTTCTGGTGGCCGTGGACACCAACCAACCTCGTGTGGTCAAGCGCCTCCTGGACCGGCTGGATCTAGAGAAGGGAAACAAGATGGATGTGCGCTCTTTCGCTATGGCCATTTTTGACCACTCCATTGACGATTCCCAGTTTGCCCCTGGAGTGACACCATTGACTCTGGCCTGTCAGAAGGATCTGTATGAAATTGTAACAATGCTCAATCAGAAAGGTCACGAAATTCCTTGGCCTCATAAAATCTCATGCGTATGTCTGGAGTGCAGGAATGGACGGCAATACGATTTGCTCAAGTTCTCGTTGTCCCGTATCAACACTTACCGAGGTATTGCCAGCCGTGCTTACCTGTCCATCACCGCAGAAGATGCCATGCTCAGTGCCTTTCGACTCAGCCGGGATCTCCGCAAGCTGTCTAAGAAGGAACCTGAGTTTAAGGTTGAGTAAAGCAGGGCTCGTGTTTTTCTAGGAGGTTTCTAGATATTTTTCATTGTAGTAGAAGTTGATAAATCCTACATGGATAATATTTACAAACTGAAATTAGAATGTACAGGTCCTTCTATAAAAATGAGCATATTGTGATAAAGTTAATTATTTTCCATAATGTAATGATAAAAATTAAACTTTCATATATTTTAGATTCATTGCACACCAACTGAAATATTTCAGGTCTTTTATTGTTTTAATAGTGATGATTTTGGCATACAGCTCATGAAAACCCAAAATTCCTATCTAAAAAAATTAGCATATTTCATCCGACCAATAAAAGAAGTGTTTTTAATACAAAAAAAGGTCAACCTTCAAATAATTATGTTCAGTTATGCACTCAATACTTGGTCGGGAATCCTTTTGCAGAAATGACTGCTTCAATGCGGCGTGGCATAGAGGCAATCAGCCTGTGGCACTGCTGAGGTGTTCTGGAGGCTCAGGATGCTTCGATAGCGGCCTTAAGCTCATCCAGAGTGTTGGGTCTTGCGTCTCTCAACTTTCTCTTCACAATATCCCACAGATTCTCTATGGGGTTCAGGTCAGGAGAGTTGGCAGGCCAATTGAGCACAGTAATACCATGGTCAGTAAACCATTTACCAGTGGTTTTGGCACTGTGAGCAGGTGCCAGGTCGTGCTGAAAAATGAAATCTTCATCTCCATAAAGCTTTTCAGCAGATGGAAGCATGAAGTGCTCCAAAATCCCCTGATAGCTAGCTGCATTGACCCTGCCCTTGATAAAACACAGTGGACCAACACCAGCAGCTGACATGGCACCCCAGACCATCACTGACTGTGGGTACTTGACACTGGACTTCTGGCATTTTGGCATTTCCTTCTCCCCAGTCTTCCTCCAGACTCTGGTACCTTGATTTCCGAATGACATGCAAAACTGAGCAACAGTCCAGTGCTGCTTCTCTGTAGCCCAGGTCAGGCGCTTCTGCCGCTGTTTCTGGTTCAAAAGTGGCTTGACCTGGGGAATGCGGCACCTGTAGCCCATTTCCTGCACACGCCTGTGCACGGTGGCTCTGGATGTTTCTACTCCACTACACTGCTTCCGCAGGTCCCCCAAGGTCTGGAATCGGTCCTTCTCCACAATCTTCCTCAGGGTCCGGTCACCTCTTCTCGTTGTGCAGCGTTTTTTGCCACACTTTTTCCTTCCCACAGACTTACCACTGAGGTGCCTTGATACAGCACTCTAGGAACAGCCTATTTGTTCAGAAATTTCTTTCTGTGTCTTACCCTCTTGCTTGAGGGTGTCAATGATGGTCTTCTGGACAGCAGTCAGGTCGGCAGTCTTACCCATGATTGCGGTTTTGAGTAATGAAACAGGCTGGGAGTTTTTAAAAGCCTCAGGAATCTTTTGCAGGTGTTTAGAGTTAATTAGTTGATTCAGATGATTAGGTTAATAGCTCGTTTAGAGACCCTTTTCATGATATGCTAATTTTTTGAGATAGGAATTTTGGGTTTTCATGAGCTGTATGCCAAAATCATCAGTATTAAAACAATAAAAGACCTGAAATATTTCAGTTGGTGTGCAATGAATCTAAAATATATGAAAGTTTCATTTTTATCATTTCATTATGGAAAATAATGATCTTTATCACAATATGCTTATTTTTTTGAGAAGGACCTGTATTATATAAAACATTCCATAATCTGATCAATAATGTGACTCTCATTTCTATTAATTTAATCAAAATATATACATTACAAAAAGCACTTTGATGATCAGCATATGTGTATGCTTTAATTGTCTATTAAAATCGATTTTGATATTTTTTTAAGTAGAATAAAGTCTAAAAATGTTAGGGTGATACAACTGCCCTGATATCATAATATAATTGATGTATATATAAATATATAAATTATATTTTAAAGTATATTAAAATAGAAAACCATTATTTTAAATTGTAATAATATTTCACAATATTACTGGGTTTTTAATCAAATAAATGCAGACCTAAAGAGACACCTGCAGACCCTCATGACTTTGAAAAAGTCTTATTGAAAATAATCATTTTAATGAAATATTTTTTTAATTATAATTAAAATAATATAAAATTTAAATAAATAATAATGACATTTTTAAAGTTCTTACTGTTAAACTTTCTCTTGAAAATGATACAAACGTTTTTCAAAACCATATGAAACCAAAATGAATACAAAGAATACATTTCTAAGAAATTAGTACCTGTGTCTTGAAAGATTTTCATTTTCTTTATAGTGGTCACTCTTGTATTTTGTGCAATGGCATGTTTTTCACAACCACTGTCTCCTTTGCTTCATACAGCCTCAGTATCTTAGCCTCGAGCAGGTGTGCCAGGAATTTGCCGTGGAGCTGCTTGGAATGTGCCGGAACCAAAGCGAGGTCACCACCATCCTGAACAGCTGTGGGAATCAGGATGAGGACAGCGAGGACGAATTGGACCATCAGGCCTTTGAGGAGGGCATTCCAAACCTTGCTCGCTTGAGGCTTGCTGTCAACTACAATCAAAAACAAGTAGGAGCTTTAACACCTCTGAGCAAGAAAAAACTGTATTGATATTTATCCATGTATTTGGCTAACCATTGGCTTCTTGTTTGTTCTGCAGTTTGTAGCTCACCCCATCTGCCAGCAGGTGCTCTCCTCCATCTGGTGTGGGAACCTTTCAGGTTGGAGGGGCAGCAGAACGGCATGGAAGCTTCTGGTGTCTTTTGGTATCTTCCTGACCATGCCTTTCCTTTGCCTAATCTACTGGATCGCACCAAAGTCAAAGGTTTGCCATAATAAAATATTATTTTTGCTGCTTGTTAAATTTGCATAACTAAAATGAGCATTTTGTTTCCACTAAATGTATTTGTGTCAAATCTACTTATACAGAATATACAGTATTATACAGGGAAACACCCTGGACAGATGGCCACTCCATCACAGGACTATTCTAAGGCTTTTTCAACTAAATTGTAAACCATGTTGTGGTCTTATTTTTGTCTTCTCAGATGGGGAAGACAATAAAGATCCCAGTGATTAAATTCCTCCTCCATTCGGCTTCATATATGTGGTTCCTGATCACGCTACTGGGGGAATCCATTGCCATGGAGGTGTATCGGGACAGCTTTGCCTCTCGTCAGCACACCATCCTGCACAGCTCTTTCCACATGGTCTGGGTGGTTGGTAAGTCCCAGGAACCACACTTCTTGAAAAATGCTTATGAGAAATTGATTGGAATACAGTACTAGATTAATTTTTCTGCAAGATCTTCAACTTCATTTTTGAGCGTTACACATGAAATATTTGCGAAACATGTATTCAAAATGTATAAAAAAAATACAATAAAATCCAATTTATACATACAATGATGATAAGCATATGCTCATGTTTTAAATTTCTTTTTTCAAAAACAGCCGAAAGGCCGTTGAACGTCCACGATCAAATACTGAAACAGTTTGTTGATAAAAATGACTTTGGTGTGTAAGCTAAAAAAAAATCTAAGTTCAACAAGGAGAAGAGCTCGCACACATTATAGTAGAGAATTTCTTAGAAAAAATACAGAGACAGACAGTAGCACACCTGATTCTATTTAATTTTTATTTATTTTTTTACCATATTGGTTAATAAAAAGTTAATAAAAAAACCATATACCTGAATAGCTATGAGTGTACACTAACATTCAAAAGAATACCAGACTGCGCAAAAAACTCAAACATTTGCATAAAGTAAAAAAATGTAAGAGTGATACAACTGTTTTGATATCATAATGGAAAAAAAGCCTAATTTAAAAAAAATGAAACTATTATTTAAATAAAGCTGGTTATTAATATTTGTTAAATTGTGTCTTCCAAATCAAAGTCATATGGTCCAACCATCATGTAGAAACATGCAGAAAAAACAACAAAAGAAAATGATTATTGACAAGATCAATAAATCTCTTAAAATATCAGAAAATTTAACCTATTTTAAAGGGTTAGTTCATCCAAAAATGAAAATTCTGTCATCATTCACTCATTATTATGTCATTCCAAACCAGTAAGACTTTCATTCATCTTTGAAACACAAATGAAGATATTTTAATGAAATCTGAGAGATTTCTGTCCCTCCATTGACAGTCTAGATATCGTAAAACTAATCCATATGAATCAAGCGATTTAGTCCAAATTTTCTTAAGAGATACGATCGCTTTATATGATGAACAGATTGAACACACGAGAAAGAACCTCATTGGTTCTCACACGTCAAGCGAACATGCTTGAGCCTCCCTTTACCATATCTGTGTGTGAGTTGATGAATGTGTGAATTAAAGCCTAAATTAAATCTGTACATCATATAAAGCGATCGTATCTCTTCAGAAAATTTTAGACCAAACCCCTCGATTCATATAGATTAGTTTTATGATCTCTTTATGAACCTTTTGAAGCGTCAAACTGGTAGTTGTGTAGACTGCCAAAAAAAGATCTTCATTTTTGTTTCGAAAATGAACGAAAGTCTTACAGGTTTGGAACGAAATGAGGATGAGAAATGACAGAATTTTCATTTTGGGGGGAACTATCACTTTAAGCCAAGGTCAGTTCAGGTTGTAAAATGTCATGTGGTGTGACTTCCCCCCAAAATAATGATATTTATGAATTAACAATTCATAATATTTGAAAATATATTTTTTTAAATATACTGTATATTTGAAAACCATTTTGATTAAGATGAAAATATAGTTCTGCATTACACATGAATCATTCTAAAACAACTATTTAGTAATCATTAATCATTTAAAACAGGTTTTTTCTGGTTCGAGTGTAAGGAGGTTTGGATCGAGGGCTTGAAGTGTTACTTCCTGGACTGGTGGAACTGTCTGGATGTGATGGTTCTTAGCATGTACCTGGCTTCATTCGCCCTGAGAGTGGTCATCATGCTCAAGGTCCACTTCCTCTGCCAGTTACCCGACAACCAGGATGAGTGTGTCTACTTCAACAACACTCGTGAGAGAAAATACTTCATTAGGCATCACAATTTAGCCTACAATATGGCATCTGACTGGCCTACTGCAGTAACGTGTTTGTGGCTTTACAGTGCGCGATGAGTGGCATCAGGAGGATCCCCAGTTCATCGCCGAGGTGCTGTTTGCAGTGACCAGCATGCTGAGTTTCACTCGCTTGGCCTACATCCTGCCAGCACACGAGTCTCTAGGTACCCTGCAGATCTCCATTGGAAAGATGATTGACGACATGATGAGGTATTCAGCTGCGACAAGACCTGGTCGTGTTGATTATAAAGATTAATAGTATCGTGAGAAGCACATTCTGGTGCTCTTTGTTCAAGATGCTTCTTTTTCTCTCCAGGTTTATGTTCATTTTGGTGATCATTGGAACCGCCTTCCTGTGTGGCATCAACAATGTCTATGTCCCATTTATGATGTCCCCTAATCTTGGAAGGTATTTCCCAGCCTACAAAAATGTTGCTAATAATAATACCCGATAATTGAATGAAGGTTCTATGAACTTGACTAGAGGAATGCTTGTTTATAGCTTTGAAAGAACCTTGCATGAACATTAGCTTAAAGTTCTGAGCAGCTGCAGAAATCGAATCAGTGAGCTGAATTTTGAGATAATCTTCAAAATGGAACAACGCCACATACATTTACATTCACAGATTAAATGAAACCTTCAGCTTCCTCTTCTGGACAATGTTTGGTATGGCCGACCAGACCTATGTGGACATGCCTGAGTTTGTTTTGGCTGAGTTCGTTGGCAGAATCCTTTATGGCATCTACACCCTGATCATTGTCATTGTACTTCTAAACATGCTCATTGCCATGATCACCAACTCTTTTCAGAAAATTGAGGTAAACTGGAGGAACTGACCCTGATGTAACGTGTACAGTAAAAATGCAGGCTTGGTGTTTGACTCAAACTGTTCATCCCTGTAGGATGATGCTGATGTAGAGTGGAAATTCGCCCGTTCAAAGCTCTACCTGAGTTACTTCAGAGAAGGACTGACTATGCCTGTCCCCTTCAACATCATCCCCTCTCCAAAGGCCTCTTTCTATCTTTTAAGGTTGCTGATTTTCTTATTTGAATGAGTCCATTATTAAGGAATCAGCACAAGGACAACACAATTTTCTTTTTTTTTTTTTTCTTTTTTTAAACTTAAATATAAAAGTTGGATCTAAAAAGATTTAATGTATTATTTTTTTAGTTACATAAAAAAAAACATTATACAAATGCATTAAATAAACTTTGAAATATTTTTATTTATTCATCATTTTAAAAAGTGATTTATTAATGTACTATTTATTATTATTATATTTAACTACATTTAAAATACAACAATTAAATAAACAGCTATTTGTTCATTTGAAAAGGGGTTTATTAATGTATTATTTATTATTATATATAACTCAATTTAAAATACATTATTTAAACAGCTATTTAGAGTATGTCAAATTTGAAAACATTGTTACATTTAACTTTTAAACCATTCATTAAATACTTGGCTTTTTAAATGCCACTATTTATTAGTCAAGTGATAGATTTATGTGCATTTTTTAAATGATAAATTAATAAACTGATCATTTATTCCATTATTTTATTTTCAAGTGGCACTTTTTAAGTGTTTATTAAAAAAAAGTAAAAGGGAAAATATTAATTTTAATCCTAGAGTTTTTTCCCTTTATATTTAAGAGGGATTTTCAGACGGATCTGCTGCTGCTGCTTCAACTGTAACTCTGCTCAAGACTACCCTCCACTCACGTCTATGGTACACTTTTTTTCAAGATTATAAAATACATTACTGTGCAGCATGTTGGATAAAACCCATTCTTCCATTTGCTTTGTTTGAAATGCAACACTGAAGGATGACGCGGGCTCAGGGGAGAACCGGATTCCCTACAGACAGCAGGTCATTCGTGCTCTGGTTCAGCGCTATATCGAATCTGCCAGGAGAGAGTTTGAAGAAACCAAACGCAAAGGTAAGACTGATAAGGTGTTTTTGAATCTGTTCATCATGTTTTGTTATAGACCCCATCCATTGGATCGGATTAGTTTAGTCTGTTAGTCGTGAGGTCATCTCTATGCTAGTGTACTTTTAAAAGTTTACTTTTAGCACACATTTTTAATGTACCAACTTCTCCATATAATATTGATAATTCATCTTGACCACAGGGCCATGCAGTTTTTTTTATCCAATCAATTGCTCTCTAGAATAAGCATGCCCCTCCCCCAGTACCAACTACAACTGACTCAGGGGCCGTTTACCCGAGATGATTTTTAACTTAAAAACGGAAAATATGTTATGCGTTTCGGTCGTTCATTTACACGACAACAGCATTTTGGAGGTCTGAAAATGCAAACTTTCGAAAATGGGTTTCAAAGTGCAGGTTTTTGAAAACGATACTGTTATCGTCTCTGTGTAAACTACAAAAACATGAATTTGATAAAATTGTGATGTCATGTACGTTACGTCTTCAGCTTATAGGCGTGAAGTGTTTCTTTACAAATTGACATTGCCCTCTACTGGCCTCGCATGAATAATACAGCATTTTTAGATGTTTTCGCGGATCCATGTGAACGGGATCGTTTTGACAATAGTACTGTAATGCACAATAGTACTGTAATGCACAATAGTACTGTAATGCACAGGAAATGCACAGGAAAACGTTCAACTTTTCTGTTTTTAGTACATAGATGTCGTGTAAACCAGAATTATGTGTTTCTATGGTAACACGGAGCCCTGTACATGACGTGCAAACAAAAATATATATCGTGGCCACAAATTAAGAATTCATTCCCTCCCTCATTTTGTATTAAATAAAACAAAGGAACAAATTATTACAACATGGCCACGATTTAGTAAAACGAGGTAATTAATTATTATACCATTCTCACGATTTACTTAAAACGAGGGAACGAATTTGTAAAACGTGAGTAGTAAGTCGTGGGAACGAAAAAATAAAATAAAAAGAAATTCCCGCATGTCCTGTGCAGGACTCTGTAAACATTATCAACAGCAAAATTAATCGGTGTAATTTGAGTAATCAATAGACAAAACCACAATAAGACAAACAGTTTTTAACAGTTGTTGATAAAATGTATTTCATTTATTTAGTGTATTTAGCAGGACTTTAGGCACTAGTTATTATACTCTGTGCTAACTACATTAAACTGCATTGTATGTCTTTCGTTTATTTATATATTCATTTTGCATTACTAACACATTAACAATAGTCAATAATAGTTATTAAACAGAAATATTAGGAGATAATTAATAAACTACATTTTACAGCTGAAACGGACACTATTTTGAGTATTTACGCATTATATTGCCGCCGTCAGCTCCCAAAAGATTCAGTTTACAAGAAGTAATTATGAGCTGTACAAGGATGTGAACGGTATTTACAAGTTGGAATCTAATAATCACGGTAATTCCGACATGACCCCAAAACAGGAAACACATTAACACAGGAAATAAAACTGCTCTCTGAAAGTTTTTAATGGGGTCTTTATATATAGATAGAAAGAAAGAAAGAAAGAAAGAAAGAAAGAAAGAAAGAAAGAAAGAAAGAAAGAAAGAAAGAAAGGCCTCGTGACTTTCCAGGGGCTACAAATCACACTTTTAACACCAGGCTTCCTCATATATTAATTTTTTTTTGGTTTAGTTCATTTCTGGGAATCCTAGTTCTTAGTTCTTCAAAGAAAAACAAATTGTTTAGAGGGTTAAAAAATATCTTCAAACCCCCCCAATATATAACTATATTCATACTATAGTTTTCACATCCAGTGAAAATGCTGAAATGATCTGGAATGTCTTTCTTGTAGATGTTGGGAACAGGATCACAGAGCTGAATAAAGTGATCAGCAAGCTACACTCAGAAATGAAACAGATTCACAAGGACATGTCTGACTACTCAGACAACACCAAACCAGACCCATCAGGAGGCTCTTCTTTCCTGGGGAAGTACATCATCGGAGCCAAAAACAACTTCAAGGACTTCGACATCAGCGAGAGAAAGACTGCTCCACTGCATGAGGTTGTACATCATGAAGAACCAGCGGAGACTGTAAAAGAGAAGCATGAAGAGACTGTAGACGTGCAGGAGTCACCGACCACTGACACAGAGGCAGACGGGAAGTCAAATGAAGAGCAAAGCAGTGAGGGAGAAATGGATGACATGAACGGGACAGAGGAGGGAGGAAATGAGACAGAAATTGATGATGCCATCGAGATTAGCATGGAGGAGGAGGGTGCTGAGAAGAACACAGATACAGAGAATACAAGTGAGACAGTCATAGATATAGAGTCCCATTCAGACGCTGAGAGTGAAGCCAGTGGAAAAAGAGAAGATGAGACGGTGACAGAGAAAACCAAAGATAATATAGAGGAAATGAATACAGATGAGGCAACAGGAGGATCAGATCTAAATGAAGCCGAGACAGAGGAAAATGGAGAGGTTGAGGAAAACAATGGAACGACAGAAGATATTAATGAGGATGTAGTTGAAGTCGTCAATGAGGGAAGTACAAGTGAGGGCATTAAGTTTGACCTGAGCCAGACAAGCCTAGTGAGTCTTTTAGCAAAGAGGATTGAGGAAAAGCTAGAGAAGAAAACCCCACTAGTGACGAATTTCACTTTCAGTGGAGACCAAGCATCATCTCCAACTGGTAGCGATGGCTCCCAAGACACTGGTTTTGGTTCTCAAGTATTTGAGTCCTCCTCAACTAGTAGCCCTTAATGACGGCAATCGGTTTTCTAAGATTAGTTCAAAACAACTAGCTTGTGAAAACCATAAACCTAGTTGAAAGCATTGTTTTAGTTTTTTTTAAGATGATAAAATGCTTTATGTTAGTGGCATCAGAAAGTATTTGGACACATTTGTCACTGAAAATGTCTTAATGTTAGGGTTACATTTGAAAACAAAATATCAAAAGTCGCAGCTGAAAACAAATTATGCTAGTGCGTTTATATTTTCTCAAAAGTAACTTTTGGTGGACGAAGTCTGTTCACACAGGTGTAGTTCATCACATTATCTATGAACATATTCATTTTACAGCCAGGAAGTACTGTTAATTTAGAACAAAATAACAATTGTTTTTTATCATTTTAAAGTTAGTTTCCCTTGTTCTGCAGTACTGTTCAAAAGTTTGGGGTCTGTAAGATTTTTTAAAGAAATGTACACATTTAGTCAGCAATGATGCATTAAATTGATCAAAAGTGACCGTAAAAACAATTGCAACATCACACAAACCTAATTTTACATAAATATATTACAAAGAAATGCTATTCTTTCAACTTTCTGTATAAAAAGTATCAAAGTTTCCACAAAAATATTAAGCAGCACGACTGATTACAGAAGGATCATGTGACACTGAAGACTGGAGTAATTGCCAGCACAGTAATAAATCACATTTTAAAATAAAAATGGAAAATCTGGTAGTATTACTGTTTTTAATGTATTGTTTAAAATAAATGCAATCTTGGTGAGCATGAGGCTTCTTTCAAAACCTTTAACTTACAATGACCTCAAAACTTTTAAACAGTAGGGTTTTTTAAGTGACTAATACTTTTTTGGGCCACTGTATATATATATATACATATATATAAATAAAATGTACTCTGAGAGGCATTCTGGTTTCTTGGTATTTGAAATTCTAAAATGATTTGTAAAATTCAATTATTATAGAAGTCATGTTTTGTCATTAAAATAAACAATAAATGTGCAGTGTTCATGTCCCTTGAAGTATAAATTCATGTAAATTAATCTCAGAACCCTGAATACGTACACGCAGCCATGGTTAGAGGTACACGAGAACACATTTATAACCCCAGAGACCTCATGCACATGTTGCAGCTTGTTCAACACCTTCTGTTTGTGACACAGCTGCTTCATCCCATGAGGCCTCCACGACTATTCATAACCCAATCACCTGCAGCCTCAGACCCTCCCCATGCACCTCTACTGGAACGTCACACCTGTTCCCATAACCATACGAATATATGACCAGTTACTTCACTAATGGTAATGCTGGTGGAATTACATCAGCCAACAAAATCGTCAACTAGTGTTCAAATGTATGTAAAAGAAGATCAAATGACTTTTTCAGCATTTTATTTTATCAAAGCTAAACAAAACAAACATTCCCTTCCAAAAACATTACACTATAAATTACATTGTGCGTGTTGACAATTTATTGTCCCTCAACCACGAGTTTTAGGAAACTCTGCCAGAAGGATCATATTCAAAATTACTCCAAAACATCTTTTCATAAATCTGAACAAAGTTTGATCTTACCAAAATTCTTTATTGTACACAGATGGAAAAGTATAATAATATTATTCATATTAATTATTCTCTATGCCCATTATAAAAGGTTTATTACTGTACACACAGTTCAGTTTATGAACCGCACATCAGACACTCGTCTCGGTTCTCCAGCGAGCACACCATGGCGGCTATGTTGCGTTCTCTGGCTTCCTCCTCACTTTTCTGCGTCTCCTTCAGTTTCTCTTTGTTCAGAGTGAACTGGATGGGGTTGGCAGCTGGTTTAGTTCTCAGGTAGTACATTCCTGTTTTAAGTCCCTGTGGAGAGAAGTAGACGTACTATTTATCTATCAACTAATTCCTAAACTTCCCAGGCTCATGAAGTATCTAGTTTACCTGCTTCCAGCCGTAGAAGTGCATGCTGGTCAGTTTGCCATAGTTGGGTTCAGCAATGTGAATGTTGAGGGACTGGCTCTGGTCAATGAAGGCTCCTCGATCTGCAGCCATCTTTAAGATGGTCTTTTGAGAGATCTCCCACACCGTCTTATACAGCTCCTTCAGGTCATCTGGTATTGTGGGAATGCTCTGCAAAAAGAAGGACGTTTAGAAAGTGACAAAGCAAAAACAAAAAAAGTCATCTAAATTGTAAATGCCAACTAACCTGGATGGATCCGTTCTGAGAAATTAGCTGGTTTTTCATTTCCTCGTTCCAAAGACCTCTTTCTGTGAGGTCTTTGAGAAGATGTGGGTTCACGATCTAGAGGTAAACGAAACCCACTAGTTAATGATGTACAAAGACGTCAGTTTATCTTGCAAACGTTCACTGTAACATCAAGCCCACCTGAAACTCTCCAGACAGAACTCTGCGTGTGTAGATGTTGCTAGTGTAGGGCTCGATTGACTCATTGTTGCCCAGGATCTGAGCTGTGGAAGCAGTGGGCATGGGAGCCAGCAGCAGACTGTTACGCACACCATGCCTGAGGAGAAAAAGAATAATAAATGTGTGCATATATATATATATTAGTGCTGCCCTTGACTAAAGATTTTTCTAGTCGACTAGTCATTCATGTAAGCCATTAGTCGACTAATCGCACATTTGTTAATTTAATTACTTAAATACTGAGAATACTAAAACAATGAGCGTTTAATATATAGGTGTAATATACCCTATTCCGCATAAATCTTGCCCACAAAGCACCAGCAAAAGTAATGATTATTATGAATATGTCAGGAAAAAACTGCAAGGAGACATTTTAAGTATTTATTAATTATAAATGAGCGTTTTCTGTGTCAGCTGCAATGATGAAGTGGACAATGCTGACTCGCGATCTCCACAGTATAGTGGCATTATCTAATCAAACATGCACTCATTTGCATTAATTTCCAGAAAAAAAATCTGAACATTGGATAAAGCTTGGTTCAAAATGGTTTCATTTAGTTGACATTAGAGTTAAAGGTTTTTAAAGAAGGGATTTTCGATATATCTTTTCGATCACTCCATAAATTAGAAAATACTGTCAACAGCCAAAAGACAAACAAAAAAGAAAATATTAGGAACTAAACATAAAATCAGGCAAATGATATATGAACATCCATCAGTAAAACCTTTACAACATAGATAGGAATTACATGGTAAAATGTAAAGTTTTAAATAACACATTTATGAATGAGCAGTTACTAACTTTGCGATCTTCTCCTTGAGTGCCGCCCAGTCCCACAGGTCTGTAGGTGTCTTTTCCCACATATCATACTGCAGAATCTGTGAAATCACACCAGGAACAATAAGAGCTCTGTAAATCTCAACTAATATCAGATTTCCTTAAACTATAAACATCTAACTTACACCCTTGCTCACAGGACACCCAGGGTAGGTTTCATACGGTCCCAATTCTGCAGCCAGCTCATAGCTGGACTCCAAGGCAGCGTAGTAGATGGTCTCAAAGATCTGTGTGTTGAGAAGTTGAGCCTCTGCGCTCTCGAAGGGGAAGCGCATGAGAATGAAGGCGTCGGCCAGACCCTGAACACCAATACCGATGGGCCTGTGACGCTTGTTGGAGTTCTCTGCCTGTCAATTGAGAGAGATGTTCAACCTCAGTAGCGATTACAATAGTGCAGGATGGTTATAACGGAATAAACAGCACTTCACCTCTATCACTGGGTAGTAGTTGATATCGATGATTTTGTTCAGGTTCCTCACAATGACCTTTGTAACAGAGGCCAACTTCTGGAAGTCAAACGTTCGCTCTGAGGTGACGTACATGTTAAGTGCAATGGATGCCAGGTTGCAAACAGCCACCTACAAGGGAGTGTGGTTCTTCATGAATGCACTTTCCAATAGAGTCAACTTGTCATGTGACAGACAGTAAGCGATATTATACTGGTAACACTTTACAATAAGGTTCATTAGTTAACATTAGTTAATGTATTAACTAACAATGAGTAATACATTTGTTACTGTATTAATTCATATTTTTTAATGTCAGTTAATAAACATACAACTGTTCATTGTTTGTTCATGTTAAGTCACATTGCATTAATGTTAACAAATACAACCTTAACCCAAGTAAATGTTGAAATAAATAACAACTAAGATTAATAAATGCTGTTGAAGTATTGTTCATTCTTAGTTCATGTTAACTGAGATAGTTAACTAATGTACCTTATTGTAAAGTGTTACCATTATACTTTGTGTAGGTATTCTGCACCCTCCCTACCTCATCCTTACTGGTGTATTCTACTATCTCTGTGCACAGGTTACTGGATTTGATGGTGCCCAGGTTCTGCTGGTTGCTCTTGCGGTTGCAGGCATCCTTGTAAAGCATGTAGGGTGTGCCGGTCTCTGTCTGAGACTCAATGATGGCATGCCAGACCTGCTGAGCTTTCACCACACGCTTAGCTTTGCCCTCCTGCTCATAACTAAAACAAAAGATCACTGAATGATTAATAAACAATGAGTTTCATAGTTTCACAGTAGTAGAATTAATATTTTCACACCTTGTGTAGAGCTTCTCAAATTCCTCTCCCCAGCACTCATCCAGCCCGGGACAGTCACTGGGGCACATCAGAGACCAGTCCTACATGGGATAGGAGGAGCCACATGAGTTTTTGTTCTTAAAATGAAGCATTTGAACTAAATTGGATGTGTTAAACTTTATGTATATAAAAACCAATATATAAACAAACCATTCAAAAGTTTGGGATCTGTATGATTTTGTAATGTTTTAGAAAGAAGTCTCGTGTTCACAAAGGCTGCATTTATTAATTAAAAATACAGTAAAACAGTAATATTGTGAAGTACTACAGCATTACAAAACTTTTTTCTATTTTTTATAGATTTTCAACTAATTTATTCCTGTGATGGTAAAGCTCATTTTTTAGCATCATTAGTGTCACATGATCCTTCAAAAATCATTCTAATATGCTGATTTGCTGCATAAGTCAAGAAACTTCTTATCAATGTTGAAAACAGTGCTGCTTAATAACAGTGCCCCCCCCAGGATTCTTTGATAAATAGAAAGTTTAAAAAATGTTTTATCTTTTGATCTTCCATCTTGGCTGAATAAAAGATACATGAAGAAATCTGATATTTTAAAAATATCAAATAATTGTTAAGTTTAAAGTGGGCTCACCCCATTGGTCTCCACTCTCTTCATGAACAGATCAGGGATCCAGAGGGCATAAAACAGATCTCTAGCTCTCTGTTCCTCTTTTCCAGTATTCTTTTTGAGCTCTAGGAAGTCAAAAATGTCAAAATGCCAGGGCTCCAGGTACATGGCAAAAGCTCCTGGTCTCTGAAGTGAGGAGGACAGAAAATGTCAGTAATTCAAGCCAAACTTAACCCCCCTTAAATATCACATGTAAAATGTCTTACCTTATTTCCTCCTTGGTCCACATAGCGTGCTGTGTTGTTGTAGACACGAAGCATAGGAACCAGGCCATTTGAGTTGCCATTTGTCTAAATGACAAAAGATATTAAGTAAACCCAACTGCTGAATTTTAAAGTACCATTGGAATGAATCTAAAGCAGAGGATGAAGAAAACTCACCCCTGCGATGTAGCTGCCAGTGGCTCTAATGCAGCTCACTGCCACCCCGATACCTCCGGCAGACTTAGAGATGAGGGCACACTGCTTCAATGTGTCATAGATCCCATCAATACTGTCATCTTTCATAGCAAGCAGGAAGCAACTAGACATTTGACAAAAGGAAGTTGCTTGTGTTACGCATACAGTAGTCTACGGACTTTGCAAACAGTAAATAGGAAAACATTTGTTTTGAAAAACTGCCCCCTTGTGTCTGATTGCTGTATAGTGACTGATTTCCTGGTGCTCACCTGGAGAGCTGTGGCCGGTTGGTGCCAGCGTTAAAGAGTGTAGGAGAAGCATGAGTGAACCACTTCTCAGACAGCAGGTTGTAGGTTTCAATAGCTGCTGCAATGTCCTCCTTGTGGATGCCCACGGACACTCTCATCAGCATGTGCTGTGGGCGCTCAGCGACTGAAAACAGAAGCGGTCACAGTGTCACAGGAACGTTTACCATTCAGGTCAGTCTCTTTGTTCTTCTTCACCTCACTTGGATTTCCTTCATTAAAAATGCAATCTACCACTTCTTATTTTGGTCTTTTCTTTATGGTTTTCTATTTTTTCCTCTTCTCTCCATTAGGGCTGTGCTGGTAAATTTGACAAACGCAAAATGGTGGCCAAGTAGCACCAGCGTTGATAAGCCAAAACACTTTTTCAGTTTGTGAATGCTGTTTTACGTGACCATTATGACACAAGTGAAGCACAATGCTTTGTTTACCAAAGATATAATAGGTTAGCAATTAAATGTAACATCGCAGCAACAGAAATATTTGGATTAATGCAGAATGAGAGAGGTACGCGAGCCCATATATTCCACTGACGGAAGTATATATATTATATATATATATATTTTCCACCCCCCCAAACACTGCCAGTAGTTGGTCCATTACCACCTCGGTGGTAAAAAAAACTGCCACCGTCACAGCCCTACTCTTCATTTCCCTGTCATAATTTGACTATTTTATTTGCATACAGTGGATTTCATTTAACTAACTTACCCTTTCCATTGATCTTCAGCAGATACGAGCGCTCCAATGTCTAAACGAAATGTTAAAGAATGAGATTAACACCACAAAATGACTTTCAGGCAAACATTAGTGTATTTTTTTTTTTTTTACATTTTCTCTTGTTTCAGAATTACCTTGAAGCCAAAGAAGTTGTAAGAGAAATCTCGGTCAAATATGATGGCTGAGTTGAGGCGCTATGGAAATAAGGAAAAAACACATTAATTACAAATACTTGTGACACTGTGGGGATAAAATAAGAGAAATGTGCATATCATACTTACATCTTTGTTGGCCAAAACAATATCAAGGGTTTCTTTTGAAACCATAGGCGAGTGGCGGCTGTTCAGGGGATTCACATAGTTGTAGAGGTCCTCCATAACATCTATGATTGGAGGCAAGCAAGCAAATTAAAGGCATTAATTCATAGATTGTGAAGTGTAACATTGACATGAAACGGGTGATGCATGGCCACTCACCACTGAAGACCTTCTTAGTTTCTTTGTGAAGGTTGGACACAGCGATGCGGGCTGCTAGGATGGCATAGTCAGGGTGTTTGGTGGTGAGGGTGGCAGTGATCTCAGCAGCCAGGGTGTCCAGCTCTACCGTGGTCACGCCGCTGTAAAGGCCCTGAATCACCTTCATTGTGATCTGAGTCTGCAAAGCAAAACCATGCGACATAGGGTCAGAGCTTTACATTTGGCTTCTTGGAAGATGCTTCTTTAATGAAATGACTTAATACAGGGCTACATGGAAGACCTAGATGTTATGCAAGGTTCTAAGCATTATGTTTGAGGGTGGCCAATACAGTTTGTTTAAATATTACTAGGGTGTTGGCTCTTCTAACAGAAGTTGGAAGTGGCCTGTTATGAATGTACTGTTTGATGAATGACAAAGGCCTGGTTTCACAGACAGGGCTTAGATTAAGCCAGAATTAGGTCTCAGTTTAATTAGGTCATCCAAGTAGTTTTTATAAACAACATGGTGTAGAAAAAACATTACTGGTGGGCATTTTGAGACAAAACAATGGCACTGACATATTTTAAGATGTCAGTGCAAGTTGCTTTCAGTTAAGACAGCTCAAACATGCATTTTAGTCCAGGATTAGGCTTAAGCCTTATCTGTGAAACCGGGGGAAATTGTATTATGTGACTAGGCCATGGGTTTTCAAATTGGATGTGGGGGGGTCCCTTGCACAGGGATAATCATATTTGGGAGCCGTGGCATCTAAAAGATTGAAAACCCCTGGACTAGGCAATGGTTGGCTGTGCAAAGTGAGACAAATTTAAGATGTTTGGAAGCATTTTCATAACTTACAGGATCGACAAATTCAGAGTTGAGTCCATAGCAAAGTTTCTGTATACGTGATGTGATTTTGTCGAACATAACACGCTCCTGGCGCCCATCTGAGACAACAAAAACATCAGATAAATAATTAAGTCAAAATATTAAGTCAAATATAATAACACCCATAAAAAAGAATACATGGACATGATATGAACTGCAAATAAAGACATGATATGAACTTCAAATAAAGACATGAAATGTGGATAAAAATATGCTGCTCGTGAGTGTGGCATTACAACTTTAAACTTTTATAACCTGTAACTCGACGATATGTATTTTTAGCATTAACGTTACCCGCAATGACCTAGTTAATAAAGCGGTTGGCGCCAACTTTGAGTTAACAAAGGGAACAGCTAGTCGGCTGCTAACATAAACATATTCTCAAAGATTAGGTTATGTAGTTGGAAAAGTCAATTTAATAACACACAGCAAATAATTATGCGACCTTATCTAAGACTTCAAATGAACTCAATAGATTTAACGTTACATTCTTCTCTTTACGTGCAGACATTGAAACACGATTAAGGTCAATAAATGTTTGTTTTGCAGACCTGCCATCATTGTAGTTATGATGAGAACAATTCAGAAACAGTAGTTACACTTATATTAGCATTTAAATAGCACTTTTTTTTTACTATATTGCAAATGAACAGGTAAGCTAACGTTACTTGGAGGATGAGTGGGACTTTACGTTACCTCGCTTGATCACGTGCATGATTAAGGTCTCTGGTAGAGAGCACAGCACCAAAAAAAAAAGTACAAATAGTAGCTGTTATTTGTAGATAAAGTGTTGTTCTGCTGGCCGGCCTCACAGCTGCTCCTGCAGACAGTTGTTATGAACAAGTGCTGAGCGCGAAACACAAACCCGCCAGAACGTTTTTCGTCACCTTCCGGAACAAGAATCTTAGCCAATGGCCTTTCGCTCCTTCTTCTTCGTCGTCATCAAATTTATTAGACAACGGAAAAGAGTGATGTAACATTATAATCGTTACATAAAAAAGTATCAATACAAATATGTACAATGGTCACTTGAAATGTCTGAATTTTTTTTTTTTTTTGGATTCTGTACAAAACAAAACAAAACACACAGATGGATAAAATAACTGGGACACACCACTTAGTTATTGAATCCAGGCATTTCAATCAGACCCATTACCACAGGTGCATAAAACATTAGTTAAAATTAATGGGTAGTTTTGAAGAGCTCAGTGAATTCAAGTGTGGTACTGTGATAGGATGCCACCTTTGCAATAAGCATATTGTTTGTGAAATTTCATCCCTGCTATATATTCCACAGTCAACTGTAAGTGGTATTATTGGATATAGCAGAAACACAGCGCTTCATGGAATGGGTTCCCATGGCCGAGCAGCTTCATGAAAGCCAAGTACAATGCCAAGCGTCAGATGGAGTGACGTAAAGTGTGCCGCCACTGGACTCTGGAGCAGTGGAAACATGTTCTGTGGAGTCATGAATCAGTTTTGCAATCTGATGGGCGAGTCAGTGTTTGGCGAATGCCTGAAGAACGTTTCCTCCCTGACTACATTGTGCCAACTGTAAAGTTTGGTGGAGGAGGGATGTTCTTCTGGGGTTGGACTATAGGCCCCTTTTCCAGTGAAGGGAAAACGTATTGCTTCAGCATACCAAAACATTTTGGACAATGCTATGCTTCCAACTTTGTGGGAACAGTTTGGGAAAGGCTTTTTCTATTCCAGCATGACTGAGACCCAGTGCACAAAGCAAGGTCCGTAAAGACATGGTTGGATGAGTTTGGTGTGGAAGAAATTGACCCGCACAGAGCCTTGACCTCTACCCCATTGAACACCTTTGGGATGAACTGGAATGGAGATTACGAGCCATGTCTTATCATCCAACATCCACCTTTGATGTCAGAGATCATGTACCAATAAGATAGCTATGAGCTAGATGTCTAATCCAGGAGAAAGCTCTGTTAGCATTCTCATGTATCTCATTTGCTTGGCTGGCACAGGTTTTAATGTAACATTGCAGTATTTATTTTAAATGATTTATTCGTGCACATAAATTTTTTTTTAAATCATGTGGACTTAATTCATTCGTAACCTTTAATAAAAATATATTTCCTCTTTGCAGCGACATCTCTTCTCTTCTCTGATTACGTGTTAACTGGTGTGAGGGCGGGACAACCTGTCACTCACATGACATGACATCACAGCAATACCAAACCACAGCTATCTAATCAATTCCCAATGGAAAGTCCCTCCCTACATTATTTTCTTATGCGAGAAGCCGTTTCACTAAGAATATACATCATAATAGGGAAGAAAAGACTATCACAACTTCCATGAACAACCGTTCATGCTGACTTTAAAATCTTTCTTCACAGTACTTGTGGTACCATCAGCCAATCAGCATTGCCATGACATCACTTTCCATACAGTGACATAATTTCCAACTCAGGTGACAACTGAATGTGTCCACATGAGAAACTGAAATATTTGCCTTCTCAAGATTATAGACATTCCCTCAAAATTTCTAAACCTAACACAACACAACAAAATTAAACAGCTACCGATATAAGAAATACAACAATGAATACGTAACACAACAGTATAAAACATCCTATACATACATCCCAAAATTCATGATGTTCAGCTATTTACAGATTAAATTAGTTTGACTGGCAACCATTTCTGTTCATTTATCCCATTGATATTTTAGGATAACACTTATAGCCTATTATAGAACTTCTGGTTTTACTATCGTAATTCCCTGATGTAAATATAGCTGCATATCTATATTGTCATCATGCAAGTACAGATCATGTTTGAATTATAAAGACTGAAATCTCTAAAACTGTTTATGAAGCTCCTATTTGAATTTGAAATCACAAATAAAATAAAGTAAAATATTTTCATCATGTTCAGTTTTAGACATGTTTTTTTTACTTGTAGAAAACTGATTAATTAACACTGTTTTGTAAGAGTTTTTGATATAATCACATCCAGTTTGTATATTAAAATAAATACATAAATAAATGTATTTAATAATACATATTTATGTTAACGTTTATGAATAAATAGGCCTACACAAATAATAAGCTAGAATAGATTAATACATTTTAAATGAACAAATAAATAGCATTTGTAAATACTGATTGCATACAATTATTTTTATTAAATTGTATTATTTTATTTGTGTATTTAAAATATAATAGATTTTGTGTCTGCTGCTGACTCAAAAATCGAGTTGTGTCATAGGCTACCAAGCCAGGACACACTGCGGTTTCCTGCTGTTGTAGCGAACTTGCCTGCAGAAGTGACTTCCTGTTGAAATGAGACGAATACGCTTATCACTTGTCTGCACCTACAGTTTAGAGTCACGTCAGAGACAGACTGAAAGCTACATATATGGACTGATAAATATTAAAAAGAATGGAGGATGGGATGGGAATGACCCAACAGTGTTCATAGGAGGGGCATTATTTACGAGTTTACCTGCAGGAAGGTGAGCTCTGTGTGCGGAACAGACTCCGGCGCCTCCCTTCATCGACTGTTCCTCCCTCCCCCCAACCAACCACCAACAACATGGGTCATTGCAGTCCACCTGCTGCGCCTTGTAGTCAAGATTATTCTATTTTATTCTAAGGTATCTATGAAAGGTCTCTAGAACATTGCACTCTGTTTTAGAGTTAACCAGGATTCTCGATGAAACCATTAAGTGAACAATAGCGAGCATCAGAAGAAAAGCGCTGGGGAGATGCCAAGTGAGGAGGAGGCGAGAACAGCACCTGGAAACGGTGTGAATGTGAACGCAGCACCTACAAGAGAGGTACTTACTAATACTAATAAACGCAAATTCTTATTTTACTCTAGGGTTTTGATGTTATTTGAGTTTTGAATGAAACTTGGACTCGTTTGAACACTGTTGGTTGGTTTGCTGGTTTGTCGAGGTAACACAACCCGTCTGCTCTCATTCCTGTCCATGAATGCGTTTCACCACGGTTAACTAGTTTTTTTGTTGTTGTAAAAGTTAGTTTAAAAAAAAAGGTTAGTTAGTATTATTACATTTGTGTTAAGGTATAGGTAATCAAAAATGCTAATTCTACCCTCATTTGGTTCCATAAATGTTTTGCTTTTTTTTTTTTTTATCAAAAGGAGAATAACGGCCTCAGTCACTATTCACTTTCTTCTTTCCATACAGTGAAAGTGAATTGTGACTTGTCTTAATTTCTCTTTATCACTCCCTCGGTAGATAATAAACCAATAAAAATGTTCATTGGAAGGATGAGGATATAAGCTACTACTATATTCCTGAAGGAAAGGTGAATAAAGATAAAGACAAAACTATGATTACAAAATTTAACGTTGGTCTGTCTGCATACCATAGACAACCTAATAATAAATATTTATATGATGAAAAATGCCTGCAAATAATGGCAGTTACAGCCCCCCTTATTCAGTAGTGTGTCATCCATGTACTTTTAGCAATCAAATGACTTCCCTTTTATCTCACTATAGGGTTCATACTGCACAAACCAAACTGACCGTTAGTTCCTCATCCCAGACTTTAGTGAAATACAGAACAGGCTTATAGAGCAAAGTCTTCAGCTAAAAAAAAAAAAAAAAAAAAAAAAAAAAAAAAAAATTCAATTCATGCTTGATTTGAAGAGAAGTAATGCATGCTTCAATTCATGCTTGATTTGAAGAGAAGTAATGCAAACTAGATAAAAGCATTTGTCCAGGCACACTTTGATGTTGGCTTAAGAAAGCAAGGTGAAAAGTTTGAAGTAGTTTTAAAATCTTGATGTTTAAGATTTGAATAGTTTGAAGTAGCTAGAAAGTTTAAAGGTCAGGTAGATATTTTGCAAGGGTGTTCTTGATGGTTGTTAGGGTGTGGCTAGGCAGTTGCCAGTGTGATATCTAAAGCCTGCTGACGGCCTGATTCAAAAGATCTCTGAGTGGACTTACTCATCTTTATATCTTCTGACATAATTATTGAAAGACAAGGAGGTGTGTTGATCTGTTATATTGGTTGTGTTTGATCATTGATCATAATCTTTGAATGATCTTCTTGGCAGAGTTCAGGACAGCAGAACGGGTCTTCTCGCGATGCCGTCAGCCCCGTATCCCAGTCCCAACCTGAGCATCAAGCTCCATCCTCTGCACCTGCTCTGCCTCCCAGAGAACAGTGGGGTGGCAAATATGAATTTCTTCTTTCCTGTATTGGCTACTGTGTTGGCCTGGGAAATGTCTGGAGGTTCCCCTACCTCTGCTACCGAAATGGAGGAGGTGAGCGACAGTAAATATGAAAAAATAATCTGTTAGGATGAACAGAATGTACATTGTGGATCATTTAAGTTGTAAAATACAAGCTATTCTCAGTGTAAATGTGTGGTTCATTTACCATTATCTGGTGAAGATTTGCAGGCAAAATGCAGTAATTTCAATAGAATTCTGCCCCAAAAAAGTTCCCGGATAATTTTGTGAATGGGTCTTTCACAGGAAAACCAGGACGTTTGGTAATCCTAAACTGAAATCCATCCCTCTGACCAACCAACCAAAACCAAAACCCTTCCCTGTAGTAGGGAGGAGTGCACATTCCTCCTTTAAACCTCTGAAACAAATTTGGCTAAACCAAGACAACCTCAAAAAAAGGAAGAAATTTGCAATGTAAAGATGGTTAGTAATATAGATGAAGACACCTGTTCAAGGATTGTGGGAATAGGTGATGTAGAAAAGCACTGAGAGGTTATAGGTTTTATTACCATAGTAAATTCTCAAAGGGGTCCTATTATTCATGCTTGATTGTTCAAAAAACACATTATTTTTCACATATTTTACATTACAGCTCCTCTCTCCCCAGTCTATCTCGAACTAGTCATTTTGGATGAAGCCCCTCCTTTTTAAAGGGGTCATATAATGCCATTTTTGTACAAGCTAATATGATTCTTTAGGGTTTAAATTAAAAATTCTCATTAGTATTGTAAGAAAACACTTATTTTACCTGGTCAAAAACAGCTCTGTTTTCAGCACGCCGTTTCAGTGCATATGACTTTAAATGATAATGAGGTTTGCTCACTCCGCCTCTCTGTTCTGTGCCTACACGTTTGTAACACAATAACACAATAACCATAACGTGTTGTTCATTATAAACGTGGGATTATGAATTATATTGAGAACATCATTCATAGAAAACATGCCGTAATGTACCCTGAGTGTAAACCTTAGACGCATTCATTGTGAAGCGTGCAGCTAGCGATTTGCAAAGATTAATATATTAATATAAAGTTTAATAAAACGTTACACTCACTTCAGTTGTTCTAGAGGTTCAGCAGGAACACGAATATCTGGTACCGATCCTTTTTTCATGAGCAGCTTCTTAGCAAAACCAGCTTTATACTGATCCTCCTTTATAAAGCAGTCTGGTGTGAAATGATTCGCGCAAACATGAGGGCATTGACGTTGCTCGTGGGGAATTTTCCCTTCGAAAACAAACTCAGCCACTGCGTCTTCAGCGGTTCGGATTTAGGAACATTAAAATGACTGCTGTGTTCGTTATTACACCCAAGAACAGAACACCACAATCGCTTAGACGCCATTCTGCTCATAGACAGTGCTCCAGCGTATCAACAATGACCGCGCCGGTCCGCGCAGACTATGATTGACAGCTCGCTCAAGAGCGAGGGCGGGTCTGTGTTGAAATGCTCCTGTCAATCAACAATCGTGGGAGGGGCTTCCGACCGTGTGATGTCACACGGTCGAACGGCTTGATTTGAGGCAGGGGAAAACATATAAGGAGATTAAAACAAAAACACTGGATGGATTTTTATCATTTTATGATGGTTGTGTACAGGCACTGCCAACACACATTTCAGTACAATCAACTTGTAAAAGTGCATGTACCATTATATGACCCCTTTAAATAGAATATGTGCTGTGATTTTGGTTAGCTGGCCCAGTGTGTTGTGATTGGCACCGCTTAGCGCGTTTGTGAAATATCCCGCACCTCTGTAACTGCAAGCTCTACTCAGATTTAAATATTAACGATTTATACCACAGAGTGGTATGTTTTTTGTCATTTTCTTATAGATATGATGTTATCCACCATTTAATCATATTTGTCGGAAAACTATGGTAATACAAACAGTAACCGATCACAAAATCATGGATAATTTTCCTAAGGGTCGGTGAACAGTCTTACCAGTCAAGAGCTGCACAATTCTGGATAAATTAAGAATCACACTTTTTGTTTTGTTTAAAATAGCAATCACGATTCTGAATAGACACCTAAACAATATAGTATATTACATTTTTTATTATTAATTTGAATTAATTATTTTTGTAAAAATCTGTTTGAATGAATGATTCAATGACTCGCTCATACATCCATTACTGGATAAATATAATGATACTGTGTGTGTGATTGTTTGTGAAGCTTTTCATATCTATACATAATGACAACTGCGCTCTCTGGGTCAGCGGCAGCACCAACACCAACGCTGTGATTGGACTCGTCAAAGGTTTAAAAGACTCATGAGAATCGTTGACATTTTGGAATAAGATTGGTGTTTGAATCGAGATTGCGATCGTTTAACGATTAATTGTGCAGCTCTAACACACAGTGATGTTTCAGTTCTGTTCATGATTAGTTATATACAGAATTATCAGGACTTTAACATGGGCATATATAATCTTTGTTTGGCCTCATCATCACATAGTAGAGCTATTACATCAATTAGACTAGTTTCTTAACAGTAAATCTGTTAAGATTTACTGTTAATATTTACTGTTAACATTTATATACATTTTTTAAAAATCACAGCTTTCCTGACAGGATGTTTTCATATCCATAGGTAAATATATTAGTTTTTTAAGGTTCTGGATGGTTTGAAGAGACTTATTTAATGTGAAATGTATAAATAATGCAAATCCTGAGGGAAAAAGAAACCCATTGACAAATCCCAGTGATTTAGGAGTGTGGAATCACTGGCACAAAAGACATCATTTGGGGTTGTGGCCCAGTGGTTGGTGTACATGTTCTAACATGTTGAGCTGTGTCTGACTCATGCCATTTAAAACAAATATGAATAAGAATAAAAGTGTTTAAAAGGCCGAAAATTAACATTGACAACAAAAATTCAAATGTAAGCATTTGGCAGATGCTTTTATCCAAAGTGACTTCCATTGCATTCAAGGAATACATTTAATCAGTTCTCGACTTTCCTGGGAATCGAACCTATGACCTTGGCATGGCTAGTGCCATACTCTACTGTTTGAGCAACAAAATAAGCTTATAAGTTTCTGAAATAGAACATTGACTGTTATCCTGTGTTGGGTTGCAGGTGTGTTTCTCATCCCGTACTTCATCATGCTTTTCTTCACTGGAATGCCTCTCTTCCTCATGGAGCTCAGCCTGGGCCAGTATGGAGCTGCAGGTCCCATTACCGTCTGGAAGTGCTGTCCGCTCCTCAAAGGTACCACAACACATGCAATTCACCAATTCAGCAGCTTAATTATGGTTTGTAAATTGGGCTGTGGGTTTGAGTTCTATTCATTATTCAAAGTCGTGTAACCACTTTGCATAAGTAAGAATAAATAGCCCCTCTGTATTGTAATAATCAGTAATTAAATACAGGGCTAAACAAAAGGAGCTGACTGTGTTGTCTTGGCCTCGTTTCAGGGATTGGCATAGGGATGCTGTGTGTGTCCATTCTTGTGTGTCTCTATTATAATGTCATTATCGCTTGGACATTCTACTACCTGGGCAGCTCTTTCCAGAGCCCTCTTCCCTGGTCATGTGATGCCCTTCATAACATTGCCTTTTGTGGAGTAAGTCTTACTTTTCTGCTCAAAAGTTAACATAAAATGTTGAACAATTGTAATTTGTAGCCTTACAGACTGCTGCCTATCATCTGTATTTTTCTCTCCACAGAACAAAACTAATGTCACCCAAAGTCCCTCTGAGGTCTTCTGGAAGTAAGGATTCTCAATTATTCTTTTTTTCTCAGTTTCTCTATACAAATTTACTAAACTAGTCTGTAAATTGCCTTCTTTTATAAATAAATACAATTAAATGAAAAATTATTTTAAAAATACCATCATTGATTTTGAAACTAGTGTATATTAATATATTAACTGATGATCCATAAAATGTGCACAGTTCTGACATGATGTGTAAGCCACTTATTAGGAGTAAATTAAAGCGAGTCACTGTGAAGAGGCAAAAACAACGCAAGAAGTGCTCAAAATACAAAGTGCAGGCATTTCTCAGAGTAGCATAAGCCAGACAAGGGAGGATTAAGGGAAAAGGAAAGAGTTATTTTTATTTTTATGAGGTTAAGTGCTCACGGAAGATATGAATTTTCAGTTGTCTTTTGAATGTTGTCAGGGATTCTGCATTCCGGATGAGGGTGGAGGAGATCATTCCACCAGCATGGAACTGTGAATGAGAATGTTCTCTAGAGAGTTCATTTTTGGCTCTCTGTGATGGTACCACGAGCCGTCGCTCATTGACTGATCGTAGGCTTCTGGTAGGGAGGTAAACTCGTAGGAGCGAGTGAAAGTAGGAGGGAGCTGAGCCTGTGATAGATCTGTAAGCAAGCGTCAATGCCTTGAACTTGATGCGAGAAGCGAGTGGTAGCCAGTGCAGAGACATGAACAGAGGAGTGACGTGGGCTCTTTTGGACTCGTTGAAGACCAGACGAGCTGCAGCATTTTGGATCATTTGTAGAGGTTTAGTTGCACATGATGGAAGTCCAGCCAGAAGAGCATTGCAGTAATCCAGCCTAGATATGACCAGGGCCTGGAAGAGAAGTTGTGTTGCATAATTGATTATTAGAAGTTTTTCATAGAAATTTGGGTAACATTTTACAATAGGTCTGTAAATCTGTTAAGTGTCATGTACTAATCATTTTAATATTTACAGCATTTATTAATGTTGATTTATAAATGTACTATTCATTGTTATTTGTTTATAATTAATGTAATCATAATCATGTTTATAACTGTTTTATTTATTAAATATGTGTATGTTAAAATTAACATGCACTACCATTCAAAAGTTTGGTCACTTTTTAGAAATTAATACCTTTATTCCACAAAAATGCATAAAATTGATCAAAGGTGTCTTTAAAGATATTTATAATGTTACCAATGATTTCTCTTTTAAATAAATGCTGTTCATTTGGACTTGAATGTATCAAATATTAAGCAGCACAACTGTTTTTGACATTTATAATAATCAGAAAAGTTTCCGAGCATCAAATCAGCATATTAGAATGATTTCTGAAGGATCATGTGACAAGACTGGGGTAATGATGCTGAAAATTCAGCTTTGCCATCACAGGAATAAATTACATTTGAAAATATATTAAAATAGAAAACAGATCATTTAAATTGTCATATTATTTCACAATATTACTGTTTTTGCTGTATTTCTGTTTAAATAAATGCAGCCTTGGTAAGCACAAGACTTCTTTCAAATGCATTAAGACAATCTTTGAATGGTAGTGTAGATTAAATAAATGCTGTAAAAGTATTTTCAAGCTCACCTGCATGAACTAATGAACCGAAATTGTTGCCATAATTTGATTGTTCATGTTTCATGTTTGTTCACATCCTTGAATCTAAAAATACCACAGTTAGAGGTGTGATGATCTGTTGTTACCGACACACACAGACCTGTAACATCTATTCTAGTGTTCTGTGGCGAGACTAATGCTAATGTACCACAAACCACTTGAAACAGCCCTAGCCGATGGCACAATACTGCATGTTGTACTTGAGGCTTACACAGTGTTTGTGTGTTCAGTGTAAAGGTTCTGGGTGTGGTGAACAGTGAAGGGCTGCATGATCCCGGTCCAGTGCGTTGGCCTCTCGCTCTCTGTTTGCTGGCTGCCTGGGTGGTCATTTTTCTCTGCATGCTCAAGGGCATTCGCAGCTCCGGCAAGGTAAGATGTCGCAGTGCATCCAGTTGGCTTTTATCCCAATAGGAAAGTAGCTTTACGTTGTTTTTTTTTTGTTTTTGTTTTTTTTCCATAAAATTTTAGTTCAAGTTTAAATAATTGTTTTTGTGGGTTTTTTTGTAATTTTTTTAAAATAAGTTTTTAAAAAACATTAATATAGTTGCTAGCTTGCTATTGATTTTTATTTTAGTTATAGTTATTTTAATACATCACAGACATCCCACCTCTTCTGGAAGTTCCGGGAGTCTCACGCATATTGATAGCGGCTCCCTGACGCCCGCAAATTATATACAATATCCCGGAAATCAAGCGAGAGCCCCGTTTCTCTGTGTGTGTGTTCCCTTGGCAACTAGCTAAAATAAAATGGTGTTTTTTAAAAATATATTTAATTGAATTTTTTATGGTTTGAGTTAATTGTAATTTCCCTGGTGTGGAGGCCATTTCAGAGCAGAGGAGAATATATTCTTACATGATACAAATTATTTTCCCATCTTTCCTCTGATGTAAGGTGGTGTATGTGACTGCCACCTTCCCCTATTTTGTGCTGGTGGTCCTCATCATCAGAGGGGCCACCCTTGAGGGCTCCTTAAACGGTGTCGCCTTTTACCTCACCCCAAACTGGGTCAATTTGGCTGATGCACAGGTACCATCTACTAAACAATGCAATTTTTTTTTAAATCAATGCTACAGTTTTCCATTTCTTTCAGCTTTGTACACACTTTGTAACTTCCTGTCATTGTAGGTGTGGAATGATGCTGCGTCGCAGATCTTTTATTCTTTGGGTATTGGTGTTGGTGGCCTCCTGTCAATGGCGTCTTACAATAAATTTGACAATAATGTCATCAGGTTAGGCTTTTTTACTGTGGGAAAAAACAGTTTTTGCTTTTGGTCTCATGAAACTTAAAGGTCTTAAAATGATTTCTTTCCTGCAGGGATACTCTGATTATCACCATAGGGAACTGCGCTACCAGTTTTTTTGCTGGCTTTGCCATTTTCTCTATCCTGGGTCATATGGCTTGGAGGAAGGGAGTGCCCGTGGGTCAGGTGGCAGACACAGGTACAGCCTGTTTAGCCTGTTTTCTTCCTCTTCTGACATCCCGGATAGCTCAGCACACACCAGCCCTATGATTTACAGTCACATAAAATGTTTTTAAATCCTTGCAGTTTCAAAGCCAATACGTAGTTTATTATTTTTCAAGAACTTATGTCATTGTATTTAACCTTTTAGGTCCTGGTCTGGCGTTTGTTGCCTACCCAGAAGCCCTTGCTCTTCTCCCTGGATCAGTGTTTTGGTCCATTCTGTTTTTTCTCATGCTCTTTATGCTGGGAGTGGACACACTGGTAAGACCCTGCAGTGCATTCAGGTTTTTAAGTTTGACAGTTATTCATGTTGGAGACCATTTTCATGTTGTGTCTAATGTCACACCACACACATACACTATCATTCAAAGGTTTGGGGTTGGTAAGAATATGTAATGTTTTTGAAAAAAGTCTCATATATTAAAAAAAAAAAAAAAAAAAATACAGTAAACTAGTAATATCGTGAAATATCATAACAATTTAAAATGTAATTTATTTCTGTAATGGCAAAGCTGAATGTTCATGTCATTACTCCAGTCAACAGAAATCTTTTGTAACATTATACATGTCTTTGACTGTCACTTTTGATCAACTTACTGCATCCTGTCTAAAAAGTATTTCTTTTAAAAAATCGGATCCCAAACATTTGAATGGTATGCAAACATTATTTGTGCACGTGTACTGTACACATAAGAATAATCATTTGAATCTAGGGAGACTAGGACCTGACATACAGATATGCCCGTTTATTTCTTTAAAAAGGAAAGAATGATCCATATTAAATGACTGGAAAGGCCATGGGAACCTGATTGGTCCAAAAGTGTGAGAACTCTGTTTGATAGGAATCCAAGTGATCGGGTTTCAGTGTTTCTGGATTCGAAATGTTATTGTAGGAAACATCAGTATTCAGGAAGCAGATTTGTCAAGAGATGTGTGAAATAACAGTGTACAATACATCCTGTCTTCATGCACATTTACTGAAATGAGTGTTGTAGCTCAGGGATGGGATGTGCAGTAACACAGCGGTCTTCCTTCCTCTGTCTTCCCCTGAAAGCCCTGTCTGTCTTTCAGTGTCACTAAGTTCAGTTTCAGAGTATTGTATTGCTTTATATATACAACAAATATAGCTTGAATATACTGCAGTTTGGAATGAGCACAAACAGATGATGGTGAATGATGGATGGCACACAGCAGTCCTTGTGTTGCCCTAACAGCAAACCGAGGATCTGTTTAATTTTGTTGATGTAGATGTCAGGGAAACTTATGACATGTTTGTATACTCCAGACAGGTTAAGAGAGGACACTGTCCTTTGTTTAATTCTTGCTATTGTGAAGTTCTCTCTCTGTGTCCTGTAGTTTGGTAACATGGAGGGCATCTGTACAGCAGTGATGGATGAGTTTCCTCAGCTCAGATCCAATCTGAAGCACAAGACGCTGTTCCTGGCGCTGCTCTGTTTCGCCTTCTATCTGATGGGCCTGCTGCTTATCACTGATGTAAGAGGAGCAAACGAACCGATATTAGTGTTCCGTATTTGACATTTTTATAAATACTTGTGTACGGATGTCCAAGGTTTAGTTATGCTTCTGAAATGTTTAATATCATAATTCATCATCTTGTCCATCTTCATATTGTTCATTAGGGATCTTCTTCATGCTATTACTGTTTTTGTTGTCTCATATTTTCATTTTGTCCTGTGTTTTTTCATCACAGGGTGGGATATACTGGTTCACGCTTATAGACTCCTTCAGCACTAGCTTTGGTCTCATCATCATTACTCTCTTCATGTGCATTGGCATCTCATTCTTCTATGGTACACTCTCTTTGATATAGTAGTTTAAGGGGGTGTTCACACTTGGCAGGTTTGGTTCGATTAAAACAAACTCTAGTGCGATTGCTCTGTTGGTGTGGTTTATTTGAATAAGTGTGAACGCCGCCATCTGAACCTTGGTGCGCACCAAACAAGCGGACCGAGACCACTGAAAAAGTGAAATGAACTCTGTTGAAATTAAACTGAAATATGAACGCAACATGGACCAATGACATCTAAATGAACCAAAAACTGGACATGTCTATGAGACCCTAAAAAGGACAGAATGCTCAAGCATACCTAGTTTGCTTAGTTGCACATTACAGTTGCGTATAGGTGTTGAAAATACTGTCTTGCAGCAGATCTTCATTTATGTGGAACCGAGGAATTCCTGGTACTGTTTTGACACTTTTTCACATTTTATAAACTCTTCATGAGTTCTAAGCTGGTAGAAGTAACATCACATGTACGCACATACAACGAGCATGTTTAGCCCAAAACACAGCATTGTTTTCAGTGTTCTGTCGTAAAATACATATTCAATATAAAAGCCGTTTTATTGTTTTGTATCTTTAGGTTCGGCCTGAAAAATGACAGTGTGAATCAGAACTAAATGTATCATTTTCTTTTTGGTCTGGACCAAAAGAACCAAGAGAACCCAACTACAAGTGTGAACTAAGATTCATATAGCACATAAAACTGAAAAGCACCTGCAGTCAGATTGCCTTAGAGTAAAGCAACTTTTTGGGTTTTTATGAGTCCATAGGAAGCAAAATTAATGGTTTAAAGGAACAGTATCAGGTCGATATTGTTGGTGCTTCTGATGAAGAACACAACACGCATATTCACATCTGATGCACTTATTCTGATATAAGATATTCTGCTTTGTGTTTCTGAGTTACATGAAATGTTATATGAAAAGTTCTCTAATTTTGACAGCATGTCCATTTTAGACCAATATTGTTTCAATAGAGCTTTATAGAAAAATACTAAATTTTCTTGTAGTCATTTTACATTCATTGGTTTGGCTAAGTGTCTGCTAAATAATAATCAACCTCTCTGTCACATGTTCCTTTACGTCATGTGACTGCATTCTGAGATCTATATTATATTTGCATATGCTGATGTGATTGCAGGGGTGAACCAGTTCTGTCAGGACATTGTGGACATGATCTGTCACTGCCCGCCCTGGTGCACAAAACTGCTGTGGTACTTTAAAGCCTGCTGGGTGGTTTTCACTCCCTTTCTGCTTACAGTGAGTGTCCTGTTTTTGGTTGGGTTGTTTTTTGGAATCAGCCTCATCTTTTAACATGTAATGATGTATATTGTGATCTTTCTGTTTATGATGAACAGTTATGTAATTGTGAAATAATGTAATATGGAAATGTTCATCAGACTTTTAAGGGTCAGAACAGAATTGTATTACGGGTAGAAACTTGCCTCTGCAGCAAAGTGTGGAACCAAACACCATATCTGTCCTGCGTCCAGTGTAATGAATAATTCAGAGTTGCTGGGACACTGACAGTGATGGTTCCCATTCACAGAGGCATCTGTCTTTATATTCAGAATGCTAAGCGATTGTTTTGTCTGTGCAGTTCATCCTGACCTACATCTTCATCGAGATGTACCGCACGTCTCTGACCTACGGCTCATACGTGTTTCCGACCTGGGGCAAAGCGCTGGGCGTGTGTATGGGTGCCTTCTGCTGTCTGCAGATTCTCATCTGGGCCATTGTGGCTGTCAGTAAAGAGTCTGGCACTCTTAAAGATGTAAGTTCCTCCAAATCACCATATATTAACATTTTTATTCCGCAAGGATGCATTTAACTAATCAAAAATGACAGTAAAGACATTTATAATGTTATAATAAATTTTGATTTCAAATAATAATAATTATTTAAATTAAATGAATAATTAATACATTTTGAATGAATGTAAATAAATGATTTAAATAAAAGTTTCAAATATTATTTAAAGTGCCCCATTATGCTTTTTTGGATATATCTTTTTGTGTCGTTTGTAATATAGCTGTTTGTGAATGTAAAATGTCTGCAAAGTTTCAAAGATCAAAGTGCTCTATAAATAATCGATTCTGAACTGCCTGAAACGAGTCGTCAGTAATTCCAGTCTCTCTAGCTATGTTTCCATCCACACGTTTTTATCTGCATTAAGTGATATCGAATGAAAAATTAAGTAAAATTAAATTTACTTAAAATTCGATTGAATTTCATGAATATCGACTCAAATGAAATACGATCGGTCTTATCGGATTTTATCTTGATCGATATAGGGCTTATGCGATAAACGCGGATGGAAACGTTATTATGGTGCGATCCATTTTGCCTAGTAAAACTTTGTTCGCAAATGTTGGCTTGAATGTTGTGCAATTCGGTGAGAAAATGAATGGAAACACCTTAACATGTCTCAAATCAATTCGATATACCAATTTGATCGCAAAACAGCATGTGACGTCATTACGCACAGGTTTTTATCCACTTTAAAGCTGTTTGATGGAAACACACTTTCACCAGCTTTATTCACATGAGGTTTTTTACCGAACTTCAGATAATTCGATTGACAAGTGGATGGAAAGATGGCTACTTACTGCACAAACTTACGTAGGCCTGTAACAAATTAGCATGAATGCCAGCCGATGGACTTCATTGGCTGCCTGGAAACAGCGTCTACTTTGACCCGCCCTTAAACACTGTATTTGTAGCTGAGGCCTGGAAGAGTCTGGTTCGTGTTGTCGATATGTCGAGAAAACACCGTTTTCTGCACACTGAAAGCAAATTCACTTTGTATGCACTTCCAAAGGATGAGGACTCAAGCTGGAATTGATATGGTTAAAACGGACGCCATCATTACTGTTCATATCACTTTCTAAACAAGCTCCGAGGAAACCTCCTGAGCAGACACTCAAATGTGGTAATGGGCGTTTTGTTTCTGACACCTGCTGTAAGCGGTAGACCAATCACAACAGACTGGGCCATCTGACCAATCAGAGCAGAGTAGCTCTCAGAAAGGCAGGGTTTAGAGAGACTGAATCCTTTATCGAACCGTTTCAGACACTGAGAAAAGAGGTGATGCTGTAGATAATGAGCAAATTAAAGTGTTTTTTGATCTTGGATGCATGTAAACCTATTGAAGGAGACCTCCAACCTTTAAAATGGCATAATAGGGCACTTTAATTTTTCAATAAACATTGCATGTGTTAATTTTGACCTATGTTTCTTACATTCAGCGCTTTAAGAAATCCATTCGTCCCCTCAACTCCTGGCGTGTTAACAACATAAACACGACCTCACAGGAGCAGCACGTGGAGCCCCAGAGAATAGAGGGACCCTTCACGGTTAACCTGACTGAAGCAGACTTCACCGCCATGAACTGGGAGGCCATAAGCGAGGCGTAACACTCTCAAAAGGACACTTACTGGTGAGGACTTCTGTCTAGAGAACAGTACTCTTCCTCATCAGTCCAGCTGGACTGAAAAGATGTTACTGACTTGTAGGACCATTATTAGTTTAATTTATGATGATGTTGCTCATTTGAAATAGCACTGGGGCTAGGCCGAAGCCAGAGACTGAGAAACGGAAAAGACATTTGGTATCTCTGGTTGAATACTTGATGTCTTAAGGATTCCATTTCATGCCATTCACCTAGTCTTTTCATCAAAGAGTGTAAAGACTTATTTTATAAGGTAACAGACTGAGTAACATGATCTGTTTTTCCTTTACAGTGAAATGTACATTATATACAAGAACCAGGTCAAATCAAGTCAAGACAATGCCTTTAAGCGATCTACAGCAAAACTGAACGTATTATTTAAAATAACTGTTCTCAAGAAAATAAAATGTAGTACAAGAGGCATTGTAAACCCTCTTTAGAATGTTTAAATGTATAAAATCATTACCTTTTTTTTTATGATGCCACACATACAGCAAATAAAATCAAAATGTTTTCATAATTTGTTCTCAGCAAAAGCTGTTTGATCTGTTGACCAAGGGCAGATTCAGCTTATTTCAGTGTTCTGCCAAGGACTTGAATGTAGCATACTTCCTTATGACAGAGGAGGCTCTGAAACAGGTTTGTTTATTCAGAGCACCATGGTAACAGTGGTAAACCTGCTCTTGTTGGGACTTTGTTGTGGACACTAACTCATTGAGCTATCTGGATTTAGATGTTTTCTCTCAGTGCACGAATGCCTGCCATTTAATGTTCTGCTCCATTACAGTAGATGCAAACAAACCTTCAGGATTTATTAAATACACAGAAGAAATATGTCCAGTGAGTGCACTGGTGTTCAGCTTACCCTGGATGAACAATTCAAAAATTGAGGGGATCTATACACCGAACGTGCTGCGTTGGGTCTGCATACTGCGTTGGTGTATATTTCACAGTGGTTTTCTGCAAACAATTATGGCATAGCTACTTCCTGCGATGGTTTCAAAAAGACGTTTGCAGATTCATCACCAGCTCCATGACGCAAAGAGGTTTTAAAAAAAATGCAATGCTGAGGAAGTTACTCTAGAAAACCTATTCAGCTCTGAGAACCGTCAAACATTGTTTTCTTTTTTTATTATTCTTGTGGTCTATGGAAGGTATTTTTAAATGTTTAAGAAAAAAAGTCACTTATCAATTTAATGTGTATAAAAGTACACAGTACCCAAAGTGAATAAAATTATTTCTTAAAGAAATCTTACTGACACCAAACTTTTGAATGGTAGTGCTAGTGCATGTGCCAATATGTAAAATAATCAATTTGAAAAAAATTAAAAACGGATTAATTTCAGATTTCATTTTTGATTTTCATTTAGATTTTTTGATAATACATTGTCCCTGTAAATTTAAAAAAATGCAATTAATAATTTGACCTTTCACTTTTTTTTTTTACAAAGTCTGCCAAAATTAAATAAAATAAGTCAAATGTGAAAAAGAAATACCTAATAATAGTGACAAATGTATTTTAAAATGTGTTCTAGTGTCAAGAAAAGAAAGTCCTCAGTGTATGTTAGCACTCAACTTTTAATTTGCCAAACCTCCCTTTGTATATCTTGTTTTATTATTTCACCAGTATGAAATGCATGAATGAAATTAAAGGCATGTAGTTACACGCTGACCATCAGAAACAGAGACGAGAACTACAGTATATATCTCTGACTCGCATGAAATGACATTTGGCAATGCTTAAAATGAAAGGCATGGTCATCTCCACCATGAGGACGTAACAAAGTTTAAAAGATTTTCAAACAAATTTTGGCAACAGTAGGGGGAAATCTGAGGCAAGTAACGATATATTCAGCCTCACATCTGTCGGTCAATACACATACTTATACTGTGTCATACGGTCTGTTTTTTTTTTAGCAAGGGGATGTGAATGGTAATATTTATGGCCAAATCTTTTGCTTTGTCAACACAATGTTGAGCTGCACTTGAAAAGGAAAGAAGTACAAGCAAATCCTATGTAAAACAGCATAGAGTAGGCAGAGGCTGAAAGTCTTTTCATGCGCTTCGGCGTTGGTTTTGAGAGTGAAAGCTCAAGCTCAGGCTAACTACACTTAAAAACAGAAGAAACTCGCACCAAAAATGGACATTACCATCTAGTGCCCTTATTTGTTGAAGTAAATAAATAAATGTACAGTGATATCACACCTGTTCCCAACAAATAACTCTTCCTGTTGCCGTTGGTCAAAACAATTACTATATAAATCCAAAACTCCACATAAATGACGTTCTTCTTACTAAAACTCTTCAAGATTAGAAAGTACCATTGTGCGGGTCTTAGTCCTTTTATATTTTGACATGTTCCCAAAACTGTTGTTATTTCTTTGGCCTTCTGAAGATTTTGGTAAAGGCGTGTTTCTTGCGGTTCGTGCTGGAACCTTCAGTGTCTTCTCCGTTGGAGCAACTGTCCTCGTCCAACAGGTTCTTCTTTCCTGCGATGTGAGAGATTCGGCTGGATCTCTTTCCTGACGGTGATGACGGGCCGTCCTGCTCGGAAGTGTAGTTGAGAGAGCGCATGGAGTTGGCTGAGGTGAGGCTGGACGAGTGGATCTCTCCGAGACTGGCACATTTCTCCATGCCAAAGGTCTTTTTCTGCAGCAGAAGGCTGTCGGTGGAGGAACCACCATTGGATCTGGACTGCTTACTGTAGAGTGGAATTGAGGAGCAGCGCTGGGCGTCTCCGCAATGAGACATGGAGAGGGAGGAATCCGATTCAGACCGGTTCAGATCCCTAGATGATGGTACAATGAGAGAAGAGGATTTCAGAATCTACCCATTTACTTTCCTTCTGTCTGCTAGTTTCAATTTTTGCACTTGGTCAACATGAAAAGGCAGTCGCTATCCATTTTACTTCTATTTAATCATGTACTTCCATCACACTTAAAACGATTGGATCCCCAATTAGGTATCCATTCAGAATGCAGCCAAACCTCAATTCAATTTGCAGTGGATTGTGAGATACTACTTCCCTCATGAAATGCTTCAAGCACCTACAGAACGTTTGACTGAGAAGACGAAAACATCTCAGCATATTCCAATAACCCACCTCCCTCCCTTTGTAATGTCATGTAAAAAGTTGTTTCAGAGACAGGACAAGTTTAATTTTAAGTTTAGAAATATGAAGACATTTTTCCCCCACTGGAAGGATGTCCATTGATGGATCACGTTTTATAAAGAAAGTAAATCGAGTGAATTCTGATTTCATGTGGACTTTAAATAACAAAGAGATGCATGCTGGATTAATTTGGTTTCTCACTGCATTTACATTTAAATAATTAAAAACAAATTAGCTAAATCAAAAAGTTATGATTCAAGAAAAGTGAAATCATAATATAATTCAATATATTATAGCCTAATATAGAATTGATATTCATTACTATTTAGCGTGAAAACTAATGCATAAGCTTAAAAAAATTAAATAATAACTTTGTTAGCAGTCAGTTTTTTAGAATAGGAAATATTTCAGTTCTTAATTAGTAAAGTATTTAACAGGGAAACCCTACACACATGCCGTGTGTGTGCACAGCAAACTGTGTTTGTGGTACCCGATGCTTTCAGTTCCCTGATCGCTGCATGAACCGGTGAACCCTGTTGGCGGCAGACCTGAGACCGCCTCCACTGACGTGAAGTATGAGGAACGGTACTGAAGCGCAGCAAAGCGCGAGGAAGAGACGATGGAGGGATGAGACAGAGAGGAAGAGAGTGAAGGCACAGGGAGAAACTCCGTGTGACCAATAGAGTGGCTGCGAGTCTGACGCACATAAGGTCGGCCGAGGGGCCGCAGGGGCCCAGATTCACTCTCACTGCCCTCTACCAACCTCTGTGAGCTCAGGTTCAGCGTGGGGTCTCCGTGACGGGGCCGCAGGGACACCAGGCTGGGAGCTGAGGAGAGGCACACACACAGATGTTTGTCATTCAAATCATCCAGTCTCTGTGAGATACATACTGCATGTACATGGGAGAAATAATCAAACCGTTAAATCTTATCAAGATAACCCTAACCCATATTGGAGTCTGGGACACTGAGAGCCCAAAGACTGTTCTGTAGTGTACACTGAGTTCTTAAAAGCTTAGCTTAAAGGGACAGTTCACGCAAAAATGGAAATTCTGTCATAATTTACTCACCCTCATTTTGACCCAAACCTGTAAGACTTTCATTCATCTTCGGAAGACAGATGAAGATTTTTTTTTAATGCAATCGCTCCATTAAAGGGATACTCCACTTTTTTTGGAAATAGGCTCATTTTACAACTCCCCCAGAGTTAAACTGTTGAGTTTTACCGTTTTTGAATCCAAAGAGTTTCGATATTTTTCCTATTTAAAACTTGACTCTTCTGTAGTTACATCGTGCACTAAGACCGACGGAAAATGTAAAGTTACGATTTTCTAGGCTGGTATGGCTAGGAACTATACTCTCATTCCTGCGTAATAATCAAGAAACTTTACTGCCGTACCATGAGTGCAGCAGGCGTAATGATATGACGCAGCGCCTGAAAATAGTTCCGTTGTGTTGACGGAAGGTAGCCTATTTTCGATTTTTTATTTTAGAAATGCTAATGGTCTTGTCCACTTCAATGATGTATGCTAAGCTATGCTAAAAGTGGTACCGCCAGAACCCGGAGATCGGCTGAATGGATTCAAAAACGGTAAAACTCAACAGTTTAACTCTGGGGGAGTTGTAAAATGAGCCTATTCCCAAAAAAAGTGGAGTATCCCTTTAACAGCTACACAACTGACCCTTTGATGATTATCGTCAAACTAATCTATATAAATTAAGTGGTTTAGTACAACTTTTCTGAAGAGACTCGATTGATACTTTATATTAATTTGGTCTTTTATTCACATTTAAACATTGATCGGTGGACATAAACAGAAGCTCAACCGAACCTGCTTGATGTGCGAGAACAAACCACATTGGTTCTTGCTGAAGCTCAAACGTGCTGCGTAACACAAGAATGAACCTCATTGGTTCTCGCACATCAAGAGAACATGCTTCTGTTAATCTCAACTGCTGTGTGATTTGATGAAAGTTTATATGTGAATAAAAGCCTAAATTCAATCTGTTCGTCATATAATGCAATCGTGTCTCTTCCAAAAAAATCGGACTCAATTCATATGGATTAGTTTTATGATCTCTTTATGAACTTTTTAAAGTGTCAAAGTGGTAGTTGCGTAGCTGTCAATGGAGGGACAGAAAGCTCTCAGATTTTATCAAAAAGATTCGTACAAAGATGATGACAGAAAGTCTTATGGGTTTGGAATGATGAGGGTGAGTAATTGATGGGTGAACTAACCCTTTAAAGGTGTGCTATAATCTATGTGTTATAGTTATGTGCTATAAGGCTCAAAAACAGCTGTTGAGATAGTATTCTCACTTGGAATGGAGGCTTGGACCTGGAAACAGTATTCAATACGTCATGACAACTAGATGATTACATGTGGAACACTAAGCTATAGTGCTAAATGATATCTGGTATAATGAGATATTGTGCCATGATGTTGATGAAGGGGAACTTGAGAACATACATGTACCATCACACCAGTCTTTGATGCAAAAGATTGACCACAATACAAACACATGACTGAAACACATTTTGAAAGTTCCAGCTGGAAGCAGCATGCGTGATGATGATGATGATTGACCACATTAACTGTGCTTAATGAAGGAAAACAGAGCTGATAATGTGGCACAGGAAGTGAACATATAAAAGTGTGAAAGCATTGCAAGGCCGCAGTGCAAAGAAGATCAGTGTCCACAAAAAATGTACGATGACGAATACACGGTTTCCAGCCTACACCAAAAATACTGCAGAGATGCAGCTCTTGGTTAGTTGTATGAATGATGGAAACGTTTGAGATGGATAATGACCGTCTGACTGTACATTATCCAGCTTATTACACGGCTACTTAACGAATAAATGGACTTGAAATATTATTTGGGGTCTAATTATTTTGTCAGAAGACCATGGAGTGTTTTGAAAGACATGAAACGAACGCAGCAAGTAGGATGCTGGGTCTCATTCACCAATAACGAGTGGATTATTTGTATTTATACACAGACGTTTTTACAAAAAATGTATGTCTAATCCACAACAAGTGCGTACGAGCATGAATTTGTTCTTAACCTCGTTGTAATGTTAATACATTTAGAGTATTCTAATAAACGACTGCATGATTTTGATCAATCATGATTTATTCATGAAAATGTTCATCTGCAGATTTCATGCACAAATTTGCACGCATACTAGGTTAGTGAATGAGACCCATTGTCTGCTTGCGACAACAGCCAATATAGTTTAACAGACAATTTACAAAATGTTTATGCGCAGAATGTTGCCATCGTCCAATCAGAATATTCCAAAGAGCCGTCTAATAAGTTTAAATATAGGCTTTGCAATCTGCGCTTAACACTGGGTTACCATCTTTCTTTTAACCCTATATTAAGGCCACTTTTAACTTTAGTTTAACAAAAAGGTGGGGTTGTAAAAATTGGGTAAGCAATGTGTTTTTAACCCCAAGTTAGCCTTTGCAATGCTAACTTTAAGCTGCTGCGTTAAAGACATAATGTGAATATTGTGAAACCCAGCATCATAGAACAAATGTTAGAAATAACCCAAGGTTAACAATTTCAGTGTGAAAAGCCCATATATATAATAAAAAAGAAAGCTTTGAGTTAGCTAGCTTGTGCGCTACCTATAGAGCATTGCTTTGTGGCATCATTTTCGATATAAAAAGTGTGGTCACATTTTGGCATAATTTGGCGGGAATAAAAGATCTATTGTCAACAGTGTAGCGATGCATGAAGCACAGCTCACACAGAAGTCACTTTTAAAATAAGCAACTTTCTGGTGGTCAACACGGAGAATTCCCGTGAACAACCTGAACCCGTTGGGAAATCTGTGCTGGGAAATCTTTCGCAAACAAAATTTCTGATTGCGTGGATTCCAATTGTAATGAAAGGATTTTGCACTTGAAAATTCACCGAACAACAGTAAATGTGACCCCACCTTAAAACTTGGTATTTTGGCCTGTTAAGTTTAAATCAGTGCAAACATGGAATCAGAGGCTTCTAATTCATAATAGACCAAGCCTGGACATGGATTTCGCCTGCTCTGGAGTTTATCCACATTTAAAAGGAATATAAACAGCAGCACTGATTCCACATCTGCACTTCAAAAGTCTAATAAAGAATTAAGGGTTTTTTGAGAGCTGTAAATACAAATTCCATCTAGAAGGTCTTAATTGGCCAGTGGGAGGGAAATAGAAGTGTTTGCTTTGTGTCAGCATTGGCAGAGAATAAAGGGGATGCTGCCAACCAGATTGTTTCCACGGGGATTGGCTCTCGACGGCCATGGGCCAAAGGTCGCTCACTCGCCGATCCATCTGCCAGGCGGCATCTGCGGACATTAGCCAATGATATCACACCACAAAAGGCAAAGCTCAACGGAAAGCTAAATTGCCAAGTATTAGGGTTAGAAAACTCATTTAAAAAAGGTTATAGGCGACTGAGAAGCTTTAAATTTGGACACAGATGAATATGATCGGATTTGACTCATTGTACCACACTTGTGTGCATGATAAACTCACATTGCAGGGTTCCTGGGGAAAGTATGTCCTCGTCCATGTCGTCTAGGTCATCGGATAGCAGTAGGTGTTGGTGTGTAGCAGAGCGGATGCCCAGGAAAGCAGGGTCCAGGTTGAGGGAAGAGGCCAGAGACGACATGCCAGGGTTATTGACAATATTATAGCCGGTCAGAATCTCAATTTGCTGCCACCGATGGAGCTTTTCTCTCAGAGCAGTGGTCACTTCTCCCAGAGCCTGTCTGCAGAAGTGAGAGAGAAAGAGAGGTGAGACTTAGTTTGGTTAAAATAAATAAAATAAAAAGGTTCTTTATTGGCATTTATGGTTCCATGAAGAACCATAAAATGTCCATGGAAGCTTTCCAATGCACAAAAGGAATAGTCTTCATAGTGGAAAAAGGTTCTTCAGATTATTCTTCACCTTGTACATTGCATACAAAAATGGCAAGAGCTTCCTCAAAATGGCGACTCACCTGGCTGACAGGATTTTGTGATCAACATCATCCAGTGAAGGGCTGTGGGCCAAGTGGAACGTCCCAAAGAGAGTTCCTCTCTTCTTCTTGATCTTTTCTGCCTGTTATGGTGGTCACAACTTCATAGTTAACAAGCAATACCTGGATGCTAAGCTAGCTGAACAAGCAAAACAGATTTAATATTCAGTTAAAGCTTGTCATTTTGTGAGTATGTGACCATCTTACCCCTTCTTTAGCCACTATGAGCTGTTTTTCCGCATTCTGTTTCTTAATGTTGTAGTACTGCACCTCCACCTCGTGTGTGAGCTGCAGCCACTTCTGCAGAGCTTCAGGAGGAGACCAGCCGCTCCTCAACTCCAGCTCCCTCTCGGCCTTCTTTAGAGCCATTCGCACCTAAAACAAACACACACGCTCATGAATATTGGCTGCATTTCAGTGTTTTGATGAGGGAAACCTCTTCAGCAGTTCCCATGGTGATTGGACATCTCTAAGGTGAATTTGAGGGAGACTGCAAGGGTTTCCAAATATTGCTGATGAGCGATTGATGAAAAGAGGCATTATTTTACTAGGATTTGGAAGATTGATTGAAAAAAATCACCCTCTTGAAATAAACAAAATGAAATACATTTCAGGGGAGGTACTACACTTATAAATGATAACTTTACAATTTTGACTTTCTGCAATATTTTGCATTCTAATAATAGCTAATTTGACCATTTTATTTTATGTTTTATCTTATAAATCTATTTGATTTATTTTACTTTTATAAATGCTATTTATTTAAATGAATTGCCATTTATAATATATATATATATATATATATATATATATATACTCTATAAAGTTTTGATAAGAGTAAAAAAAAAAACCTTCTCATACCTGTTCCAGCTCCTGTTCTGCATATGTCTGTCTGCTCAGCTCGTTCTCAGTTCCCTCACGTAGTTCTCGCAGTCTCTGCGCCTCCTGCTTGGCTGCGTCAATCTCCCTTTTCATCTGCCGCTCCAGGTTGACCTTCTCCTCCTCCACTGTGTGGTGCTCCTCCTGTGCGATCTGCAGCCTGAACGCAAACACATTATCAATCTCAAGCTGCACCACTGTTGACTCGTTACTGAACAAACAGTTCACATATACACTCACCGGCCACTTTATTAGGTACACCTGTCCAACTGCTCGTTAACACTTAATTTCTAAGCAGCCAATCACATGGCGGCAACTCAGTGCATTTAGGCATGTAGACATGGTCAAGACAATCTCCTGCAGTTCAAACCGAGCATCAGTATGGGGAAGAAAGGTGATTTGAGTGACTTTGAACGTGGCATGATTGTTGGTGCCAGAAGGGCTGGACTGAGTATTTCAGAAACTGCTAATCTACTGGGATTTTCACGCACAACCATCTCTAGGGTTTACAGAGAATGGTCCGAAAAAGAAAAAACATCCAGTGAGCGGCAGTTCTGTGGGCGGAAATGCCTTGTTGATGCCAGAGGTCAGAGGAGAATGGCCAGACTGGTTCGAGCTGATAGAAGGGCAACAGTGACTGAAATAACCACTCGTTACAACCGAGGTATGCAGCAAAGCATTTGTGAAGCCACAACACGCACAACCTTGAGGCGGATGGGCTACAACAGCAGAAGACTCCACCGGGTACCACTCATCTCCACTACAAATAGGAAAAAGAGGCTACAATTTGCAAGAGCTCACCAAAATTGAACAGTTGAAGACTGGAAAAATGTTGCCTGGTCTGATGAGTCTCGATTTCTGTTGAGACATTCAGATGTTAGAGTCAGAATTTGGCGTAAACAGAATGAGAACATGGAACCATCATGCCTTGTTACCACTGTGCAGGCTGGTGGTGGTGGTGTAATGGTGTGGGGGATGTTTTCCTGGCACACTTTAGGCCCCTTAGTGCCAATTGGGCATCGTTTAAATGCCACGGCCTACCTGAGCATTGTTTCTGACCATGTCCATCCCTTTATGGCCACCATGTACCCATCCTCTGATGGCTACTTCCACCATGTCACAAAGCTCTAATCATTTCAAATTGGTTTCTTGAACATGACAATGAGTTCACTGTACTAAAATGGCCTCCACAGTCACCAGATCTCAACCTATAGAGCATCTTTGGGATGTGGTGGAACGGGAGATTCGCATCATGGATGTGCAGCCGACAAATCTGCGGCAACTGTGTGATGCCATCATGTCAATATGGACCAAACTCCCTGAGGAATGCTTCCAGCACCTTGTTGAATCTATGCCACGAAGAATTAATACTAGCATGGGGTACCTAATAAAGTGGCCGGTGAGTGTATATATATATATATATATATATATATATATATATATAATATCCCCTCAGTCACCAGCAGGTGGAGCACTGGAGAATTGAGTCAACATGAAAAGGGAACTGGATCTGCAAGACTCTACCACACCTCTTCCTCCTCATGAAAAGACAGTTGAACAAGATGTGGCCTGTTCGATGTGGTAATAATGTGGTAAAAACTCCTTACAGATTTACAGGGAAATGCATCCTCCCAGCTATATACGGGAAGACCGTATAGAGATTCTGAGTCATGGAGGATGGCTAAATTTAGTTGTGTTAATGTGGCTAATGTGGTTCCATGTTGACAAGAGGTCTTCGATTCCATTTAAAATAATTAAAATCAGTTGTGTTTGACATACATATCTGTGATATTGGTAGAGCATTATTTTACAGTCCTGTTCCCCATGTACATAGTATGTACTTATTATGGTTATTAAAATAACTGGGCTAAGGTACTAACCCTGCCTGAACCTACCCCTGAACCTAACCTTAACCCATGTAGTTACCTTATATTACCAGTACTTTCTTAGATAGGTACACTGTAAGTACATGTTAGTGCACGTACTGTTAAATAAAGTGCAACCGTGATATCACACAATGTGATCTTTCCAAAGCTTTCAGCTGAAGCACATGGCAGCCTTCTCTCGTGCTGACGTAGTCCATGATGTTCAAACAGGAAGTAAGCTATAAATCAAACTGTCAATGATGTGACAGTGGCCAAGGCAGAATGTTACACACACTCATAACTGGGAGTGGAAGCAGAAGATAAATGAAAAGGAAGGAAATGAACAGCATAGAACAAATAGAAAAGTTCATAAAGAAAAAACTTAACAAACAGATATATATATATATATAGACAAACATACAGACAGACACAGACAGAACATTATAGACACACATAGACAGACAGACATAGACACAGAGAGAGAACGTTAAACAGAAAGATATAGACAAACATACAGATAGCTATAGACAAACATACAGACAGATAGACAGATAGATATATACAAACATGCAGATATACACAGAGATAGACAAAACGTTAAACAGCAAGACAGATAAACAAACATACAGACAAACAGATAGATATAAATATACAGACAGACATAGACAAACAGATAGATATAGACAAACATACAGACATAGACAGACAGACAGACAGACAGACAGACAGACAGACAGATAGAAAGAATGTTAGACTGATAGATAGATAGATAGATAGATAGATAGATAGATAGATAGATAGATGGATAGATACAGACAGACAGACAGAAAGACAGACAGAAACTCCAGTTGCATCACACAGGGACAGACGTGGTGAGGATCGAAGTGGAAACGAGGTGTCCTGATCTCTGTTCCAAATGGGAATTAGAGTGAAGTGCCACACACTCAAATCCATGGCTGCTGTTACACCGGCCATACTTGCACAGTGACTTAATCACATTACACTCAACAAACATTCCTCCGCTACAGCTTTTTCCTTGAGTAAACTAATATAGATCACCAAACTGCATCTCTCCCCTTATAAGGCCATTGCTTTAAATTAATGCACCGTAAAGAAAGGATGTTTGAATCATGATCTTCTCCGAGCTCTGACCTCTGACCCCTGAAAAAAGACAGAGACACGTTCTCTGTTCTGCCTCAGTGCAGCGGGCGCCAGCTGAACTGAGCATACAGCATGATAGTGCGATTGTCTGAAACACTCCAAGCAGGATTCAGCACAGCACTGCCCATCCTCTTGCCATTTAAGGAATTGCTTGCATCACCCAGCAAGAGTCTTCTGACCTGAACAATGATAGTAGGAAATGAAAACATTTCCAACAGATAGACAAATTCCTCTTTTTGTCTTTAAATAGCAAATTAGTGTAGATCTGACTGACATTGTTGTATTTCACATTCATTTCAGGCCACTTTAGATGTAATAAGCATGTATTCATAGAAGTTTCTGTCTTCTGTATCTTAACGTAAGTATTTCAATAAAGCATGAACTTTTCTTCAAGTATTATTTATCTAATTACGACTAGTTGCCATGTGTAGCGGCAACCTATAGCCGCTGAGAGGCTAAGCAGCAGGAAATATCCGTGATGCGTTTTCTTGCATTGAATATCCAATAACGTTTTATTGGCATGATAGCAGACTATTCATGTAGAGACAATTGATGATGAAGATACGTATAAAGGGTCAACAGAAAGTGAGCACTCCCCGCTACTCACCCCCTCTCTACACAATACCAAACAGGAAACACTACCAGGTATATACTCACCGATACCCATGTGACCAAACCACCTGGAAACATACACGCAAAATACAAAATAAAAGACAAACGTTTTCTGCACTTACACCATGGATAGTGCCCAATATATACCATTTTTGGTCATACAAAAATGTCTGACAGAAGAATTCTGTGAAATACAAATCAGAATCAAATATTACAGAGAGCTGTGTAATAAAGTAAACTAAAATAATGAAGTATAAAGTATTAAGTAATATGCATTAGTGCTCATTAGCGTAACGGAAGGCTGCTGCTTACTAATGTAATATAATTCTCTGATGAATCATGCTATTAGAAAAGTGACGTAGCCTCCTGTGCTGCAAGCTCAATGTGATGAAAGATATTTCACATTCTCAAATCCTCTATCCTGTATCTTTGCAGTGTCTGGAACTGTCTAGCATTTCAAATAAAAATAAAAGTTTGAAGATACTAATAAGTATAACTGCTCCAAATTGAATAACCAGACTAAACTGCACTTTGAATGAGAAATAAACTTTAAATGTATTTTCCAGGTTATTTTCAACCTGATGTGTGGCATGCTGTCAATTACCCCAGACCATAATTCATATTCATCCCCCAATGTGTATAAACGGATTAGAAATTTGTTAATGGTAACTATAGCAAACAGACTTTATCAAAAAAAAAAAAAAAAAAGGTTTAAAACTAATCTCCCTGTTTTGAAAGTATACCCATGCTAACTAAGCATGAGTTAGCATGAGACTAGAGCTGACAGCATTACTTAACAATCCTGTTTGTTCAAACTTACTTTCTTTAAATCTTTCATGACCAGCTAAAAAGTGAACTTTGGGTTTTTTCTTTTGCTTGGGGTATGATGTAACTATCCATGAAATGGAAACACTGTTTACAATGCAGCTGAGTTCTTCAAACTCCACCTACAGGAATTACATTGCTAACTTACAACCAGATGTTCCTCCACCTAGACAAGTAGTCCTGTTTCACTAAAATGATTCAACTGTGCATCATGAAATATAAGCATCACATTTCCACTTTAAAGCTTTTCCAGCCTGCTAGCTGCTATTCACTGTAAGTGTGTTTTCTGTTCATTTATACAAACTGAGTGCTTACTTCTGCTGCAGGTCCAGGAGGCTCTGCTCAGCTCTCTGAAGGCCTTCTAAGTCCTTTATCATCTTGCCCACGTGGTCCCTAGAATTTCGGTTCTGTATGTAGGCGAACCAGCAGCCTCCCACTCCAATCACGATAGACACCACCAGCATCAAGTCCTTTAAGTGACTGTCTCCCTCTGCCAAAAAGAACAAAAAACAACACTTGAGTAACAATAAAAGGGAGAGTTCACCCCAAAATTACAAATCATCCAATATCAATGGATTATATTAGATTGAAATATGTTTTTCTATCATCTGTGCCTTTGGCATGTACACTACCGTTTAAAAGTTTGGGGTCGGTAAGATTTTGTTATGTTTTTAAAAAGAAGTCTCTTATGCTCATCAAGGCTGCACTTATATGATCGAAAATACAGTATGACAGGAGGATTATTGTGAAATATTATTAAAATTTTAAAGAACTGCTGACTGTTTGAATATATTTTAAAATGTACTTTATTCCTGTGATGGCAAAGCTGAATTTTCAGCATCATTCCTCCAGTCTTCAGTGTCACATGATCCTTCAGAAATCATTCTAATATGCTGATTTGCTGCTGTCATGTATATGTTCGTCTCTGCATATGTGTTGTTGCGCTTTTCCTGCCTTGATCTGTGTTTGCCTTTTGGATTATCTTTTAAAGACTTTACTTTGACATTCATCTTTATTGTCGTGTGCCTATTTACAACCACCAGTTGTGACAGAATACCCAACCTAAAATGGATTTTGCAGCTCCGATCACTGCTTTGGCCAGGAGGGGCCTGAGCTTAATGGACTATTTGCTGTAGATTTGCCGTCTCGCCGCCAATTCCACCTATCACGACGGGACGGTGAAATTGCCGTTTTGGATCAGGGCAAACTACCATCATCTGGAGAGTGTCTACCCCCTATCCAGACAACAGCTAGACCCAGACTCACCCTGCACTGCGGAGATTTTGCTAGAGCCCCCCGCAGACGAGAGCTTCCTCCTGCCGCGATGAATGAGCCAGAGCCCAATGAAGTGAGGACAGCACCGACCATCGCCCCAGAGCCGGAGCCCCAGAGTGAGTCTGACCAGGGGTGTGAGCCAGAAACATCTGTGGCAAAAAGGAAACCTGGGGGAATTAGACCAAGAGGACTGGGTGATAGAATGGGACACTGGGGTACTGCCTCCAACCCTATCCCACCCTGAATCATTTGTTTCTTCTTCATCACCGCTGGTTCAAGCCAGCATTGAGACTGCATCGTCAACCTGTATGGACTTTGACTTATCATTATTGATCCTGTCCAGCTTCCCTCTCTCACCCTCACCGCAGAGCTCACCCAGTCCTCAAGCCACTCAGCTGGATGCCTGTGACGCCTTGTGTTGTTGTGAAACCTCAGGTTGTGCAATCACCAGCTTCACTGAAGCAAGAGGATCCCTCGGCTCCGCCTCCGGCTTCTGATCTCCTCGCTCCACCTCGCCCTGTCAACCTGTTGGCTCCACCAGAGACCCTCGGCCTTACGGCCCCACCGGGTTCCCTCATCCCAGCGGCTCAACCTTGGTCAGTCGTCACTCTGCCTGCTCCATGGACTTACGAGCCTTCCACTGCGCTCCGACCCACCACCCCTACGGCTTTAGCGGGTTCCTCCTCCCCTCCGGCTCTGCCTCTGTCCTCCGTCACACCAGCTCCGCCTCAGTCCTTGAGCACTCAAGCTCCACATCGGACGCTCGTCGCCGCGGCTCCGCCTTGGTCTCTAGTGCCAGCGGTGTCGCTCAGTACCATCGGCTCTCCATCTGTGCCCAGCAATTCCCTAACAATGGCTCCATCTCCACCAGTCGTCCCCCGGATGTCACCTGCCAAGATTACATTATGGCTTCTCCCTCAGATCCTCGTCTCTTCTGTTTTGGCGGGAGGACGCGCCTTCCGGGAGGCGGTGTTTTGTCACGGATATGTTCGTCTATGCATACGTTTGGTTCCCCAATTCCTGCCTTGATCTGTGTTTAATCTAGTAATTTTTGTTTATTTATTTCTATTATTTATTTTATTTTTTCACCAGATGACTTGCTTAGCTCTATTTGGAAAGAATTAATCGAGAAGGATTGGGGTGAGTTTGGATTATCTATTAAAGACTTTACTTTGACATTCATCTTCATCTGCCTATCTACAACCACTAGTTGTGACAGATACTCAAGAAACATTTCTTATTATTATCAGTTATTATCTTATATATGTTTTGTAAAAATTTAAAGATGTAAAAGTTTATGATTTGATGAATAAAAAGTTCAAAAGAACATCATTTATTTAAAAGAGACATCTTTTGTAACATTATATATGACTAATTTGTAATTTCTTTAAAAAAAAAAAAATCTTACTGCCCCAATAGGGTTGTCAAAAAGTACCGACTTCGGTACCAATTCGGTAATGAAATTTTTAAATTGTGACGCTTTGAGCGCTGTTGAGCGGAATCGTAAACACTTCTGATTGGCCATGGTGTTCATCAATGTGTACAATGATCAACACACGTAAGTGTTTGAAAGTTTTAAAAAAAACGGGAGTGGGATTTGAAGCACAAGCAGGCGTCTATCAGCAGACCGGTCCACTGATAGACGCCTGCTTTCAAACGCTCCCGTGTGTATCTGTGTAAGCGCTCTGTGAAGATCATTGATGTATATTTACAACATATTTTTGAAGCGCTGATCATTGTAGCCAATCAGAGACATATCTGATGAGCGCGTGAGTACAACGGGCAATCAGAAGGTGTTTACGATTCCGCTCAACAGCGCTCAAAGCGTCACATTTTAAAAAATGTCAGTATTTTATTAAACTTATGAACGGTAGTGAGGCCATCCTTAAAAATATTTTGGTTTGCAGTAACAGCAAAAAAAAAAAAAAAAAGGGTCGGTAGGTAGGTCTATATTTTTTTTTTTCAAAATTCAATGAAAAAAAAAAGGACAATTTTGGTCATGGTGATTACGTCGGTATGAATTTAAACAACTTTGCATATCGTGACGCCACTGACAGTGTCTTCAACCCATGCCTTTGGGCGCACCATTGCGAATCTCATTCTGATACAGGTTATAGACCACAAACAATTTGAAATATTTGTCAAAAAACATGTTTAATGCATTAATTCCAGCTGCATTCATTTGGGGAAAAAGAGTGGATTTTCAGAGAGAAACAAATAAATTAAAATGACTAATCTCACCAGCACCGCGCCGACCAATAAAACAGCGCATTTGGCTCTATTCGTTTAAATTGGACCCATAAACATCTGCTATTATTAACGGAAATCAGTGAGGTCAAATGGCTAGGCGGCGGCGCATTGTAGAAACTATATTAAGTAGTCCTGACATATTATGGAATGGTCGATTTTCTTAGGGTAATTTAGTACATTTCTGTATGCAGGGGCGGCCTTACCTATGTTTCACCCGTTTCAATTGAAACGGGCCCCGCCCTCCAAGGGGGCCCCAACAGACCAGCAAAATCCCATTCATTTTCTCCGTAGGATATTGATTTTCAGCCATAATGTCTAAACCATTCAAGGTAGATTGACCACGAGCTACGAGGTTGTGAAATGAAAGTTTCTGCTCCTTTAAAAGCCACAAGCTACGAAATCAACCTTGTTATTTGCAAAACACTGACGTCTGATTGGTAGAACTCGCGGTTACCACTCCCGCGAACGGCTTAAGCGATCTGAATAATATCGGTAGTTTATGTATTTATACTTTTGCCTTTTTTGCCGTTAGGTTAAAATGTTATTTTGAGCAGAAAAAGAATTTTAAGAGGAAATGAAACTGAAAAACGAAAGATATCGGACAACAAAAGAAAAGCTTTATTCAGTCTACCAAAAGTGAAGTTACCCTGCGTGAAAGGGCGAGGCTTATTCCATGATATATAAGTTAATTGTATATAGTTTTAATCGAATAAGGTTGGATTATTTCTATGTTAAGCTGCCTGTTCATGAAGCTGAAAGTGCACGTAATAAAATAATGTACCATTGATGCAAACCAACAGGAATATTGCTTTTTCTGCTCTATTATGTTTATGTTTTATGTAGGCCCCCATATTAGTTATTGAAACGGGCCCCCAGATGCTTAAGGCCGCCACTGTCTGTATGGGATGTGCTGTTTTATTGGTCAGCGCGGCGCTGGTGAGATTAGGTCGCGCAAGCAAACACTTCCTCTCTGCGCTGTCGAGTCTGTCGCGCTCGCGCGTCTCGGTCCATTGAGCCGCACAGATTACATGTCCGCGCTGCGCGAACTCTGTAACACCGCGCCGTTTCATCCCACTTTCGGTGTGTTTGGCTTCCCACACTTATGTGTGTTTGTCAGAGCCTGCCGTTGCTGTGTGACGCGCGTTCGCGGCGGCCATATCGTGACGAGCTGCTGGACGCACTCCGAGAAAAGGCCGTTAACATCGATACCCTATTTGACCAGTAAGAATTTCGAATAATGAGCGCCTAAATGTAGGCTCATACAGACGTATTTCACCAGCAGCCGCGCCGCAGCCATCATCACCGAGCGCGAACCATTGACAGTGAATGAAACGAAGCGAACGTTATCGTTTAGTGTGACATGCGTAAACCAATGGTGTAATCATAATCATCATAGATGACGCCACGGGTTATTATTTAAAAGAAAGAACGTAGCCTATGCAATTTATATTCACAATGCTTACTATAATGTAATTGATATTTTATTGCATTTGTATTAGTTGTTTGAAGAGTAAAAAAAAATCGGTCGGTCTTAATGGAAGTTTACAACCGGCAAGTCGGTCGGACTAAAAGGAAAAAAAAAAAAAAAATTGGGTCGGCCCTAAATTGACAGGGTCGGTCGGGTTACGGCAAACAAGAATATTTTTAAGGATGGCCTGAATGAATGTACATAGTGCTGTAATATAAACCAGCGTATCACATAATCAAATACAGTGATGTCATGTGAGAATTATGACTCTTTTTCAACACACATTCCATCTGTCACCCCTGCTGACCCCGACATGGCAAAAGCAAATTAATGTTTTCTTTCCAATGCTTATGTCTGCAATCTTCTCTTAACAACCATCTCCAATGTTGTTTTTCAGACTGAAATAAAACAGTTAAAGTATTTGACTGATGGGTTGAAGATGCTTTCATCATGTTGATGAATATATATTGTGGTTAAATACAACAAATGAAACTGGAATATTATTTTAAAAACAGATTGATTTTACCAGGATGTGCAATGTGGACTGACTTGACTTTCTATATACTAACAAAATCACAAGCCCAAGAGTATGAGGAAGGTAAATGAAAAAGAGCCAAGGATTTTTTGGCAGGAGTTATACATCAAATCAGGGTCTGCTCAGTCTGAGCGTCTTCCTCTACAACCCAACATATGTGAGGGTTGCACAACACTGTGACATAAAACACACATACCGCTTTTAGCAAGAAGTAGTACAGTAATACAAACAAGTAGTAATCTACTTAGAAAAAGTCCCAGAAGTGATAAAAAAGCTCCCAGTTTGGATCTAACCATGCAGATGTATGAATACACATCAGTTCTCTGTCACATCTGTCTTATGCAACGTCTACATTTATCCGTATACATTTGAAAGCACATTTCTTTCTCTTTTTTCGCCCTTTGTTAGTAGTGGACAGATAGTGTATTTGTCCAGTGAAAACAGAGCTTTTTGAAAACACACTTTCAAGTGAATATATTAAAAATACAGGTTTTGCGTTGTAGTGTGGACTGAGAAAACTGAGGTATTCTACATGTTTGACATGTTTATTCATGTGACACATATTGTACTCATAGAACATGTACTATGGTTATACTGGCATTGTTGTGCCTGCTATTCAATTTTACAGTGTTATTAAAAAAATTGACTTTGTACAGTCTTCATATTACATCCCAGCAAAGATGATTTTTATTACATTTTATGCATGTGCAGTAAAATGATTTCAGTGTGGACGAGCAACTTTTATAAAACAATTGAAAACACTAGTGTGGACAGAGATAATTTTGAAGCGAAATGCTGTTTTCAAATGTATCCGGATGAATGAAGCCTTAATCTGTTTTGCATTGGAGTGCAGCAATGATCCCAGTAAGTGAGTCCAGAGCGGTGTTTCCCACAAAGGTGGCGGCATCAGCTGCGTAACGGGAGGATCTGGATGACTGGATTAGTGAGCGCTATTTCCATCTACGATTTCACTGCTCACATCCTGCTCAGGAACATGGCAGGTGACGGCACATCAAGAGGTGCCAAAATATTTGTGAGGGGATGGTGTTGAATCCCTCAACCTTGACGCGCCCCCATCTTAACCAGCTTGATTTGGGATCAGGTTAAATCTGATGTGGGTTTACTGAGGCTGGCACATAAACTTCCATCTGGATTTCCTTTTCAATAATTGCACTAGTGTTTGGATAAAAGAGCTCTTTGAGCGTTTATAAAGGAGTGTTTTGTTTGCACACATAATCTTTGACTAAGTCTTAGGACACTGGATGGCACAGCGTTCTCATTTCTTCATGCGTAAGTGCTGTGGCTGAAAACTGTACATAGACACAGATTTTCCATTAGTAATGCAACACCATAAGACTCTATAGTAAGATTGTCTAGAACAGTGAAGAACCTTCTACTGCAGACAGTATAAACAGCGAACGGAGAACCAAATAACTGCCATAGCTGAGATTATTAAGAAACTCCAGACGGAACCTGGACCCAGGGGGGATCAACCAATCAGATGACAGATCGGACAATTCACAGACGCACTGGTCTATATATACACAGTGATTACGTCAAGTTCCTTCAATTAATATGACTTTAGAATACACATCAAGGCTCCAACAAACTTTTGACAAATATTTTTAACCAATAACATAAAGGCTCTAAAAAATTGTAAAATATTTTTAAACAAATATTTCAAACAGAGAGTCTATCACCCAGCAATCTCTCAGAGCAAGGGTTTTGAATCTCTTAGATGCCATGTATACTACAAATATGATCATTCTTATGTGAGGGACCCCCATTTTAAAATTGAAAAGGCATCTATATAGTTTCTTGAATAAAGACCCACTTTATACTGTGAAGGGTTTTATATTTTAATAATATATATATATATATATATATATATATATATATATATATATATATATATATATATAAAATATATATTTTATATTATAAATATGTCTAAATATATTTTGGAAAATATGTATTTTTTCCATTAAGTTACAATGTTATTACAATTGAATGGTAATTTTCTACTCATTTATATTTATTTCTTAATTTCTTTATTTATTTTTATCTAATTTTATTTATTTACTTAATTCTTTTAATCTAAATTTTATTTATTTGTTTATTTTATTATTTAAATCCATTTTTATTTCTGTGTTCACTTGCTTATTTTAATAAATATTTATTTAAATCTTTTTTTTTTTTTTATCTTATCTTATTTTTTTTTTCCACCAGATGACTTGATTAGCTCTATTTGGAAAGAAATAATCATTCTAGAATGATTGGGGTGATTTTGTAGGGGAGTGAATCTGCATAAAAGATAATAAACTAATTACAAGCATAGATAAATAGACAATAGAACAACGATACAAATGACATAAACAGTGCTTTTTTTACAGGTACAGAAAATGAATAATTAAATGTAAAATAACACTGCATAGTCTTAACTGTATAAATATAATTAATCTTTGTTAAAGCTGCAAATGTGATTTTGTCTTTGTATGTTGTTGTTTAATAAACATTAATGACACAGACAGCAGCAGGAATATTAGGCTGCTGTCACTTTAAGACCGAATGCACTGATCCAATATAATGATCCTCATCTGTTTTTTTTTCTCAATTGTTAACATTAACATAAGCCATAAGAAACTGTGTTTACTAGGATCCTCGCCAAGACAGGCATTTTGACATAATTTTGCGTTGTATGTGCCGTTCAGCACAAAAAGATGATGTCTGCGCAGCTCTGTATGTACACAGAAAAGAGTTACGAATTCTACGAATTCGAGTTCTCTTTCACATATTCTTGAACTTAAATGGTTTAAAATCGCTTGAATGTTTAAACTGACAGGACCTAAAACATATGCAAAAAATAAAAGTTTGCTCTATGATGGTTAAACTTTGCCTGGTCCGTACGGATCAACTATGAGCCCTATAATTGACAATATTTATGATATCAATGCTAAAACGATATATCGTGTAGCCCTAATAGCAACAAGCTAAAAACTACTCAGAAAAGGAACTGCATAGAAACATATTGGTAACCACCTACAACACCCTAAAAACATCTTGTTTAATCAGCAAGTATTAACCTATAGTTTAAATGCGGGATACGGAAAAAGGCACAGGCATTTTAAACTGCAGGCAACACAAAATAAATCACTGATGTTCTTTTTTGCTAGAGCACCGAGAAGGAATATGGATCTTGTAGCCTTGTGCTTTATCATGTTTCACTATGAGCCATATACCAACAGTGCATCAGTGCATGAAGACATTGTGTGAGCTGAAATTCCTGCAACAAATCATGCAGTCTTCGACAGCCTTTGGGATTATGATGGTGCTGTGTCTAATCTGTGCTGTGTAAAGTACTTTTCTTGCCAGCATCTTTGATACCTTGAACTCTGGCTGATATTCTAGGTAGAGACAGTCACATGAACTATGAATCATATGATGGAATGCCCTCGACCATTACATCCCCATCAATCTCTCAATCTCTCTCACCTATTATTGACAACATCCCTCTCTTTTCTGTTTCACCAGCTGTACTTGAGTATCACGCTGTAATGGCTGACATTAAAGGAACATACCTCTTCTGTCTGGCTTTTGTTATACAATAAGTCTGGCTATTTTCAGACGGAGAATATATTTGCTCACAAGAAAAGAAAACAGAATAAACCATTCCTTGATTTCAGCACATAATGAGCAAAGAAAACTGCAATTTGGACTTCATCCAGAAATCAGCTATCTAAAAAACCTTGTTTTTCCTTGCAGAACATTTCAATGCTAGTAGTTTTCTAAAACGTCTAAAACAGGGAGAAGAATGAAGAAAACAGTTCCAACAAATTAGTAGAATTGGTCTACTGAATACAGCACTTCAGTCACGCTAAAATACAAAATATAGCCCGGAACTGCAATGAACAATATTGTCCAGAGACAGTAATGATTCTACTATGAATATTTCTTTATTGAGTGATGTTGCAAACTAGAGTTGTCAAAAAGTACTGGCTTAGGTACCAAGTCGGTACTGAAATTTTTAAATTGTGACGCTTTGAGCGCTGTTGAGCCAGATGTATTTAAACACCTCTGATTGGCCATTGTGTTCACACGCTCATCAGATATGTCTGTGATTGGCTACAATGATCAACACAAGGGAGTGTTTGAAAGCACACGGAAGTGTTTGAAAGTGTTTTAAAAAACGGGAGCAAATATACATCAATGACGCTCTTCACCGAGCGCTTACACAGATACACACGGGAGCGCTTGTGCTTTCGGTGAAGAGCGTCATTGATGTATATTTATATGATATCCGATGAGCGCGTGAGTACAATGGGCAATCAGAGGTGTTTACATTTTTTTTGTAATTTCAGTACCAACTTGGTAACGAAGTCGACAACTCTTTTGCAAACTCAGAACTCAGAAATGATTAATTTAAATGAACAGTTTAATTGAAATTAATCAAACTTACCAACTCTTGCCCATTAATCAGAACTGATTAATTCATATGGACATTTTTAACTGATTCACAGAAAATGAATTGATCTTAACAACTCTTGCCAAAAGAGACTATTAAAACATGTCAAACTCAAAAGTCATGAGATCATTTAGATGTTTTGTGGATATTCAATAAGCCCAGTCTTAGTACAAAGTGCTACTCACTTGGATTTCCAAAAAGCACTGTCTCCAGAGCCTTCAGCTGCAATTTCTGTGCATGACTGCGGTCTGGTATCTTCAGCACAGACAGAAGCAGGGTGGCATTTTTCACTGCAAGTCTGTGAATGGAACAGACACTGTGAGTCAGTACGTGATCAGTGAATTCATTTATGTCCATCAGCTGAAAAACTTATTATACAGATGAAGCCAATAGAGATGCTAACTGTAAACTTTCTTACCTGGGCAAAGCTTTGCCACTGATGTCATTCTTCCTGAAGGAATCGACATACTGAGGTAACTGCACACAGCGGATGAGCCAATCCCCTGCTTCTTCTACTGTCCAGTGATACACTAAAAAACAAAAAAAAAACAAGTGATGCAAGTGGATTACGGTGCCAGAGGACACTGAGAACACAAACATGGAAGATCAGATTGAAGCTTAAGCCCAAAGTATACTTCGGCCGTAGCATTCCACGACTGTCTGTGTGACGTAATTTTTGTCGTTAGGAGGCCCAATTTCTGTGTCCTTGCGGACGGTGCGTGTACAACAGTGACTTGAGTCCACAAGATAGTGCGCATGCGCTGAAGGCATCTTTCTGCGCTCACGGCCAAAGAAGTATACTTTGAAAGGCTTGTGTTTTCAGTTACACAAACATAATACTTACAAGTCTACATGTATTTAAATATGTAGTAGTTTAAATATAGTTTATGATGTGGCTAACAGGAATGACTTTGAATTTGCTCTAAGATGGTTGACTGCTTCTTACCATCGTATAATTTATATCAAATTAAAAGAATCTGTGAAAACCTTCAGAGGCCTTCCAGGTGTTCCACATGTCCTCCACTGTGATCAGCAGATCTGCTCTATGGAAGTTGTTGTGTTTTCCCTTAGGATCTTTGTACTTTAAGTCTTCCCTTAGAAACTGTTTAAGGAAACAAAGACTGGATTTTAGCATCAGGTGCAGAGTGGTTCTCATCTGATATCATTTTCTGATAGGCTCACATGTAGCAGGTGTATAATCATATAAACATGCATAGTTAGGATTGTAAAAATAAATATGCTTAACTATAGGTTTAACTTAAGCTAAAGGAGAGGAGAAAATAAAACGAAAATCCAGCACCCTGAAAATGTCATCTAATATTAAACAGTGGTTTTCCAATTACAGTCACAGTCCGTTCTGGACTTGATTATTTCTGTTTCTTTTTACAGTACTGTCTATTTGCATAATCCAACATTTGGCAAGAGGTTAGATGTAAAGCCACAGTAAACAGTTTATTTGGCATATTCAAATCGTAAAACTAGTCTTGGGGTTTTTGTGATCCACTAGTAGTCTTAGCCTACTGTAGAGCATCAGACAACTTAAAGTATGAAAATGCTGTCATTTTCACTGGTTCAATCGCCTCACAATAACTCAGACTGTAGTTAAGGTTACACTCACAGGACTGTCTATGGCCTTGGACTGCCTATGGCTGCGGTCGGTCAGCAGTAATGCTGTTTACTCAGTGCTCAGATGTGGCATTCACATGAAAAAGGAATCGCTTTGTGTGATAGCCTAGGTTTGTAAACGTAAACTATAATCATGGTTAATAATCACTTCTGAATAGAATACATACAGAAATGTCATGTCTATTCAAAGCAGATCCAGAAGTGGATTTTGAATTTTCTTTTTTGTTTGTATCTTTGATAATCAGGTTGCATGACTATTGTAAAAAATAATATTGTATGAAAAACATAGTGTTTATCTAAAACATTGTGACAGCAATAACACATTGACTCGCCTAAATTTGGTCAGTCCAATCGACTTTTTTAGAATCCTCTTTTCAAAGATCATTGCCAGTTTGCTAAATATACATACACACACATTGGTGCACCTATCATTGAGCACATTTACAGTACATGCGCTAACTACCAAAAATCAGTTTATTGAAATATCCTTATTCACTGGTTTACATACAAATCGATAACCTGGCAGTGCAAGTAAACCATGTTAACAAGACTGTATATAAAAAAATAAAAACGTCAAACGGTGGTGACGTCAAAAATAAGCATCCATGTTTTAGAGTATTCTATTTATTATGTGAGTTGTGATGTTAAATAAAGCATTAAAGCCCCCAGAGTATTTTAAAATGTCAGTGGGAAACTTGCATTCTGCATGACTCATTCTCCTCTCATATTTGAAGTTTCTACAACTGTACAACTTGTCCTTTGGCTAAACGAGATTAGAACACATTTTTTATATTTCTAGGATAAAAAAAAGTTTGAGTATGCGATATAAGCTTCAATAAGCAGACAAGTTAATAATAAGTTCAATAAGCTGACAGAATGCAGGTTGTTTACATACGGCGAAATCTTGTTAATTGGCAAAAATCTAGCCGTGTCGATTATTCACAAGCCGTTTGACCTAACGGCAATAAAGGTAAATGGTTGAATGCGTTTACATGACCACACATGTTGTCGACTTATTAAGAACATGCATTAAAGGCACAATGGTTTTTATACTGAGTTAATTACATTTTCTAGTCCCTAAACCTACCCCTAAACATAAAGTAATGTTTATTTAATGATTTGAATTATGAGGACATCGGCATAATATAGGGGATGTGGCCTGAAACTTGAATACACACCACAATATAAGGACTCCATAATGTAGGTCAAAAAGCACACACACACACACACACACACACACACACACACACACACACACACACACACACACACACACACACACACACACACACACACACACACACACACACACACACACACACACACACACACACACACACACACACACACACACACACACACACACACACACCACTACCTTTAAAATGTTTGGGGTCTCTTAAGCTCACAAAGGCTACAGTTTTTTAGCTAATAGTAGCTAATATTGTGAAATATCCTTCAGAAATCATTCTAATATGATGATATGCTGCTCAAGAAAAATTTCATATAGAAAACAGTTGTACTGCTTAATATTAATATACAATTAAAATGGATAATCTTGCAAAAAATACATATTCCACATCTATATATCTCCACCTCAGTGTATTTCATAAAAATGTTACAGTTGAATGCTATGACAGATGAAAAAATAACAACATGTGTAACTTGCGCTCCTCATCTCTGCAAAAGCTCTGCAACACACTCAGACTTGTACCAGTACAGCTGTATACTGCATGCCATATGTTGTACTTCAGTGCACTGCTCAGAAATCTATGTGTCCAATGAACAAGCCAAAAGCGACTGTGATCTTTTAAGCAAGCAAACTAAGCACTTGTCTGTACATTGGGCACTGTGCACTGAGCTGTAACATCAATCTCTCAACACAGCAGACCACAAAACCACACATGAATGCTGCAGCCCTCACCCCATCAGTTTCTGTCACATCCACACTGCCGTCTGCATCATCGTCCATGTCTTTATGAATGCTGCGCATGGCCTCAAAACTTAGCAGAGAGTTTTCGTCCTGGCAAAGTAGCTCATCAATACCACACAGTTCTGAGGAGAGAAAACAATATATGAGATATGCGACAAAAACTCCACTTAAACTACCGGTCCGGTACACAACTTCTCTGTTACAAAACAGGCTGCCTACAAAGGCATATTTTTAAGGAATCTAGCCACGTATCAATGTAATGTATTATTTTATTCAATATAATATGTGTACTTTCATGCTTATAGAGTGCAACAGTGCTCGCCCCTTTTTTTCAGTGTCCTTGGTTCCGCAAGTATTTTTCCTATAGGAATTTTTAGGAAGTCTTCATTAAAGAGTTATAAGCTATAACCACACCAATCAGCATAAAGGGGAATCACATTGCAAACTTTGATTCGAAGCAAAAAGAACAAAGGCATTATTGTGTACTAAATGAATGAATAAATGAATGAATGAGGCATTTATATAGCGCTTTCATATGTACTACTGTACACCCAAAGCGCTTTATAATCATATCAGGGGTTCTCTCCTCAACCAGCATCCAGTGTGCAGCATCCACTAAATGTCTTTAAATTGCAAAATATTATAGGTAGGGTATGGGATTTGCAAAACAGCCGGCAGATTTTGAAAATACCCAACTCAATAGGTCCTACCTTCTGTCCTCCAACGCTGGCCCTGACTCCACCCATTCGAAGAACATGGACGCGCAATCATGCATCTGCAGATTGCACTTTCTCCCTTTCTCTGTACCGGGGCGACTTGCACTTACTGTGAATGGGTCACTTTGAGCTTTGAGTGCGCATGAAGGGGACACGCGCGCGAGGGGGATGGGGGTATGGTACGACCGTTTGATTGACGCACTGACTGTCCAATGATTCTAGATGGTCTTGGAAATGATTGGCTGGAGTTTTTTGAGTTCTGCCCGTTCCACAGATGATTAAATTGCTTAATTTTCATTTCAGTGCTTCTAACTCAGTGGTTTTAAGTGGGTTAGGAAAAGGATTTCAAGTGATTTGTTAAAAAAATGGTCAAAAAAGAAAAGCACATACCCCACCTTTAATATGTATACTAATAATTAAGTGTAACGTGTGGTGGCAAGCCCAGAATTCAGTCTAAATCATCTTTAATCCAACAACAGGAAATACATAGGAGAATCTCAGGAGACATAAACTCTTTCCACACATAATACTACTGATCACAGACAAAGAACTGAACAAAACAGGAAGTACTTATACACAGAGATAACAAGGCAACTAATTAGATGACAGGTCAATCAGGTCAACCATTAACTCACGAGAAACCAAGGACACTAATGGAGAAAGCTAAACTGATGGGATATACAGGAAACCAAAACACATGACTAAACTAAACATAACCCATCATTCATAATGTTCAGGAACTCGCATGCCCTGAAATCGCATAATGTTGAGGAAAACTAGCCAGTGTAAGTTTAAATAATTAGAATATGACATCATTTGGTAGTAAAATGTAAAGTGTTGCACATTTTATTATTGCATTTTGTGAAACATTGCAAATGCTTTTTATCACTTAATTAGAAGAACCACAATTAATAAATGCATCTTAGGAATTACTGAACATGTATCTAGAAGTTTATTTGAAAGTGGAAAACTACTGAAAATAAAAATGTGTAAATAAAGCTCTCTCAAAATTGTATTTGCATTTTTACAACACTACGTTGTGTGTCCTATCGGGTTGAACACTTGGGCCAAATACCGGAAATACGTCATGTATGTTTGAAGATCAAGTCTACAGACCACAAGGGTGGATATTGGGACAGGCCCTGACTCCATTACGTCATTCACAGTGCTTCATAGGAGTGGGCGGGTGATAAAGAGTTCTTCTGGCATGATTTGCCTGTTTTAACTCTTTGATTAGTGAATTTTTTTTGTTGCATTTTCTTTGACTCTAATGAGTACCGGTAATGTAGTTTTTCACCTAGAATTCGGCTGTTCAATGCGATTATTTAAAAATTAAGTTGAAATAATGAATGGGATTTTTTATTTTCCATAACCTGACCATTGCACTCTATTATACTACAAGGCACATGAATGGTTGGTTGATGAACATTCTAAGGTGTGCAATTATTTTCAGGGAAATGCACGGCTAAAGTAGTTCCAGGTAGGTCTTGGCCGCATTACAGTTCCATATAAGATATCACTTCTCGAAAATGATTTTATTTCAAATGTCCTTACAGCTGACAACAGCAAAAGAACCAAAACCCACAGCTACACTGACCAAGCAAATAAATATTGTAAACAATAAGATAAAAACATGGAAAAATTATTTCCATGTTTTTTTGCCACAAAATTATGTTTTTTTTTATAGATGGAAAGCATTACCTCCTCAGGTGTGCATTTTTTTTTTCTTCAAATAATTCAGGGCTCGTCGTCAAATATTCCTTACATAAAGTATCAAACTGTTAGCTACCCAACGTGTTAAGGACAAATGCTACTGAAATGATTTGCAGGCAGTTCACTCACTGTATTTTGGAACACAGCTAATTACACACCGTCTCACTGCAATGCATTCTGGGTAAACTTGCTCATTTTAAGTGCATACAATAGCAAAAAAAAGAAAAGAAAAGAAAAGTTGAATCCTTGTATCTATTATAATTGCACAAAAAGGCAAGTTAAAAGCCTTGCTCATGAGCACATAAAGGCCTGACACAACAAAAGGCCTATTCAAACACAAATGACCTTCTGATGAAAATGACTTTGAGATTCAGTCCCTTCTGTGAAATTCATGCATCATCCACTCTTACATGGTAAACGGCCACTTTTATTTCACAGCAAAAACGCAAAATGTACTAGTCTTTAGAGTATGGAAATTAAGCAAGGCTGAAGAATTGTTCTCTTTTAGCAGTGATGCACAGCTAAACACAGGGCCAACAGCGGTGCCTTTGTAAGGGCCCAATGTTTAAGCCCATTGTCACAGGAGAGTTCAGTCTGAGGGTGATGCAAACACAGCCACGTATAAGCCATAGAGTGACTTTAAACTATTTTTAGATGGAGACACAGGACAGCTGCTGAGGTATTGTGGATATTGCTGTAATATGGCAGTGGGTGGGAGTGGACGTGTTGGACTTAACTTCTGTCTCACAGAATTTAAAGACTTCATCATGGAGCAGGTATTAACATAAGAAATCAATCGTCACTGTGATGATTAGATACCAAGTTTTTTTTTTTTTTTAATTCAAGGTCATCAGCCATTGCACTTCTAAGGATGGATGTAATTAAACCTCTTGGACTGTGTTCTTCCCGGCAGGTGGATCTGTTTTAATAATACAAAGAAATGTTTCATGTCGTAAGATCTACACTGCTATTTTTGTCCCCATTTCACAGCCTGCAAAAATGTCTGTACAAAACCACTAAACAAACATGCCACAACCGCGACTCTTCAAAAAACTCTTGTCATCACACAACCGTGTATTTGCACTCAATGGGTTTCTGCACTATTTAGACACATCATGACTTTAAGAGAACCATTTAAAAACGCTGACAACATATACAGTTAAACTTGCTAACTAAACTGAGCTCATCAGACCCGGATCAAGCGGTTATAACTCAACCTGGTACAAGTAAAGGTAAGGGCACATAAAAAGATTTACTAATTTAATATGCACGACGGGCAGATTTTGCCATTGATTTAACAGAGAAAAAGGCATCTGACATGAGAAAAACAAGAGGATCTTAGGAATTTCCTCAAATATTATCCCTCAATTCCTTGTATGCATTCCTCCACCCGATTTACTTAAGATATCATCTTTGTTTGTTAGTGTTTACTATCAGTTAGCATTTATCACTACTGCTTTCGTGAAGGTTTAAAATCTCAACGTGTTGAAGCAAATTTCTTATCACAAGAAATGGGTATATACTGTACAAGTATAGTTGTTTCTGCGTTAATGGTTGTCTGACAGATTACAGATACAGATGAGGTTCTGTTATCATTTCTGTCATCACCAAACTCTTCTGTGGAACATAAAAGGTGAATTTCTGAAGTATTTCCTGTAGCTTAATTTGGGCCAACTTTAAGACACAAGCCTGGCTATTTACAGATGTTGCTAAACTCCATTATTACACCATGTTGTCATGAACCTCGCAAATGAGCAAATCCAGAAACTATTTTTGTCTAAGGGGCAAACTACGGTGGCCGAGAGAGCTCAACGCGCTGCAACTGAAGAAAACACATGCAAATAGAAAAAACACCCGCAAATTAAGAAAACATATTCATCAGTTTCACAACACACGTGCGCTCCAAATAGCCAACACAACCAAATAAGTTTCACACAAAAAAAGTTCACAACATAACCAAATACAGAAACACACTGCAAAAGTTCACAACATAACCAAATACAGAAACACACTGCAAAAGTTCACAACACAACCAAATACAGAAACGGAAATTTATTTCTTTTAACTTTTTTTTGCAACACATACAGAGAGATGACATGTTTATGACATACAACTTTGTATACAATATACAAATTGTTCTAACAATATGTTCAATGTCATCAGAATACAAATGAGAAAATAACTTAAATTAATTAATTAATTAAAAAGATAGAGAAAAGGAACATGAGGGAAATATGTTAATCTATACATCAGTTACATTGTACAAATTTTGTCATGTTATGTTTAAAAAGTTTTAAAGTTGAGACACAGATATATAACGCATATTTTAAAAGCTTTTTTGTAAAAAAAAAAAGTATATTTATTTGCAACCTTTATGTTAACAGCATTAATACGATATTTCTGTCGTATTGAACAGCTATTCAGCTGATGGACACCCTGCTGCATTGTCATGGGAACATCCCAGCCTCCCAGGTGAAAATAATGAGGAAATTAAGTTGTCTTTCGTTGCTCCCTTCATCAAGTGCGTTCCAAACGGCTACATAATGGCACACAAGTGCCCTGCTCACTCCAAAGTCCGGCTCTGCCATCTGCCCTTCGAAGGGAGTAGGGCATAGGGATGCTCACCATTGACATAATAAATACATGTATTTATTATGTCTATGATGCTCACGAGCAATAAGCACTTCCCAGCCGGGTTCGTCACTTATTGGGGTCCCCAGGAAACATTCCCGTTGTGGTCTGTGTTATTTGTAGCGCGTTTCTGTATTTGGTTGTGTTGTGAGTATTGAAACTGATGAATATGTTTTCTTAATTTGCGGGTGTTCTTCTTTTTGCATGTGTTTTCTTCAGTTCCAGCGCGTTGAGCTCTCTCGGCCACCGTAGCAAACACTATAACAACTTAACTTCTAAACAAACACAACCGCTCAGTCAATGACATTAAACATCAGTGTACAATGTGCATTCAACTATGGAAAGCCAATAGGGTCAAAATTCTAGTAAAAACAAAAAACAAACAAACCTGTTTTAAACAATACTTGCAATGACAAAAAACACACTTTCCCCCCTTATTTTGTTTTATTGCATGTTTATCAATTTATAATGAAAGTCGAATGGGTTTGGAACAGTAAATAATGACAGAAGTTCAATATTTGAATATTATGAACTTTCCCTTAAACAGCTAAGATATATTTAAGCAAGCTGCTGTTAGTATTTGATAAAATCCCACAGAAACAATGAAAGTCTTTTAAGACAATCAATTTCCGCCATTTCTTTTATCTCTAGCTAGAGCATGTCTTGGTAGGAGAATGAGGAAAACGGAGAGCCCTAGGATCAGGAGAGGAGGGAAAAAAATGAAACGAGGTGATGTTTGGTCTGCTTCACCGGACCTTTAAAAAGATCTGAGAGGACCGTCAGTGTTTGCTGAGCCTTAAGGATTTATAGAGCTGTTGTAAAAAGACCCTTCAGTATCACCCAGCTGCATGAAGTCATACACGGGTCAGGATCAAATGGGTAATTTACACAATTTACACTAGAGATTTGGATGCTTATACATAGCAGTGGAACAAACGATATTAAAGGAGAACTCCGGCGCAAAATGAACCTTTGGTCTAATAAAACATTGGTACCTAGTCAACCGTTCTCTGAGATTTGTTTTCATGATAATGATAGATCATGACCGTTTAATAAGAAGATATTTTATAAAGACAGTCCACTTCGTGTATACAGACAGGAGCCATCTTTGGAAAACAGTCTCGACTAGTCAAACCACGAACGCCATTCGTACCGTTCAGAAGTTCACTGAACTTCATACAGTTCAGCTCACTTAGCACGTCGTTTGTGGTTTGACTAGTCGAGACTGTTTTTCAAAGATGGCTCCTGTCTGTATACACGAAGTGGACTGTCTTTATAAAACATCTATTTATTAAACGGTCTGTACACTTACAAAGTTCTCAATGCTTCGTTTTGCATGTAAGGACCCTCATTATGTTACTGTGTTAGTGTGGGGCTATTTTGAGCCTTGTTAGTGGTATAAACTAGCGATTAATTTTTACTTAATAGATGCCCCCATTACTAGCGTTATACGCTAAACAGTTTTTAGAGATAAAACTCTTTACATTCGATTATCATGAAAACAAATCTCAGAGAACGGTTGACTAGGTACCAATGTTTTATTAGACCAAAGGTTCATTTTGCGCCGGAGTTCTCCTTTAACTTTCCAATGTTAATGCTGAAAATTAATGTTTATTTTTCTATTTAAAGGAATATTTTGCATTCAATACCATTTAAGATAAATCGACATAACTTGTGGCATAGTGTTGATTACAACAAAATTAATTGGTTAAGAAAATTGATTGTAAGTTTAAAATATTCTAACTGACCCCCCAGCGTGAGTTTTTCAAGGCGACCGTTATTTAGAACCTGTCACTTTAATGTTTCCATGGTGACGCGTCATTTCTTATCACATGACACAGTGCAATCACAACACAGAGCTGAATGAGTGATGATCTGCTTTTATGTCTTTTTTCCTTTTCTATTCAAAATATTCACAAATGTATTAGCTATAGCATGAAACACTGATATTCCGATTGTCAAATATGTGCAAGTGGATGTGTTTTGTTGTTTATACACATCTTTTAAACTTCTATACACTATAGAACTATACACATTCTTATAAACATCTTTATACCGATCACGTTAGTTGAGCTGTATGCGCGATGGGCGGCGCCATGTTAGTTTGTTTCACAGTTCAGAGAATCGGATCTGTTGTTTCTCACGAAATACATGAAAGTAAGTGGCCGGTGAACTAGGAGAAGAATAGGTAAAATGTAAAGCTACTTACACAATGTGTATCTGATATGAATAAAACGTTTCGTCTTATTATAATGGAAATGATTATTGTTGCCGTTTCCATAGACATCAGTGTCTATTTTACTAACTCAAAATCACTGTTTTGCTAGTACTTATGTGTATTTAAATGTCTGAAACCTAAAATAAACATTATGTGGTTTAAAATACTCAATAGTTGTGATATATGACAGCACTGAGTGCGTCTGTCTCTGGCTCAGTGCCAGCCAACGCGCGAAAGCACGTTTGAATTTAGCAGTTGATAACGTGATGCACTGACCGTTCTATCACACCGGTGTGATCGTACGCTCCAGGGACCAGCCAAGACTGATCACACCGGTGTGATCGTACGCTCCAGGGACCAGCCAAGACTGATCACACCGGTGTGATCGTACGCTCCAGGGACCAGCCAAGACTGATCACACCGGTGTGATCGTACGCGTGAAAGGGTTAAGAAAAATGCAAAAAGTTGTCTCACAGTGAGGCTCTTACAATGAAAATGAATGAGGCCAATATATAAATGTGATTGTTTCAATAGTATAGCCGCAAAACGTATACAATAGGTGTGTTAAAATTAGGGATGCTACAATATAAAAACATTGCAAGCCGAAACAAGTAACGTTATACTACTAGCTGCTACATCGAAATTTCATGTCGGCGCATTAGTCGTCTGTCGGCAGCAGACTTTGCTTTTCCGATGAGCATGAGCAGTACATAAGCGGAGCGTTATATTTTCGGCCGTTTTTATCTTTCGGCCAAAAACTGAAAATGCCATTTTCGGCCGATAATTTTCGGCAGCCGAAATTTCGGTGCATCCATGGTATAATTTTAGTATGAAAAATTGCTTATACCTTTTCTGTGTAAAGTTATATCTAATTTTGTCCATGTCAACATAACACATAAACCCTAAAATGACTGTAAAAATTATTTAAACAGCTTTACAGCTCAACATTTAATCTAGGTGCTTTTATAAAAATTATAAGCTTTACATTATCTGGGTTTCCATCCAAACATGAAGTGAATCTTTTCAAACCAAACAAATGTGAATTATGTGCGTTTCCATAAAGCTGTTCGAGCAGATGACAGTGGTATTGGTAACCTAGTAACCAACAGTGCTTCGTTGTAAAAGAAAAGAAGAGTTGAGTCAAAATAATTTTATGGTAATCAACATAATGCATAAACATGGTGGATTGAGCATAACTTGTATTAAACCTGGAATATCAAATATAAAGTTTCATTTTGCATTCCAATAAAACAATCTCCATTGTGGTCCACTTCACAGTTCTCAACCTCAAAGGGAGATAACACTGAAAATCTAATTATTCCCACCATTTCCTATAAAAGGAGAAATGTTTTAGGGAATGCATTCCACCAAGCACTGAGATGCAAAGTCCTTCTGTAAAACGGTTGGATAAAGTCAACAAAGCCCTGGACCTAATATGTACAATTCAGAGCCTTTTCCAGATGCATACAAAGAGTTTCACCTGGTATATGTAGAGATGACCATTTTGAATTAACCCCAGTCAGGCAGAGGGCCTGGGAAAATGGATGGATGACCTGAGCCTGATTACGGCATTTATCCAAGTGACTCACGGTAAACTAATAACTAGAATAACAGAAATAGTAACAGGAAACCTCAGCAACTCTCCAGTTCTTTGGTAACCCCTGTGAAGTATCTGTTATAAATCAGGAACAGACTAGAAGATTTTGAGTTATTCCCAAAGTCAATACCGTGATAAAACTCACTTTACTCAACTACCCTAACTGACTATTAAAAACTCACCCCAAAGGTCATTGCGCACTAGAATGGCAGCTAGATTTACAGATTTTTAAAGAGCCAGATGATGTTTAGGGTTTATTAATCTTTTCTGAGCGATCAGGCTAGATTGAGTTGGAGTTTGGAAGAATTTATTAATGAAAGTGTCATGATGATAAAATAATTTCCAAAGAATACTGTTGAATATATAAGAGTGTTCCTTTTTCTAATCTTTTCACCAGGTCTGCATTTTATTAATTTGAGTTTTGAGTGGATTATAACCATGGTGAAGGTGCATCACAGGATGAGCTTCAGTCTGTTAAAGGAGTCATAATGTAGTATTAACTTTGATACCCACGGTCTATTATAGTCATTTCATGCCCTTCTAAAAAAGAAAAATTGGAAAAAAATAAACACAGAGCTCGTTTGACCCTTATTTCTGAATGCATTATTGTCTCGCGAGATCTGATGCGAGGTTTTGGCTGTCGTGGACGGTCATTTTAATAATGCAAATGAGGGGCGCGTTGATTGGTGGTAGGAAGGAGGGGGCTTGACACCGCAGGTAACTTCAGCATATCATTCCAAAAAGAGATCATGGCGCAAGTTGTTAATGAACGCGACCTACGGGATTCAACCGTATATGTTTGAGCCAGACTCTGAACCAGAGCTGGAAACGGAAGAGGAACAACAGTCAATTGAAGGACGTCTACATCAACATGTCTCTGAATGGTAAAGACAATTTTTTTGACTGAGACATACATTAACATCAGTAACGAGCTAAAACGTTTTTTTGCTATTTTCTCCCACATAAGTTTAGCTTTAATTTAATGTAGATTACATTAACGGAGATGTAGTCTACTTTATTTTCAGCTTACAGTGGTTATAGAGATTAACGTTTGCTATAATGTGTTGTTTTTGCCTTTTTTGACGTTGTGGTTTTTTAGATATTTAATCATTTTCATCTGCAGACATGTAACGTTATGTTTTTCTTTATGTTTATTAATTCTTGACTGTTTTTTAAATGTATCTATCCTTATCACATACATTAACCGCATTAGTAGTTAGCTGCTGTTTGTTACACAAAATATAGTAATAAAAACACAGTCTTACCGTTTCAAATTCAGGCAAGTCCCTGATTGTTGGAATGGCACCTTTTTCCAAACGTAGCTTCGATGCCAACTTCGCCTGATATTGCCCCAAATTTGTAAAAGATTCTTTTGTGAAATGTTTAGCGCAGACACCTAACGTTGAGCAAGTTGAGATGGTTGTTGGAACAGCGTCATTAAAAATAAATTTCATCCTCTTGTCCCTTGTAGTTTGGTCAGTTTTGGGTAAAAAAAAAACATTAGAATGTGGATTATGACAGTCAACCACAGAGCAACTCACGTGTGCACTACGTTCTTGCATCTTTCTTGACTGAATATGATGGGGAGAGGGGCAGGGCGGGCCTCCTCTGCGGTGTCCATATATGGTATATCCGGCCCCGTCTTGACGTCATGTCGGGGGAGAAATTGAAATCTCGTATTTGAGTGCGCGTGCACGTTGGCTAGTAAACAAACGCTTCACTTTTGAATATCGGCATCCCGGCAAATGTATAATCGTTAGTCAATCATAACATACATTGATTCTCATGGAAAAGTGAAAATTGCACATTATGACTCCTTTAAGTGGGAACTGAACGTTAGTGTCAAAGCACAAGAGGAGACTTTGATGGACACTAAAAACTTGCAAGGTTTTCATACACCAGCAGTCTTGCCTCATGGGAGGCCTTTATGTCACTCTGTGCATTTGCTAAACTAAACCTCTGTCCTGACACATATTTCGGTCATGTCAATTCTTTTAGTTCTTGGTCAACAAATGTAAGTGCAGCATTTGGATTGTGAAAGATAGGTTTGACATCATCTCCAATGAGGCTCTGATTAAACAAGGGAAGCACTTCATCTTATCTAGTAGCACAAGAACGGTGTATATCATGCACCATTTCTCAGAGTGGGACATCACCCCCTACACTATGTTCCATTGGTATTATGTAACACGTAAAATGCACACTATACGGACACATAAAACATGGGAAATAACGCTGAGTGATTCAACTGAATGATGATTTCCTACCGGATAATCCATTGGCAGACTGCAGGTGGTCTGTCAGGCTGTGCTGATCTGCTGTACTCCTCCATAAGAAACCAAGCCATGCAATGTACATACAGTGTCTGGCAAATCTCAATAGATCCATGCTAAACTTTAAACAGAGAGAGAGAGAGAGAGAGAGAGAGAGAGAGAGAGAGAGAGAGAGAGAGAGAGAGAGAGAGAGAGAGAGAGAGAGAGAGAGAGAGCATTTAAAAGAACAGTAATCTACCGTTCAGGAATACATTATGAAATATTCTGACATAAAAATTAATGTTGGGTATTACAGCAACTCGGTTTTAACATTTGTTCCATTCACATCTCGTTTTAGGTTACTAGTATTTATTTTAATAGCTAGTTTTTTTTTTTCACTAGTAATTATTAAGTTCCAGACCGTTCTTATTCAAATAGTGACTCAATTAGTCACAGACATTACTCTTTAGCTACTAATACTATCCCTTTAGTGACACGTACGCCTAACTATTCTATTGAATCTATGGTAATTGTAATTTTTATGTGTTTCAGAATGATATCAACTAGTCACTTCCAATTAGTATGTATTTCAAATATTGCTGGTACCTATTCCAAGTTTACTAGTACACTGTAAAAAATTATTGTTGGTTTAACTTAAAAAAGTAAGTTACCTGGTTGCCTTAACATTTTTGAGTTAATTGAAATTAAACATTTGAGTTAATTCAATGAATGAGATTGGTTTACCAAATAGAAACTCAAATTAGTATGTTATCTGAACCACATTAAGTTGATTTGACAAAAGATAAAAAGTTGTGATAACAAATCATGAAAATAATTTATATGCATGTCCCAGTTATTACTAGTAAAATGTCCGAGTAATTATTCATTTAAGTACAAAGTAATAATAATTAACTATACTTACAGGGTTAGGAAGGGTCAGGATAAGGTCATGGTTTAGAGTTAGTTGCATGTAATTATGCACAATATAATTACAATAGTAACAACAATGCAACATGAGTAACAAATATGCTGTAAAATAAAGTGTTACCAGAATTATTATTGCAATATTTACAATTCTTACAGTTGTCAAATGTAATGACAATAGTAACAAATACACACTAATAAATTGGTACTATAGATTTGATACTAGCCTACTATTTGAATATTTACAAGTAACAAGGAATAGGCTACATACTAATACCAGTAAACTGGAAGTGGAATAACCACCAATAATTGTGACACAGACTACTTTCAAAAGCAGGTATTGTCACTAGTCTAATGAAATAGTCTAATGAAAAGTCACTAGTGAAACTGAAAAAAGATAGTAGGCTAGTGACTGCTGGATTGTATCAGTAATTTAAAAAAAAAATGAGTACAAGTAACATAATAGAACGTATGTTAGCCTACCATATGGCTATAGCCAATATTTATAGTTGGAGCTAACGTTACTGTATGGCTATGAAAAAAGCCTCCAACTCACGCTTCAGTTATAGTGAAGCGTGGCATGTCACGTTAGTTTTGATATATTTAGATAGCTTTTGACAAAGGCTCCTCAAATTCATCTTACTATAAAAAGTAGCGGCAAATGTGCCTCCTTGTGAATGATACGATCAAGTTCCGCCTTTGCGTATTTTGCCGATTGGCTCATATCAGATCATGGCATATGAAATAAGCAAAAGTAACACACACGCTATTTCAAAGTTGTCTTCATGTTGCAAATGCACATGCAACCTACTCACACTCATCGTCTTATTGTTTTAAAAATGTCAGATTACCTGTCAAACGCCGAAGGTTGGAAACTGCAGGAGTCGCTTGTGACGAATCAGATGTAAAAGTTTCGTTTGGTCTGACTGAGATCCATTAGGTAACCGATTTTGTAGGATGTTGTTTTAACTCAGACGAGAAAATGTTGTCGTTTTAATGGTCCAATAAGTTTAAACAACACTTCAACGATGTTAGACATTCATTTTCCACATTTCCCCCTCATAGTCTGCGCCATAACATGCCCTCCCTCTCAATAATGTGAAATATTGTCAAAAATATTTGTCCATCACAATACCCGCTTCGAACAAAACGTCCAAAATGAAGAAAGAATTGTTCTCCAAATATATGACACAAAAGTATGTCCCGGATATATAAATCAAATTTCGAGGTTCATTGTTTCAAAGTCCTATTTTCTGAGTTGTCCAAATCCCATCGGTGTTAGGAAACCGTTTGGTGTTGCTTTTGGAGGATGTCTAATGGTAGCGCAAATAGTTTCTTGGGATATAAATTGTCAGGTTTTGAGGTTTGGTCTCAAAAAGCAGAAAGACACAGCCATCTAGTGGTGTGATACTCAACCATGCAGCTAAAAATGAAGAAACCACTCCCAGTTTTCTTGTCTGTTTACCAATCCTATCTATCTATCTATCTATCTATCTATCTATCTATCTATCTATCTATCTATCTATCTATCTATCTATCTATCTATCTATCTATCTATCTATCTATCTATCTATCTATCTATCTATCTATCTATCTATCTATCTATCTATCTATCTATAAAAAAATTCTGAAAGCTTTCTGACTGAATGAGATTCCACAATTGATATGGGCTATTAAAGGATATCACTGTAACTAAAATTCTGTAATTTACTCATCCTCATGTCTTCCAACCTGTATGACTGACTTTTTTGTGTGTGTGTAGCTAGCACAAAAGAATAACTTTTTCATAGCCTATAATTTAATTCCTTTTCCATACAATGATAAAGTCCATGTTCCAAAAAATATACAAAGGCCAATGAAAGTTAGATTGTTTGTTTTACAATGCTTTTTGGAACTTCACTGTTAAAAATAAAGGTTTCATATTAAGGTTGTTTGATAGAAGAATATACTAGGCCTATATTTTCCCCGAGAACCTTAGTGAACTGTTCTTAAAAGAACCCATTTTTCTCTCTGTGTAAAAAACATTTTTAAAATCTAGAACCCTTTTCCACTAAAGAACCTTTTGTGGAATGAAAAGGTTCCATTGACGTTAAAGGTTTTTCATGGAACCATGGATGCCAATAAAGAACCTTTATTTTTAAAGAGTGTTGTTTCACATTCTCCATCCACTTTGATAGTATTCAAAACTTATATTTTTGTTCTTCACAAAACAATAAGTCACGGGTTTGTAACGACATAATATTAAAATAAATAAAATAATAAAATAAATTAAAACATTAATGTTCATTTTGGGTAAACTATTCCATTACATTTGGTAACAATAATTTTTGCATAACACCCACGGCTCTGTGTATGATTCAAGTCGATATTCTCACGGCTCCTCCTTAGGTCAGGTAGTTTCAATATGAGTTTGATGTTGTGGTGATACGGGATTTCCCTGTGATGCATATTCTACTACAGTAGCGAACGATCAACGGAGCTGACAGTGCACGCGAACGAACTGCCTGATTTAAAGTGGGAGCGCGCGCGCGTGCAGTCGCAGTGTAGACAGACTGTTACGCCCTCTTAAACACTGTCATAGCCACATTTACTTCGGTAAACTTCCTCAAATATGCCGTTAAGCCATTAACTTCCTCTCTGGGGTGAACACAACTCACGTCCTACAGACCTCAGCAACTAACTTCCACAGCAGCGGGATTACGGTCCTCAAAGCATCTGATATGTTTGGTAAGACATATTTATTTAATAGTCATAAATAGTCCTGTGATACTAGCGTAGCTTGTTAGACAACATCTTTATGCGTTTCATTTCTGACTTCATTTGTTAAAGAGAAATTACGCAGAGATTTATAATTCCGACCGTGTGATATTTAGCAAAATATCCTGTTCTCGCTTTCGACCGCGGCTCGATGATTAACCAGTGGCTTGAGAGTTTTAAATCAGAGAGCAGGAATAGGGGCCACTCCCATAGAGTACCGTTGAATAAATATCAATTAAATACGCTCATTAATATTAAAACACGAGGTTCTAGTTCATTCACAATGATGCCAAAGATAACCTGCAGTGATGAGTTCATTTCATGGCACTTTTGACCACTTTGAATTAAATAAATGGTGAGTTGAAACCAGACTGTATAAGGTTGAAACTCTGAAAACACATAAAACTGAGTAGAAATGAATAATTACTGTGACAAATTACATGGATGGAAACAAAGTTTGTTATAACAATGTTTTTAGTTTACATTATAGATACTTTTCTGAAAGACTTGTGGAAATTTGGTTGTGTATTTTGAAACATAATATAGAGAATGAATGGGAAATTATGCAAATTTGGAGACAAAAAAAAAAAGGCAGTTGGGTTTTCCAGAGGGAATGAGGAACTGAGAAACATCCTCATTTTAAGCAATCCAACAGAGCCATGCAGAAGTTGGGATATTTATCTTTTTCAGAACAATATAACAGCTTCTATTAGAGAAGTCATATTTTACTAACCAACCACTGTCATTACAGTTTGTAAAGATAATAGCACATCTGTGAGAGGATCTTCCACACTCATCCGTCAACCTACACGCAGTTGTAGGCCGTTATTGTTGTTGACTTCTTAATGTGAAAGTAGCCTACAAAACAGCTGAATATCTTGAATGACACAAGGGGCTCACTTTCCTGTGGTGAGTCACTGGAAAGAGGTGACTTGCTGTGTCATAAGTTGTGGTGACAGTTCCCACGATCATTTATTTTTTCTTATTTTCACATATTTAAGTGTGCAAATATAGAGGACTAAGTGTGCAATTACAGCCCATCAATGATGAAAAGAGCCCCTTATGATGAAAGACTCTAAATTCTAGATTCAGTATAGAGTGTGAAGGATGGATAAATGTAACTGACCACTTCTAGTTTTGATTCCCGTCTGCATACTTTGCAATCTAGTGCAAGTTCTCCTTTTGCTGCCAAAACTAGTAGCCATTAAGATCGTCTGTTCCTCTGCTGGCTTACATGATTTGCGTAATTCGGGTTTGTTGATAAAGTGCGATAAACTCACACACGATACTTGAACAAGGACCTTAATCACCATATATGTTCAGATTAGTGGTCAACCATTATGGGATTTTCCAATGGTTGAATCTTAAAATATTACATTTAGTCAGCTACACTTCAATGTAAACATCGATGACTTGAGCAGTACCGCAAATATGAATTCAGCATAGTAAACTACAAGGACACAGTAAAAAAATGTCAATGGGATTCTGTCGCACTTGATTTACTCCATTTTCTATATCACTGAGCACTTCTTCTGCTAAACATGGGTATTGTGATATGACAATGCTGTGTTGTAAGTGACAGGACAGACTCCACCCAGACTGAGCTGTCAGTGCTGTTTCTTTGAGCTCTTGGTTCGCTAAACCACATTGGCTAACGCCTTGCAGAGAAGGGCAGGGCTCGGAGTATTTCTCTCTCTGAGCGTCTCTGGAGATTGGGCAGAGTCCGTCTCACTCCTTTCTCCAGGGGTCAAACATCTGCCAGACTCTTGGAATAAGTGAGAAAGAAAGAGAGAACTGAGAGTTCTTGGTCGTAAATCCACAGCTCTCAGTTTATTGTTGATGTGCGAGAACACGAATCGTTCTCACATTTGCTACAAGCAAGATGGCCTACATGTCATGATCAAACTATCATGTAACAAAAATGTTGATTAATAACATAAAATAACAGCTGTTGGAACGATTTTAGAAAGTGCTTTGCTGACAGTAATTCACACTGACCTCCAGTGTAACGCGCACAACTCGTCAGTAAATCTACTTTCCAGCTCCTTTTTCCACAAAAACAGCATGTTGCCCTTGCACAGAATTTCCCATATGTTGACTAACTGTATATTGAATCAGTCCTCTTCTCACATCAAATGTCTCCAGCATAAACTGAAACCTAATCACTCCTGTTTCAAAGTTATCCAGCATGTACATGTTGTATAAAATTTCACTTTACGTGTCATATTTCCTTCAGAAAGCCATTTGAGTCATGACCCAAATTTGTCATATTTCCATGACCCGAATGGAGGGTAAAAAAATAGTTTTTGTGCATTTCTGAGGATATGAATGCACATAATCCCATCATTTAGCCTACAAGTGGAAATTCATTTGTGTTATATAATATATACACTGCTTATCGATAGAACTGCAAGGGGAAGTAGAAGGAACTGGATGAGGCTGACTGTATTCAAAACATTGTTTCATAAAGGCCCAAATGACCTCAACATGCTGTGCATTTGCATGAAGAAACAATTAGATGTTCTCGTAACCTTTTTCCTTTGTCCCTCTCTTTGCATGTGTAAATCTTTTTTTCCACCGATCCATTCATACATCCTCACTTTTTGAAATGTGTATGTTCACCCATCAAAGATGCACTGATATTGTATTTTAAAATTTAGGCCTAATTATGGCTGAAACCGCAGATAATTATTTTCATATTCAAATTTATATTATAACATTTCGCCTTAATAACTTATAAATAAAACACTTAAAACATTTTTAAATGGAGTTTAAGTGAAGTTAAAGGAATAGTTCACTTAAAAATGAAAATTATTTACTCACCCTCAAGTTGTTTCAAACCTGTATTAATTTCTTTCTTCTGCTGAACACAAATGTTGGTAACCACCAGACAGTTGATGGGCCCCATTGACTTCTATAGGAAAAAAAAAATACTATGGAAGTCAATGGGGCCCATCAACTGTCTGGTTACCGACATTCTTCAAAATATAGTATTTTGTGTTCAGCAGAAGAAAGAAATTCATGCAGGTTTGAAACAACTTGAGGGTGCGTAAATGACGACAGAACTTTCATTTTTAAGTAACTATTTAAGGCCTGTTCACACCAAGATGAATGTGTGCGGTGCGAAAATTTGGTGCGATAAATGCAACGGATGTTTTACAGAGAGGTTTTAATTTATTTTCCATTGCACCGCTGTTGGATAAAGCTATGACTTAGTGCTGCTCATAAACAGACTATATTGCTAAGCGACAGTGAATAGAGGAAGAACCCAGTTATTTTAGTCAACTAAAACTAAAGTCGTAAAAAAAAACATTTTCTTAACTTGAAATAAAATAAATGTTACCTGAAATCAAATATATAAAAAAAACCTTAAACTTATTTGATTTCAACTAGTTGCCAAAGCAACATTTCTCATTTTCATTTAGTTTAATTTGATGTACTAAAATAACTAAAGCTAAAACTGAAATAAAATATACATTTAAAATATACATGACTCGACTGCAAAAATGAAGATAGATGTGTCAGTCTTGTAGAAAGGAGAAAGATTCGGAGGAAATGACACCCGCCAGCGTTGTGTTATATACAATGTGTTCCCGCCCTTAATTCGCACGCTTGAACGTCATTGGACATTTGTTTCCCCATAGCGCCATCGATAACGCAATGTTGAGAGACCGATATTAAAACTAGGGAACTATAATAGTATCATAAGCGGCTCTTTTGTCTCTGTACTCTTTTATTTGGTGTTGTTTGATAAACACCATAGGCCTAGCGAATACAAAAGTCTGAATGGCTGTTTAAAAACATGTAAATATTGTTTCACTTCCTTTCTCTGGGGCGAATTTTTGTGCGGAACATTCGTGTTGGTGTGAACAGGCCTTTATGCATGACAACATTATAATATACAGTATAAAAATGATGTGCAGAAGATTGCATTAAACAATGTTATACAATGGTCTGTCTGAATACTCGATTCTGATTGGCTGGAAAGTGTGCATTAAAACCATTTAATGCACAGGTATTTCAAAGTCAGTTTAATCACCGTTCTATACTAATGCGCTGCTTTCATTGAAGCACACACACACACATATCGCACTGTGCACATCCAAGCCATCTATCCATCTAACCATTTATTTATCCATTCCTTTATTAATCTGATCACCTGTCCTGCCAACTCTGGCCATCTAAAGAGTGTTGTCATGTTTTCCTCTAACAGAGAGCGTTGTTTCTTTCTCTGCAGACTGCTGAAGTCGAGTGGTCACCTTTTTATCATGCAGAGCATCAAGTGTGTGGTGGTGGGGGATGGAGCAGTGGGTAAAACCTGCCTACTCATCTCGTACACGACTGGCGCGTTCCCCAAAGAGTACATTCCCACCGTGTTCGACAACTATAGCTCCCAAGTCGGTGTGGATGGCCGCACCATCAGCCTCAATCTGTGGGACACAGCGGGCCAGGAGGAGTATGACCGCCTTCGCACGCTGTCCTACCCTCAGACCAATGTCTTCATCATCTGCTTCTCCATCTCCAGCCCCCCGTCCTACGAGAACGTCAAGCACAAGTGGCATCCAGAGGTGACGCACCACTGTCCCAGCACACCCATCCTGCTGGTGGGGACCAAGAGCGATCTTCGCAATGACGCGGATGTGCTGAAGAAGCTAAAGGAGCAGAACCAGGCGCCCATCTCGCACCAGCAGGGTCAGGCTCTGGCTCGCCAAATCCACGCCGCCAAGTACCTGGAGTGCTCGGCACTCAGCCAGGACGGCATCAAGGACGTGTTTGCAGACGCGGTGCGTGCCTTCCTCAGTCCTCAGCCTGTGGCTGCCAAGAAGCCCTGTATACTCCTCTGAAAATACAGAGGATAGAGGTATTTGAATTGAATTACACACAGGAATGCATAGAAATGGTGGGAATGTTACTGAATGTTTGGAGTAGCCGGTTTTCAGTGGACGGTGACCAAGAAACAGCCTTAATCTGTGAAATTAGAGAAATACAAGATCAAGAAAAATATCAAGTTTTACACTGTATTGAGATCCCTACTTTTTTCATAAATGTTTTTATTTTTGCTTGTAAGCAAATACTTGGTTTTATGTGGAGAGAGTGTTTTTTTTGGGTGGGAATTCATAAGACCACTAAACAGTTTGATACCATCTCATGGTATCTCAGGAATACATCAAATACAGGAAGTAAACACTTACATATATTTCAGTGAAAAGGGGTTTTAGTTCATTTTTAGTGTTTGGAGACTTGGAGAATATTGGTTAATGAAGGTTTTTTTTTTTCCTTTTATTATTTACAAAACACAATCTGAGAATATATATAGCACTTATTATATTTTTTTAAGCCCAAGGCATTTGTTCTGTGATTGGGGTGTCCTTGAGGACAGGCCTTTTTGTATAAATAGTGACATTATCTATGATATTGAATGAGCCATTCAAAACAGAATGCGTTCTTGCTTTTAAAAACGCGAGCCACAGCTGAATTTGAAAGAAAGCAGGGTAGCGCTTTTTAAAAGTTGAACTTCCTATCTTTAAAACACGGTGCTTGAGTGTGAAGACGCTGTAACAGCAGAAACAATAGAGCGCACCAGACCGGCCCTTTTTTTATTATGTATTTTTCCCATATGGATTTTTTAAAAAGTATTCATTAAAAAGTAATAAGCCACGAACCAAACCAATTAGCAACAAGGTGAATCACAACATTACAAACTTTCGGAGTTTTTACGTTTTTAAAAATCAGGACAAGACAAAGTGCAATTAACGACTTTAATGAGGGAAAGAACTACGATCCCATGAAGCATTGCGAATGATGTAATCGAATTAAAAACTTCAGATAAACATAAAACCTCTGATATAAAGATATTGATCGTGTCTATAGAAACAACATTTTGCATTTATTGAAAAATCTGCATAGATGTACTAATATTTAAGTAGTTTGAGAGCGTATAAGGAAGATTCGCAGTTCTTCATGGGAGTGGGCAGGTGCAAAAGTGTTCTTTTGGCGCAATTTACTTGCCCAGATTCTCTGATTGGTGGAGATTTCTTTGCGTGTCTAATGCACACTGATGGCACCTCGTAGCTCACAGTCGGTCTGCCTTGGTTTTTATGGTTTTTAAGTTATCGTTCAAAATCAATTCCTCTATGGAGAAAATCAATGGGATGTTTCCTGTTGCACTCTATTCAAACGCGTTCTGAGTGAAGCGGTTCCTTAGACATACCTGATCTTGTATGTGTGATGATGAGGATGTTGCCTGGCAGCTTGACGGCTTTACTTCCTTGTGCTGGGGAAACTGTCTGGCAGACCCTTCAGGAAACCCTTCAGGTCCCAGCATGCTCTGCGTCACATTCAACTCTTCATTCTTTACTTCCTCTGCGCTCCAGGGTGGGGCTTCAGAACCTTTTTAGAAAACAAGGCACTTTCTTCACTTGGTGACTGATTTGGGAACAGCTTTTTGTCGATTTAAATAGCACAATCCTAAATGAGCCATTAATGTAAAGGAAGGAAGCTTTCAGTTGGCCCAAGATTCAGTTCAAGGCTCAGGGATTCATCAACAAGCTCTAAATGAGAATCACTTTACCTTAATTTGTGTGGTTCAGATGAATGTATAACTTTACAGTGCCTTCCTATAATGGTTATTTTAAGCTTAAATGTAAGCAGATAAGACTGTTGCGTGTCAAATTTCAAAGCCAAGGGCAAAATTATACAATACAATAAAAATGCTGTTTTTAATGCCGTTTCCATTTTTTTCTATTGGCGTTAGATCAAATGTTAGCTGAAAGTCAAGAAGATAATATTGTGGCTCATTAAGGACACATGCTGCTTTCTGAAGAACTATGCTGAAGTGCTTGAGTCTCCTTAAAACATTCACAGCAAATGGACAAACACTTCATTGTGCATGAATCATATGATGATGTTTGAGTCATAATGTGTTGCTCAATCTGTATGTGCGCTTATGGCCATTCATGTATGAGAAATCCCACAGTCATGTGAAAGCAATACAAGCATTGAATAATTAAGCTGGGAGTTTTGTGGATGCTACAGGTCAGTCAGCCTGATGGAACAGGACCCGGTGGAGACCCTCGCAGATAAACTGCATCATGTCCCATTAAAGAAAAATACAATACATTTTTTCTTTTACTTTTTTAAGTCTCTTATGTTCACCAAGGATGCATTTATTTGATCAAAACCACAGCAATATTGTGAAATTATTCCAATTTAAAAATAAGTGTTTTCTATTTTAATGTATTTCAAAATGCAATTTATTCCTGAATTTTCATCATCATTAATCCAGCCTTTCAGAAATCATTCTAATATGCTGATTTGCTGCTCAAGAAACATTTAATATTATCATCAATGTTGAAAACAGTTGTGCTGCTTATATATACTTCAGGATTCTTTTAATAAATCGAAATCTTTTATAATATTATAAATGTTTTTACTGTCACTTTTCATCAATTTAATGCATCCTTGCTTAATAAAAGTTGAATGAAAAAAATCTGATCCCAAACTTTTAATTGGTCTTTAAAGATACTACTTAATACAATTGTATTTAATTTATTTACATTAACATTATTTACATTATAAAAAAAAACATTCTGTCATATTGATTTCTACAGATTAAAAGAGGAAGTCGGTAGTGTATTTAAATACAGTGTGCAAGATCATTTCCCTATCTGACTTTGATAGAGGCAAAATAGAGTGAACCTGATATCTCACACATACCGGTACACACACTCACACTCACACAACTGCCGGAAGCTTTTGCAGTAGGTAGTGATTACAGCAGAGCTGTTCAGACAAGTCAAAGACTGGAAGGCATTTAAAATATAGTTTAACGTTCTTACTCTTTTCTTTATAATATATAACTGTGCCAAACCTGTTCAAGAAAAAAGTCTTTTCGGCAAACAACAGATTCTGTAAAAAGTCAATTTTACTAAAAATGACAATTCTGTCATCATTTATTCACCCTCATGTTGTTCCAAACCTGTGTGATTTCTTATGTGGAACACAAAGAATGACATAGAATGAAAGTAAAAAAAAACTACACTGAATAAAATTGCCGTATGATTTACTTCAAAACAATTTTCAAAGAAAGGCAAGTGATACATTGAATTAAACATGAAACATTTTGAAGTAGAAAGACTGAAATAGCATTTTATTGTAAACCGTACTCCAATAACCTTTTTTTTTTTTTTTTTTACAACTTGGTAAAATATTTTTTTTACAGTACACATTTGGACCCCATTGACTTTCATTGTATTGATACAAAAACTGTCCTTCAAAATATCTTTTGTGTTCCACTGAAAAAAAAGAAATTCATACAGGCTAGGAATGACATGAGGTTGAGTAAACGATGAGAAAGTTTTCATTTCGGGTCAACTATCCTTTTAATCATCTTCTTCAAGATTCTGTTTAAACTAACTTCTTAAAAAGGTCAGAGCTGGCCAGTGAATGGACCATCAGGAATGCAGCAGAAGGGATTTCCTTTAGTGCTCTTCAGCTTGCAAACTTCCTTGATCTGTGAGTAAATAAACAACACCCCCAATTTCGGCATCAGAATGATGTTCAGTTTTTACTCTTTGTCATCCTGTCTGTTTCTACCCGCATACTGGGTGGGCATATCAGACTAGGAACCGAGTTTTACTCACTTATTCGCTCTCAACTAGAACCTATTGAAATGTAACCGTAATATTTGCTATTTTTGTTCTCACTCTTTATCAGTGCCTTTCCCTACACAAGCAGAATTTGCCCCACTCTCTGCTGCCTAACCGCTCTTATTTGACTGTGAAATTAGCTCCTGGTACCTGTGTTTGTTTTCCAGGTGCTAACAGTGACTCTTTTGTCGGTTTAACTTCATTCATTTGTTTGCTCGTTCCTGTGAAAGGTTTTGACTCAAGCCTTACTGACAGCTACTCTGCTATATCAAAGACTATAGAGACTTTGCTTATATGATGAGAATCTTCTTCTGACATATCTGAAATTATTTTGAAAAAAAGAAAAAAGTACACACTTGTGAAGAACATAACACGTCATTTCTTTCCAACACAACTACAATCTACAACCCCTAAACTTAAAGGCTATGTATCAAAATAATTATGATAAAACTTTACAATAAGGTCTCATTTGATGACATTAGTCAATGTATTAACTAACATGGACTAACAGTGAGCAAAAAAACCAACAAAACATTAAGTTTGATTAATGTTAGTAATACAGTAGTTCATCGTTTGTTCATTTGAATTCACAGTGCAGTAACTAATGTTAACAAATCTAATTTTCTATTGTAAAAATGTATTAGTAAATGTTGAAATTAACATTGACTAATATAAATGCTGTAGAAGTATTGTACATTGTTGGTTCATGTTAACTAATGTAGTTATCTAATGTTAACAAATGCAACCTTACGTTCCTATAATCATCAAATCGATGATTCACATCTAACATAAACATTTTTACACATATACACACACATTATATATTTACAAACTTTTATGTTAGATGCGCTTAACCTCGATTATCTGGTAATAGGAATGTGCTATTTTCAGAAATGGTCCACTTCTTTTTCCATCGAAATATTTATTTCACAACGATTTAAAAACAGTATTTTGGTACATCGTAAAAAGCATTGCTATATGAAATCATGTTCACAACATCATGCTGAACTCAACCCCAGTGGTGATCTACGAAATATGGGTAACATGTCATATTGCGCTTTACCAGTTTTAACGTTCAGCTAATGGCAACATCACGTTTACTAAGGGCACAGGTCGTTCATGATCAAGAACTGCACTAGAAATATGAACAAACATGTAATGCTCTTTAGCCACTAAAGACACGAAATGCTGTGCAAAAGGCAGCTTACGATGACTTTTCACATGATTTACACTGGCGTCACAAAGGAAGAGCGAAACGCATGGTGTGACTGAACTGAATGTGCATATGCTTGCTTGATGCGGCACTTGTGAAACAGCAGCTGCAAAAACCACCTGACACGACTTCAGTCTCCAGAGCTCAATTACTTTTACATTTGCAAATATTTCAGAAATAATATGCATTTAAAACGTGCAATGTTTGATCCTGACAACCAATCAGTAAGAGACAGACATGCCATTTCACATTTTGGTTTATGAGGAGATTTCAAAGTAATGACAGTATAGATATTAGATAGATGACTAAAAGATTTTGAGGGCATAATCAGCCGTTCCAGTTACACCTGAATAAAATGGTTTATATAGTACAAAAACGGACAATGATCCGATCAGACACCTGTATTAAAGTGAATGAAACCCTATGATGTAAACAGTCGTACATGCATTCGATCAGTCAGTCTCACCCCTAGTGTCTCAAGTTTCAAGGAGATGATGCAAGTATTCAGTTCCTGTGTCAGAAGCGCTTTCCCTCTGGAGGTGTTGCAACCATCACCTCCTTACCTCCAAAGTCCCAGTAGGCAGTCATGTGGAAGGCCATGTTGGACAGCACCACCAGATACTCACAGCCAGCGAAGAATGAGTAAACTGCCACAGGGAGACAACAAGAACATATACTGAAGCGCTAAACTTCAATCGAACTGAAATGGCAAAAGAAATAAGGATTGAAATAAAATTCCGTGAAATATTTGGTTTCAATACGTTCAAAAACAACATTACAAATTCAAATAAATGAATTGCCAATTTAGACATCTCAACATTATAAAGTACAATAGGAAAAATGTACATTCATTTTGAGATTTGCTAAGGATTACAGTGTTATTAAACTATTAGTGTTTTTAAAGATTAATTTAAAATTAGATCATCTAAATGTAAAAAAAAAAAAGAAGGAAAATAAGCATGCACAATTAAACATCATCCAATACTGTCTCATACAGATACATAAACACAATCTCACACAATATGAAATGATGACTGTTTTAAAGTATATTTCCACAGCTTTGCAATCTGTGTCATTTTATGTAGAAGATCAACATAAAGGGTCAATAAGAGTATTTTTTAATACTTTTATTCACAAAATGTATAAAAATGACTTGAATAGAAAGCATTTATTTGAAATAGATTTTTTTTTGTAACAATTTATCAAAAAAATATGGAAAAAAAAGTTTGGGATTTATTTTATTATTAACTTTTTAATTAACTTTTATTAAGCAAGGATGCATTAAATTGATGAAACATTCATAATATTATAAAAGATTTCTAATTATTAAAAGAATCCTGAAAAAAGTATATATAAGCAGATAACTGTTTTCAACATTGATAATAATCATAAATGTTTCTTGCAGCACATCAGCATATTAGAATGATTTCTGAAGGATCATGTGACACTGAAGACTGGAGTAATGATGATGAAAATTCATATTCAAAAAATATATTAAATAGAGAAAAGCTATTTTAAATGGCAATAATATTTCACAATATTACTGTTTTCACTGTATATTTGAACAAATTTAAAAACATCTTAGCGACCCCAAACTTTTAAAAAGTAGTGTATATATATAAATTACAGAAAAATAACAGCATACTGGTTCTACTGGTACTAGTACTACTCACTTTTCAACTAGTCAAACAAAAGAAATGAATTATCATTGGTAAGAATTTGTGAGTTCATGTTAAGCATTTAAAATCCCCAAAAGGGAACAATCGCAGAGAGGAACATGGGTGGGGTGAATGACAGAACGGTCGAGATGTTGCACTCACTTCCTGCTTCACAGTACTTGTTGTGTCGCCTGTAGAAATAGACAGCCAACAGACAGAAGCAACAGTTGAAGAGGAAGAGGCGGCGCTTCTGGCGGTATGACATCATCTCCTGATGTCAAAGAGGGTTTGGGCAGATGCAGTGAAGAAAGACAGAAGAAGAAAAAGAAGAAAGAAGACACAATGGCATCAGTTCTCTTCTGCAACGTGATGTGGTGCAAGCAGGTGGGACGAGGTTCGGTGAAAGCACAGAGTACTGCAACCACTTCCCCCGAAACACACAAACACTGCTGCACTTTCACAGCTAAAGAAATAAAAAGATACACTGTGGTCTCTGACACATTAACTCCCATGAGCAACACCTTTTATTAGAGCTGTGCTTGTGGTGTCAAGATCAACTGACGTGATATCTGAATAATTACAGCGAGTAATAGTATATATATCAGCTGAATGTTAAACAGATATGCTCATTTCATCCAATCAGTTTTTGTGTGCATGGATTGTTTAAAAGCTAAACTTAAGCTGCATCCGAGTGACTACATTTGACTGGGAGCTTTGCAACCGAGTGACTACATTTGACTGGGAGCTTTGCAACCGTTAAAAAAAAAAAGAGTATGTTTTATATAGTTTGAACATACCACTGTATGTACTCACTGTCATTTTTCCTATGACATCAGTTGCGTCACTCCTCTCCCATGGCCTCATGGGATAGTAAAGTGTCCTTCAGAATCTCGCCGGAAGTAGCAAGTCATCCGGGTACTTGTCGCCTACTGTTTTATGAATACTGTGAATTCGGACGCACTACACTTTTCACATACTGTGTTTCGCCTACTATATAGTAGGGGAGCATTTATATTCAGACACAGGGATAGTGTTCTGTAAGAGCATTTATATGACGAAAAATAAATAACGTAAACACATAATTCACATTACAATTATCCTAACATAATTTCCAACAGGGCTTGCAATATAATTGTTGTATAAGCTTATGCGATGGTTTATATCGCCCTCTGCTGATATGTTTAGAACAGATGATGGCAAATATGTAGAAACGCATTACCTCTGCACTAAGGGAATTCTTCGCTATCAACGACCACAGCTTGCAGGTGCACAACATGTGTAGCAGAGAACTGCCAATAAACATGATGAAGCCGCTCTTATGGACACCTGCGGATTGACACATACACAGCATTACAAACCAAATTTATTTTGTAGGTAAAATTAATATAATAAAGTTGATATATTTGATACAATAAAGTTCATATTTCACACCAAAATCATCTCAACCAAAATAATAAGCAAAAAATCTAAAAATATATTTTGCATGAAAAATGAAAATAATTAAACCTGTTTTTTTATTTTAAAAATAATTGCTGTAATTTAACTGTTTGCAACATTGATAGTAATTAGAAAAAGCATTAAATCCTGAGCATCAAATCAGCATATGAGAATGATTTCTGAGGGAGTATATTCCCACTAAAATATTATTTTCAAATTATTACTGTTTTTACTGTATTTTTGACCAAATAAATGCAGCTTGGGTGAGACGACTTTGAAAAACAAATACTGTTATGAAGTGTACTTAAAACTGTGCTTTACAAATATAATTTTAAAACTAAATTATATCATGATATTTTGCATTAAAATACAGAGATAATTTTGGACTAGAATAGACTAATTATTTATATTCTGCATGAACAATATCATTTTTCTTATGGGTCTCACAAAATATAATTTCTTATTTTTTCCTTTAGATTCTGGGGTGAAACATTTCTTAAAAGTTTTCGCTCCGTCATACTCTCCCCACATAATTATAACACAGGTAAAAACGTGAAGTGTTTAAAAGCACTTTTGCATCTCCAACTATTAACAAATATACCACATTAAATTAACCAATCAATAACAATATAATAACAACCCCATTTTGTCGATCCAGCAGGAGCTCTCAGCATGTGTGTGTGTTGAAACAGGACTCAGGGCTTCAGTCCAAAAATGCACTTACTGTAGGTCTCGGTGGAGGAGACGTAAGTGAGCAGAAGCAGCCCTACATTTTCACTTAAAGCTAAGAGGAATGTGAGGATACTCAAAAGTTGCTCCTTCAGCCTCCTGGAAAAGCGTCCACGGTAAACGTTGAAATATGCTGCCGCTACCAGGAAGCGTGGGGCCGAATGAAGGCCGATGCTAAAACGCCAGATGTAGCGCTCTGGTGTCAGACTGATGGCTGCGCTGATGGATGGGAGGTAGTTAGCAACCTGTGAAGGAATTTTGACAACACTTTACATTACAATAAGTAATACATATATATATATATATATATATATATATATATATATGTGTGTGTGTGTACAGTACTGGTCAAAAGTTTGGAAACGTTAAAAATAGTAATGCTTTTGAAATAAGTCTCTTATGCTCATCAAGCCTGCATTTACTTGATCAAAAATACAGAAAAAAATATTGAGAAATATTACAATTTCAAATAATGGTTTTCTATTTTAATATACTTTAACATATAATTTCCAACATCATTACCCCAGTCTTCAGTGTCACATGATCCTTCAGAAATCATTCTAACATGCTGTTTTGCGTCTTGATACTCAGTTATTATAATGTTGGAAACAGTTATGCTGTTTAATATATATATTTTTAAAGTTAATAAGATCTATATTTTAAATAAATGCTGTTTTTTTTTTTATTAATCAAACAATCCTGAAAAAAAAATATCATAGGTTAAAAATATCAAACAGCACAACTGTTTCCAACAATTATAATAGATCAGCAATCGTAAAATGCTGAAAATTCAGCTTTGCATCACAGAAATAAGTTATATTTTAAAATATTCTATAAAATTATCATAAATTGTAATTTTTCACAAAATTACTGTTTTTTTTTATTGTATTTTTGACCAAATAAGGGGGAGCACAAGAGACTTTAATATTATATATATATATTTTTTTTTTTTAAATAGTCATGTTTCCAAATTCTGACCAGTAAGTATGGGCCAATTTAAATATGTTTTCTTCAGAAACAAATCATATTAATATTAGGGTGCCAATATTAGAAAAGTGTAATATATATGTTCTGAGGAGGTGATTTCAGGGGAGTGCTAATTTAACGTCACATGTCGAGTGTGTATGTGGGTCTGGCAGTGACGGACTGGTTCTCACCTGGCAGTGTGTGTAGGTAGAGTCATTGTAATGGTAGAGTAGAGCCAGCACGACGCAGGCGATGAGGCCGAGCAGCGGCAGACACACTGTGATCACCGCTAACCGGGTGAAAGGCACACGGAGGAGAGGCTTGTCTCGATCCACAGATCCGTACGGGACCTGTTGCATCTTCCCTTCCCTTTAACCAATTACAGCTCCAGATGGGTCAACAGCTACAAACCGATGCTATGCAGTCCATTGCGAGAACAGTGACGTGTTGACAGCGTCTCTAACTTCAGTCCGAGCTGAAGTTGCGGATTTAAAGAGGCTGTGGATGAGGATTTTGATTACATGCTTAGTGACCGTTCGCTCACCTCCGGCTCTCTGTCGTTTGGTTTTAATAGCAGTCGACCTCTAAATTAAGCGACGTTCAATCCTGTAACGATACGTAAACCGTTAATCATTTAATTCGAATAAAAGGATGTTAAAAGTCTAGGTCTGACTGCTATTCTGGATGTGTAACGTTAAGTAGTGATGTGTCGTTCATGAACGATTCGTTCATTTTGAACGAATCTTTAATATGACTCGGGACTACCGAGTTGTCTCAGAGAGTGATTCGTTCATTTTGTGTTGATCGCGCATGCGCATTGCGCAACATATGGTTTCTGAATCTGTACTGGAAATGATTAGTTCATCTCTCTCGAGTTCGGGTTCGGGACGGGTCCGAGTCTTTCGTTCTTCCTGTCAGTCCCATAGAGGCTATGCTGTCAGTACCGGAAATAGTAATGATTAGTTCATCTTTCGAGTCTCGAGTTCGGGTTCGGCCGGGTCCGAGTCTTTCGTTCTTCCTGTCAGTCCCATAGAGGCTATGCTGTCAGTACCGGAAAGAGTAATGATTAGTTCATCTTCTGAGTCTTCGGGTTTGAGTCCTTCGTTCTTTTGTAACGTGACTTGTAACCGTTAGCCTACTAATTCACAACCTTTTTACAAACAAGCACGTAGTTAATGTATAATATAATAGTAGTTAATTAATGTATAATATATAATAAAACACACCACAGATGCACAAGAAACATTTAGAAAAGAAACGGACTGGGACAATAATAAGATTTTATTTTTATTTTTCAGTTAATGAAATAAGAATATATTTTTATTTTTCAGATAATGTTTATTTCACATATTTTGTATTTTAATTCCTAAATATAAAACAATATACACTCAGACGCAATCAATAATACGAATCTAATATTGTATTTGATGCGAGATACCAGCGGTCACGTGACAAAAGAACGAAGGACTCAAACCCGAAGACTCAGAAGATGAACTAATCATTACTCTTTCCGGTACTGACAGCATAGCCTCTATGGGACTGACAGGAAGAACGAAAGACTCGGACCCGGCCGAACCCGAACTCGAGACTCAGAAGATGAACTAATCATTACTCTTTCCGGTACTGACAGCATAGCCTCTATGGGACTGACAGGAAGAACGAAAGACTCGGACCCGGCCGTACCCGAACTCGAGACTCGAAAGATGAACTAATCATTACTCTTTCCGGCCCTGCTGTATCAAACACGGTACGGCCCAGCAGACAGCACAGATCAGAGTCAGACACTGACGAGTCGACAACCAACGTCTCGAGACACGAGAGGAGGAGAACAAACCTGATAAATATGAAGTTGCAAAGGAAAGAACGTCTCGGATCAGGAGGTGAGGTGAACTAACAGAATCAGACTGCAATAGCTTGAACTTAAAACCCAACAACTAATCAATTCATAAAAATTTCGGTTTCTTATAATTTGGCTTTGGCTGCATTACCCTATAATTTATTTTTATTATTTTTACAAATGTAATCAACATCTTCGTAAGTACTAGATGTGTTGGGATATTTAACATGCCATTTTAATTATATTATGCTGAAATGAACGAAATGAACGAAATGACTCGAAAAAAGATTCGTTCATTTTGCTGAACGAGACTCAAAGATCCGAGTCAGTAAAATGATCCGAACTTCCCACTACTAACGTTAAGTGCACTTCGCAAAAACTTCCGGTTCCGCGAAGCCAATAGATTTCAAAATCAAAGTCGTTATGCTGCGCAATTTTCCCACAGAATTAAAATTTATAAATATTTTAAAACACAAAATGACAGTAATTCGCAGACATATTACTGTATTATTTTTAACTTTTTTTTTCCAAATGCTTTTTATGTCATTTTAAAATCTGAACATGCTGTATGTATGATATTAATTTCTAGACCCCATCCAATGTAAAAAAATGACTTTTATTCCAACACACAATGCTTATTCTTGTATGTTTCACTGACCACATATATTTAGGGAATGTAGACCATTCCTTTGGGGGAAATTATCATTACATTGGCTACATTATTTGTCCCTATCATAGGACTGTATACAATGAAGCACTGACCCATCCACATATATATATATATATATATATATATATATATATATATATATAAAAATGGTTGCACCGACCAGAGGGGAAAAGAAATCATACCAGTATTATGTTCTCGACTTCAAATCCACAGTGACATTTCATTCATAATAATGTAACATGAACTTAAACCAACCACACTGACAAAATTAAGAAAACTTATTGCTAATAGACATCCAATCACATTGCTTCCAGTCAATACATTTATCAAATCACGGGACCTGGTGCATCGCTGTATATTTAAAAATGGGCCCCTTGATGTGTGTTAAATACAATCCAATCATTTTCTTTTGAAGAAAAACAAAACATGAGGACTCATCCACTGCCCTTTCTTTAAAAAAAAAAAAAAAAAAAAAAAAAAAAAATTACGATCTGCCCTCTCTTTTTCCAAATAGCACCCTCAGAATCAGTTCCTGGAGAGAGGACTTAGGAGAACATCTGAAAAGTTTGTAGACTGGCAAGAGGTGGGAGTGTGGGAATGTTTAGGTATACATGTCAGGGTCTCTTGGCCCAGTCTATTAGAGATGTTCTCCAACTCTCTTCCACAGAGCATTCATCATTTCTCCCATTCCCACTCTTCCTACAGTAGGAGTCAGTCAGGAGTCACTGTCCGAGCCGTTGCTGCTGTCTCGACTGATCTCGATCTGCAGCGAGGGAAGGTTGTCCAGCCGGCTTTTCTTCATCTTGTTGGACTGCTGCTCCTTTTGCTTGATCATTGCTCCCCACACCTTCTGCAGCTGAGTGTCATCCTCTTCGTTGTCATCTTCATCTCCGTCAGACTCCTCATCATCTCGACGCCTTATTCCTCTTGAGGAAGTCGCTCGAGAAGAAGCCTTGTCATCGTCTCCACTGTCCTTGTGAGATGGGCCGAGACGACTCCACAAGCCCCCTGAAAACACAAATACTGTTAGTTAGTATCATCAAATAATGTATAGAGAACCAGAAGAGCGGCGGCTTCACGTGTACCTGTTTTCTTGTCTTTCGAGGACTCTGCGTAGAGGCTACGGCTCTCGTGTTTAGCTACACCGAGACGGCTGCGCACGTCGGTCAAAGGCTCTCTCCGAGACACTGCGTTTCTAGAGATGACGGGAGAGACGGAGCGACGTCTCTCCGGAGAGTGTGGTCTCTTTCCTAATCTCTGTCTCACATCTATGAAGAGTAAAACAAACAGATGCATCCTTTCATTGCCCACATTTGCTCGGCTAATGGTCAAACTTATAAAGCAAAGCTGTGGATTTTAATTCATCTGCTTATGTTATATTGGTTATAATATTTCTAAGACCTTCACAAATAAAACTAATAGCTTGTGTCCATAAAGGACTAACTCGTACAATCTCGAAAATAAATCATGTATCTTAGATTCTTTTACTTGACTGCACAGTCAACAGCAAATAAGGGTAAAATAAATAGTTTAAGCACATTATATTCAATATATACATATGCACTGAAATTGATTTATGCAATAATATATAAGTGCATCTGAATCAATATTGGATTTTACTGATATAATTTTTAAGAAACGCAATAAAAAGATTATTGCATCGATACTAGTAAAATCTATAAACTGAATGTCTTCAAATTATCTTAGACCTTCCTGTGACAGAGCGGCCCAGAGAAAAGCCACAAGAGTTTACTTTGAATTAAATGCCAGAAAGAGTTTATTGTGTAACCAAAATACCAATAATATCAAGAAAAATAAAAAATAAAAAACAGATGCACTCTTACAACCATCTAGATAGAACGTATTACAATACAAACGCCATAAGGTAACATTGGTCATAATTCAAACAACCGCTTGTCATAAATGTGCGGTATTTATTGATTGCGAACTGCTTTGAAACCGCAAACCTGTAGAATGTGCAGTGCTGCGTTATTACTTTGAATATGCAATAATTTAAAACAATAATTAAGACTTTTGTTCAGATCAGTGGTTCTCAATTAGGGGGCCTCAGCAAACTGCAGAATGACTTAAATATATTATAAAAATAAAATATATTGATATATAATATAAATCTCAAAACAAAACATTAAATTAAGATTTGTATGTTTTTATCTCTCAATAACTAACCAGTCTTGCCGGTTGTAGCCACTGGGGGGCGTGATCTCTGTTGAGAGAGTCCCTGCCTCTTCTCCTCCAGTAACTGCCTCACATCGGTCACTTTGTCTGATGTAGATTTGGACGAGCCTCCTCCTCCTCCTCCTCCTCCTCCTGCTGCTGCTCCTGCTCCTCCTCCTTCTCCTCCACCACTACCAATGCGACTCCTAACACTGCTACTTGTTTCGGTCCGTATGGAGTTCCTAGGAAAGTGGAAGGGACAAAATGTGCAATTACTATCAAGACAATCAAACTCATCATGAAATCTTTTCAGCATTTACATCCAAAGGATAAATCTACAAGGGATAAAACTCAAATCCCCAAATGTAGCAACTGCTTGATCACTTGGACTTACCGGAGACTGCGAAGGTTGGTTTCAACCTCGTCGGCATACATGGTCATCTTCATGCTCTTTTTAGGAGAAGGCGTTGAGATCATTTTCAGTTCCAGATCGTAGTCCATCTCGTCTGAATCTGAAGATGCGGGCGACGGGCTTCCTAAGCGACTACGCACACCTCCTTCCACAGGCCGTGGTCCCCGTTCTCCCCGATCTTTGTACTCCACCACTCTATCATCAGCATCCATGTCTTCCTCTCCATCCTCATCCTCTTCTTCTTCTTCCACTATAGGCTCTTCTGGCAGATTCACCAGGTCAGCTGATAAAAGAGAGAGAGCTCAAATTACAGACCAAAGAAAAAACATAAGACAAGGATGTTTATCGTTTAAAGGATTTACCAGAGTGTCGATGAGTGTAAGGGGGGGTGTGTCCCATACTGTCTCCAATCAGAGGCTTTTTGGTCTTCAGAACGTCACGCTGGATTCTCCGCGTGTGATACCTCCGTTTCCTACAGAAATGGACACAATTCCAGAAAATGAACAAGTAACCCCAAGAAGAATTTGGACTTTAACCATTTAGTTAGAAGTAAATTGCAAAAATGGCTCAGAAAAGACAAGTGACACTACCATTTAAAAGTTTGGGATCAGTAAGATTTTTTTTGTTTTTGAAAGAAGTCTCTTATGTTCAAGTCAGCGTTTATTTGATCAAAAATACAGTAAGAACAGTACAAAAATATTTATTTAAAGTCTGAATTTTCAGCATCATTACTCCAGTCTTTAGTGTCACATGATCTTTCAGAATTCATTCTAATATGATGATATGCAGCTCAAGAAACATTTCATATTATTATCAATGCTGAAAACAGTTGTGCTGCTTAATATTTTTGTGGTAATCATGATACTTTTTTTTTTTACAGGATTCTTTAGTGAACAGAAAGTTCAAAGGAACAGGATTGATTTGACTTTATAAATGTCTTTACTGTAACGTTTGATCAATTTAATGTGTCCTAAATAAACGTGCTAAATAAAAGTTTTAGTTTTTTAAATGAAATTTTATCTTTGCAGGCAAGTTCTTCTTACCAAGAGTTACTTAAGATGCCTTTCATGCCGCCATAATTTGGATTCCCATATTTCATGTAGTACCGACTTCTCCTAGCTGCACCCAACTCCTTTTTGTCATCTGAAGAAAAATAACAGTTAAGAGTGTTGACATGCAGAGATCAGTCTGTACTTTATCAACGTGATCAGCATAAGGGGCTTTCGCACCGGGTAGTTACAGGAACTAGCCACCGAGAATGTCCCCCTTAGTATACCATTAGTTATAGGAACTATGAAAAAGTTCCTCTCGACTAATGAAGAGCTCTTAACACAATTCCTTCTATTGTAAGGGACACTTAAGTATGTTTCTCACCTTGGGTGGCAAAGCGCAAGAGCAGCTTGTTGCCTTTGAAGGGCTTGGTTGTAGGCCGCAGATCATTCCGGAGGAGAGATTCTCGCTCTGCTTGGGACAGCAGGCTTGCCTAGGACCAAAAGATTTAATATAAGGTACATCCCCAAAAAACAACAAAATATGAAAACTACCATTGAGAATCTGACTAAAAGATGTGACCAGTTTACCTCAGCAGTGTCCTGTGTTTTCTTTTCTGTCTCTTCCTCAATGTCGCTAGCTTTACCCTCGCTGCCATCACTGCTCCTGCTCTTATCCACTTTCACCACCTCATCTTCATCATCTACCTCTCCTTCCTCCTCCTCATCATCCTCCTCCTCCTCATCATCATCATCAGAGCCACGGCTTCGCCGAGCTGTTCAGCAATGGTGTGACAGTTTTGTTTCGCAAAACTTAGAACAGAGATCAAGGTGACAATGAAATAACAGGACAGACAAACCTTTCTCCGGCTGGACTGGAAGTACAGAGGGTTTCGAGCTGTCGGTGTTTGTGACCTCTTCTTTGTCTGGCAGCCGACTCAAGTTAATGAGAGCTCTGGTTGAAGTGATGTCGTCTAGCCACACCACGTTGCCTGGAAACAGTGTGATTTGACTATGAGTACCACAATCCAGCCTTAAACAAAACTTTACCTGTTTTCAATTCAGAATTTGGATGCATTCAACATGTATAACAATGGCGGCGGGGTAATAATATCCATGAGGCTATACTTACAGGAAGCGTCATCTATCCACTCGATGTGGGCAGGTGGATACTCTTTAAAGTAGCCAAAAACATCTTGAGTGCTCATGTCATCGACTCCAGCCATGTATAGGGCTTCCAGACGCACATTTGGGATCGCTAAAGAGAGAGTACACGGTCCACAAGAGCTTAAAGTCTACTAAAAATGAGGGAGGGTAAATGATGAGTGAATGTTCATGTCGTTCCAAACCTGTATGACTTTTTTTTCTGTGGAATACAAAAAATGTTTTTAAGAACGTTCACACTGCTCTTTTCCATACAATGGAAATACAGAAGGGTAAAGTGGCTCATACAACGTGTGCACTATATTTTAAGCCACTCGTTTTGGTACCTGAGACTCACAAGCTGTTTGAGAGGTGGCTTTATGTGCGTGCCACTTTTCGGTACACTCTTGCCACAGTAATCGGTAAATCAGTGGTGCGTGCTTTTGGTGTAAGTGCGAAACCTGTGTGAATAAGACAAATTATGCATAACACAAGCACTATTTAACTGAAGCGAATGAGACCAGGGGTGTGTCACTTCGCCATCGGAGAGAAGAGAGCTGCAGCTGGCATCGGTGAATTGATACTGCAGAAAAGTAGTATTTCAATATCATTATATTACATATAGTTAGAAATATCGATATTTTTGACAACACTAGTGTCTAATTAGGTTTGTTGTTCCGAATGTTTTCAAGGTGGTTCCCCCGCGGTTTACTTTGCCCTTACAAGTATTACAAATTGCTAACTTTGTGTCTTCTTCACTCACAGGGAAGAACTTCCAAGCCAATTACATGTTTATATGCTGCCGTGTGAGTAAGCATGGCTGTGACATTGCAATTAAACTTTATAATAGAGCTGCAACTAACGATTATTTTGATAATCGATTAGGTGGCCGATTATGTCTTCGATTAATCGGATTAAAAAGCCCCTTTTTCTTTTATTTACAAAACACACTATTACACTTCCTGGCCAAAGCTGTCCTTCAAACAAATGTGCCAACTGAATGCTATGAAAACATAGTGAATATATCTATGCTATGTAGCCTGACTTCATCATACACATATTCTAGTCAGAATGTGAGTCTGATACTGCTCCATAGGGCTTTGATTATGAGGCGTGTCTTAACCGAACCAGGAAAAAACAACAACTCTGCACTCAATTGGATAGACCTACAACCAATCAGAGCAACGCAGTAAGTCAGCTACATAGTTTCAACAGAACTCAACTGCACGCACGCTGGAAGAAGTAGTAAAATAATGAGTGTTGCTTCTTTTACTTGGTCCTCCATGAGTGCGACAAAAGGAGAAACCACAACGACCACAGGGTTTTCATTGCGTCCCATCTTCTTAGCGACCATCGGAGCCAGCTGATAAATTAAACTTTTGCCGAATCCCGTAGGAAGGACGGCAAACACATCTTTCCTGATCGACAAATGCCTTGATTGCAGTTCTCTGTTCGTCTTTTAAAATGAATGCGCTGTCGATTTCTTTTACAACAGACGCGATAGCGGAATCTACATCTCAGTTCTCCAGCGGCAGTCATCTGTGAGGGAAACTAGTTCAACCCAAGCGCTCTTTGATAACGCGATGATTACGTAACTGCAGATCATCTGTCCATCATCGTATAAAGCCCGCCCTGGCAATTTGATTGGCCAGACTAATTCTGAACCGATCATAATTACTCCTCAATGGATCGAGTCCAGACCGAACTTCCCGACCAAAAAATGTTGTGGGCGGGGTTCGGGCTGGCATCCAGGCTATATGCTATGTACAAAAGAGCTATAAAGCAAAAGTACAGTTTAAATCCCTACATTAAAAATGAAGATAATAATAAAGAAAAACACAAACTCAGTGTTAACAGATTTTCCTCAGGAACACACATTCACTCTGGACACGGTAACAGGCTGTTACTGTGATTTCTTTATCCTTGTAAATGTTAGAAACATCTTACATTTATATTCAATTACACACAGTCATCCCTTTACAGTTACCACTCTCATAAAATACTTATTACAAATACTTTAAGGTTTTAACAGATATTTCAGCTAAATTAATATTTTTGCGATGAATATTAATTATCTTCCTCTGTAATGCGCCCTTGCAGTAAAGTCTGAAGTTAAAAGCAGACTGTCAGGACGAGCATTCTTGCAAAATGGAAAAACTTGCGTGAATTTGTAACGTTTACATTTAACGAAACCGGAAAAAGTTTTGCGCCGAGGAAACATCACACATTGAACAGCACCAGTGTTGCCAGATTGGGCGGGTTCCCGCCCAATTGGGCGGTTTTGAATTTGATTGTGCGGGTAAAAAAGGGTTTGGGCGGGTGGTCAAAATTTGGGCTGGTTTGGGATCATTTCCGCGGTTTTCAAACATCTACATGTTAAAGTCTAATTGGTTAAAAAAAACGAAACTAAAGTGCATGTAGTCCATAAAATCAGTCATCATGACATTATTGTACACACACGCTCATGCAGAGTCAGCTGGCGTTAGTGTTGACATCATAGACGAGCACGCACTTTTAGCCAATCAGCGATCCGCAGGCAGACGCGATTGAGCGCGAGAAGTTGTAGCTGTATATTTAAGTGATCGCTAAGGCAAAGTGACATAGCCTACTATACAAAAGAGTGTACAGTAGTGAGCAACTCTAAAAAACGCACACGTGGAAGGAGAGCACTCTATGGTGAATATAACTCTGAGAGGAGAGCACAGTTGAATGACTTGGACAGGAATCGTCCCATATTTGATTTCAATTCATGTCATATGTGCACACTAGCCTAACCAAACATCTGCAACTTTACACCATCCAGACTGCACTCTTCTTGTCCCTGACAGCTGCTGAAAAAGGTTTGAATCAACGATGAACTTTGACTGCTAAATTCTGCGTTATGTTCTGCAATGTGTACTTCCGAGGGTTAAAGTCATCGGTTCATTTCTTGATTGCCGTTTTGACAGTGTCCACCTGGACATTTTAGTCATATTGGCTAATTCTCCCTAATTATTGCCCTGTTTTGATCTGTTTTGCTGGAAATTTTTTTATTATTTTTTTATCATCGTTATTTTGTTTTAAGGAGATACAAATTGTGCTTATCAACCTTAAATGACATGGTAATGAAATTATATCACATTATTTTGGCAGTAAAATTGAGCGGTTTTTTCTTGTAGTGGGCGGGTTTTGGTGAGCTTTTGGGCTCCCAATCTGGCAACACTGAACAGCACGCGCATCTGTCAAAGCAACTGACAGGCAAGCCACGTTAAACATTACGCTTATGCATTAGCTTAAAGCTTATAAATAATTCTCATGTTTTGGGTAGCTTTGATCACGCACCTATCCCACAGCAGCTCAATATGTTCACCCCACTATTTTAGATGCATTTTTTTTGTCCATAGGAATGCGTTATTATTCAGTGCTGTAATTTGTCGCGACTGGTGGATATTTTCAGTGCACGGTGGACAGACGGGACTAATCAAAAATGACATTCGTTGTAGATGATTTTCATTATTGATCATTATCGATAAGTTGTTGGAGCCCTACTTTACAACGTCAAAAAAGAAGAAATGAAACGTGCACAGTGGCGGTCTTAACATAGAGGCATAGGTAGGCGGCTGCTTGGGGCCCCCTACCAGCGGTCGTAGTAGGGGGTCCCCCAACCAACCTAAAAAAAAATAGAAAAGAAAAGAAAAAGCCCCTTATCATCATGAACGCTTCAAAAGCATAGTAAATGTTATTAATATTCTTAAGAAATACGTTGAAATGTTGAAGTAGTAGTTAAAATGTCCAGTTCATGGTTATCTGTCCCTACACATAACACCCCCTACTTTCACAATAAAATGGACTAGTCCGTAACGGTGCGCAGTGCGAAACCGCGAAAGATAAACATGACAGGAGGACTGGGAAGTACACAACGAAGCAAGACGAGTCTAAACCAAGCGGCAACATTCTAATCTGAAAAATGAAGCCTACCCGGAAGTGCGAAAAACTGCAATACATCGAAAATCCGCTAGAGGGAGGTCCCAAAAGGGAGCAAATCTCCATAGACCCGCATGTTAAAATGTCAGTTTTCACAGCATAAATTCATGTTTTTACAGGTTGGTCCCATGGACTTTTATTGTATTTTTCGATAGGTTCCGAGTGCCTGACAACTGTGAGGGGGGTGAATTTTTTTCTAACTCGGTAGTTTAGATCGTATTTAGATATAAAATGTATGACAAATAAGCGCGTGATCGACAGCTGATAACGGGCTGCGCCGAGTGGAATTCCTGAAATTTGACGTCTCGGCCATGATCTGACACAACTAGGGGTGTAACGATTAATTCGTTTTCTCGATGCATCGATTACAAATCCTGACGATGCAAATGCATCGATCTTGAAACATGTATTTCGAATCGTGAATCGTTTATTTCGGTCAATATTCGATTTAAAATGCTAAGAATCTAATAATTTGCGATTCTATATCGATTCAGTGCTTTAAAACATATAAACATTAAATGACTACATGCGCGAATTAATGAGGCGTTGTGCGGCGTCATTTCGCGTCCTCACAGCTCTCACATACTCGCTGCACTCTTACCATCTTTCACTGGATTTCGCTCGCGCTCGGTCCCATATAGCTCTCATCTACAGATTTTTGAGCAGTCGATGTTTGAGCTCTCCTCGGGACAGCCATTGGTGTTCACATGAGCAGATGACAGCTCTCTATCGAGAAAGCAAGCCATTGATAAAGCTGCCATATCATTGCGTGGTCACTGCTATGAAACAACGCGTTCGTTGCGTGGAAACGTCACCGTTATTTTCTTTAAGTTAAGATACTGAAGTTTTACGGAAATGGGTCATACCCGTCCTGAGCAGTTAAAGTAAAACCCCACTTATTCAAGGGTGCGCATTTATTACATGGAAAGAGAAAACGTATAATAGGTGTCTAAAATGCACACGCTTCCGATTAATCATGAATGATGAATGAAATGTAACTTAATGTCGTTAAACTGAACTGATAAAATAACTACAACATTAATTACACTGAAATAAGAGCGCGTGGTTTATCCATCAATCAGATGCGCATTAAAGTTGCATTCGTAATCGTTAATATAGCACAAGTAGACAGCCGGCGCGTTTTCTTTCAGAATCACAAGGAAAATGTTCAGTCGGATAAAGAGAACAAAGAGTAGCTATTCCATGAGGAAACGTTAGTTAAGGTTTAGTTGGGAAAGTTCATGGTATTTTTAGTCTCACAATGGAGGATGTTTAATGTACCAGGAACACTTTAAGGTTGTGTATCCATTCCTACAAAATAGTTTGCATGATGAACTAACTATACTTTTAAAGCCTTTTTAAATCTTGGTTTACATTTTTACAAATGCTAATTTATAGGCTTTGGAAATATTTTTTTATAATAATAGATTCATTAAAAACTAACATGAACTAACGTTAACAATAGACAAAATGTCGTTGGTTTTTTTTTCTTCCCCACTCTCTGACCCCCGAAGGCAGCTGTATAATTCACACCCTGACTAAGACCCATTGGGGGAAGCATTTAAATAATCCTATGAATGCATATAAAAAATTAAGAATCGAATCGAATTAATCGAATCGCATCGAATTTTAATGTGAATCGCATTGGATCGAATCTTTCTGAATTTGCAAAAATCGTTCTTGAATCGAAAACCTATGAATCGTGAATCGAATCGATTCGCTGCCTACCCAAAGATTCACAGCCCTAGACACAACACATCATACCACCTCTGTATCCTTTCTGAACATTTGTATTTGAAATATCGTAAGATTTTCCAAGATGGCACCGCCCATACCCCCCACAAACCGCCTCAAAACCGTTCTTCAGAAAGTCTATGGGTGACGTCACAGACGCTTTGTCCATATTTTTTACAGTCTATGGTCTAAACGCGAAAATGAAACGAAGCGGCTCAAAAATGACAAACTTTTTTACGCCTACTGTTGGGGACACATGCCGCTACAGCAGCAGCTGTGAAGTGACGCTAGTTGAGGATAACGTCTATACATCCTGTTAGACAGAAAGGGCAAAGGTAAATATGACATTTATTATGGGTTTATCTGATGATTGTTTTAAGTTCACGTAAATTAAAAGTTGTTATATATTTTTTGAAGCCTAACAAAATGTAATTTTTTGGCTTTCAATTACACTGTAATGTTGGATGGCTGGCTATAATTAATGCTTAAAATTAGGGGAAAAAATTCATTTTTATCCAGACATCAATAGCTGTATTAGTATCAGTGACACCGACCTTCATTCATAAAAAGATGCCATTAAACAAGTATTTAAAATATACTGTCTTTATGTTGTCTCTACATTCATTTGTAGATTAACTGTGAAATTATTACATTATAAAATATATAAACTAATACAAACCTATAAAAATGTTTGTTTGTAGAATGTTTGAAATGTCAATCTCATGTGCAATGCCAATTGCAACCTCACTCACTCATTCAAAGTCAATTATTCATCTAGGCAATATTTGCGAAGTATATGGCTGTTTGTGGGGGTTTACCCTAACTACTTGTCTTGCTGGTTATATTGATATTGATTTGATCTTAACATTTTGGCAAAGACAGGTGTTATCTGAAACCTTATTCTCTGTTGGGGAAGGTTTTTTTTTTCTCCTCTCCAACCTTTACTTCCCCGTAGATTAGCTTTTCCTACCATTCAGTCTGTAATTTTTTTTTTTCGTTCTCATAAAGATGGGATGGGATGGGATGGGATGGGGGGGGGGGCGCCCATATATACCTTCGCTTTGGGCCCCCAATTTGCTAAATCCGCCACTGAACGTGCACATATGAATTGTTTACAATAAGACCAATATCATGCCTTTAGTAAATGGATAGAACGACATTTAATATCATGTCACATTTAAATCAATTGTTGGGCTACAGCTGTTTAAGATTTCTTACCTTTTTTCAACACATCCCGGTCCAGAACAACGTTCTTCTGCGCCAGATTTTCCTCTGCGCTAAAATGAAATCTTCTTGCTCGCTTCTCCTTCTTCTCAATGGCCTCCTGAACACGTAAAAATGTGGTGAACAACAGGTACATTACTAGGCCGGCTAATATATTCACACATTCAGCTGGCACTTACCTTAGACGTGACATCGATTCCAGTGATAAAGGTTCCAGCCTTATTTTCATAGCGTCGGCTGGTGTCCTGTGGAAACAGTTAACGTTAATCATACAGAGATGCACGCGAGCAGCAAATACAGCAGAATGTCTTCACCTCAGTTTTTGATTCAAGATGGTCACTTTAATCTGCAATATGGGTTTGGTTGCACTGTCATATACAATCAGAATAATTGATCAGTAGACATAACAGTGCGCCAAATGAAGTCTGTTAGTCTTAGGAAACTTGGGCCAGAGATTCACATTACTTTCACAAGATCATACGAAAACACACATACTAACGCTATATTTTATGCAAATAGTATAACCCACCATAAATCCATTACCATAACCTTTTCAGAAGCAGGCTAAGTGCTGCGACGAACCCTCGCTCTGAACTAAACACAGCATTGGCCCCACCAACGGCCGGATCCTGTACTACGCGAGGCCGTGGTTTGAAAGAGGCCTACGGTTCGGAATAACTCACCGGCAAAAGCTCCTTTAAACTTCGGCGAACAGGAATGGACTCCAGCTCTCCCTCCTCCACTTCCATGGGCTCCGCTTCCCGGGCATCTCGATCCGAGTCTGATTCCGATTCGGACTCTGAACGATCGGACGCGCTTTCGGACTTCACTGACACCCGCAGGCTGCGCACCGCCGCCATGATCAGTCTTTAAACGAGCTAACGGCTAACTCTCTCTCAATGAAGGGAACGGTGCCTCGCGCTAGCTGTGCTAAGTGCGTTTGAGCCTCGCGACACACACACACACACACGCTGGCCAAGAGACAGTTGCTGCCAGTTTGTGACACGCCCTCTTTCACTAAAGCAGATTATTATACATTCCCTAACATATTATGGGTGCAATGTGTATGCGATACACAGGAACAGGATCCTTGGATTAAAGAGTAGAATCGGTATAATTATCTTTCCAGTCTGCTAGTAAATGGTAATTAATCAGTTAAAGTAAATTACATTTAGTGTTTATTAGAATTAATTTACAGGTAGCCTTGCTTATGTATTAAAAGAGCATTCATAATAAGCTTTTCTGTCACATACTCACATTGTTCATAGAATGATTTCAGGGGCCAATAGGATCCGATATAATAATCAGGTAAATGAATAAATCAGGTAAAATAAGCCATAAAAATAATCAATCCACAAACCATGCTTTTCGTGATGGAACGTTTTATTTCACTTTCTTTGATGGACAAACAGCAGCACCCACAAGTATTTGGATACTTTAAAAAAGTATGTATAAATAATTTTAATAAAGCATTTTTAACTATATATTCAGGGATTTTGAAACTGAGGTCCATCATGAGTCACAAGACGGGTTCTAGGGGGTCTGTGGAAAAGTTAAGAGAAAAATGTAAAAACAAAGTTTACATTTTATTGTTATTACCACCTTACTTAATGGCATTCATACAGTTTTAAATGTGGCTTAAGCATCCATGTAATTTTTGGGGCCACTGCATGTCCGTACTGTCATAGATCACTGTTCATCAGATTGTAAGTCCCTGCCATACATATTGTTGAAAAAAGAGGTAAGAGACCCAGTGCATTATGATTATACAGTCAGGGGGGCGAGAGAAGCTACGAATAAAACAGAGGCTACAATATAATCAACACCACTGCAAAAAACAATATTTTATTTAACAAAATCAACTTTTCCCTACAGAAACCTGGTAACACTTTACAATAAGGTTTCATTAGTTAACATTAGTTAATGTAGGCTATTAACTAACATGAACTAACAATGAGCAATACATTTGTTACAGTGTTTGTTAACTAAGATTAATGAATGCTGTAGAAGTATAATTCTTAGTTCATCTTAACTAAAGTTGTTAACTAATGAACTATTATTGTAAAGTGTTACCAGAAACCTTTACATGTGTAGCAGTACAATCATAGAGAAATAAATTAACACTGTTCGTTTTGTTAAGCAAAGAAACAAAAAAATGATTTGACTTAAAAACAGAATGGAAAAGTCTTTCTTAAATTGTCACATGCAACACATCTGAGCTATTTGTGACAATAAAGATGTATTCTTCTGCATTTCCTTCCATGAATATACACAATAAATATACACATAAGAGCAATCAGTGATTTTCTAATATGTACACATAGGCATCAGTCATGGAAGTACCCATTTAAAAATAAGAGGTTAGTACACTACACGTTTTTTTTTTCTTCTAATAATATATATTATAAAAAAACTCTTCAGGGGACACAGTAATTACATCTCCAAACAACTTTAGGTCATTTTTTTAAGGAATTGCACAAGTTTTAGATTTACAGAGGAAGGCAATGCTGTGCTAACCTTTTATTTCTCAAAGACAAGTGACTGATTTAGTAATGAAATGAATGTGTACAATGAATATCTGCTGTGGTCAGTTTCATCAAACTACTGTATATCCAGTCCTGGCAGTCATTCACACTGTTCTCAAAATACTGTGGAGTGATTCAGGAGCTGGGAATTTTGTTAATTAAAAAAAAAACTGTCATTTTATTATTATTATTGAGTGAGAATAGTTACTATTATTGAACTACTAATCCAGTTTGTATAAGTTAGTATTTTATTAACTCTTTTACAGTGAACGACTTTCTCAAAATGTGCAAAATCAATAAATGTGCCAGGTCAGCAGCAGATGACAACCTGCGGATATAAGTAAGATATAAGAGGAGATAAGTGCTTAATCCTGTGATGTTCAGAGTGGAGCGCAGGAGTGATGTGTCCCTCTTTAAATTCCCTCCTTCTTTCCGACAGTGTCTGATCTTCGGTGCTGATCCATTGCTTTTCTAATTAAATGGTGAGTTTAAGGTGTTAGTAAATACCAAATAAGAAACATCATTTTGACAATAACATAACAGAATTATGACTTATGAGAGTCATTTTATACTGGCCATTACAGATATACTCAGAGCCTGCGCCACAAATAATCATTATCCATCACTCCGATGATACATTTTCGGTCACGCTCTTTTTGAATCCATCAGTAAAATATTGTAAAGCGGGGGTATTTTTAATGTGACTTTGATATCACAAGACCTTCTGTGGCAAGAGCTCTTTTAACCAAGTTCTGTGTTGTGGATTCTTGTTTTTTTTTCTTTTTATTATTTTATGCATTTTCTTTTACTATTTCCAGTGCTGTAATTATGATAAATCTGCTTTTTTTTTTACATAAACTGGGGGTATTGATAAATTTACCACAATTAATTTAGTATTTTAATATATTAAACATAATTTTATTCATTTAAAGCTGCAGTCCGGCTTTTATCCTCTTTGTCGCCATCTCTGTTCGAAATCTGCAATTGCAGTCATTCGCGGAATAATCAACTTTACGTGAGTTGTACTTCAACACCCTCGACACGGCACAGCGCGGATGAACACAATGTTTGAGGAGACTGTGTGAGGCTGTCAGTCACCGCGCCGGTGTGGATCCTGGCATTCAGAATCACAGATTATTCTTTTTGGAAGTGTGACCAACATAAGAATTTTCACCGGAAAATGTCATCTGAACTACAACCCGAATTCCGGAAAAGTTGGGACGTTTTTTAAATTTGAATAAAATGAAAACTATAAGACTTTCAAATCACATGAGCCAATATTTTATTCAGAATAGAACATAGATAACATAACAAATGTTTAAACGGAGACATTTTTACACTTTTATCCACTAAATGAGCTCATTTCAAATTTGATGCCTGCTACAGGTCTCAAAATAGTTGGGACGGGGGCACGTTTACCATGGTGTAACATCTCCTCTTCTTTTCAAAACAGTTTGAAGACGTCTGGGCATCGAGTTTATGAGTGTCTGGAGTTTTGGTGTTGGAATTTGGTCCCATTCTTGCCTTATATAGGTTTCCAGCTGCTGAAGTGTTCGTGGTCGTCTTTGACGCATTTTTCGTTTAATGATGCGCCAAATGTTCTCTATAGGTGAAAGATCTGGACTGCAGGCAGGCCAATTCAACACCCGGACTCTTCTACGATGTAGCCATGCAGTTGTAATAACTGCAGTATGTGGTTTTGCATTGTCCTGCTGAAATACACAAGGCCTTCCCTGAAATTCGCTCTGTGCACGAGAAAAATGCTAACTTCCGGCTTGAGGGTGGAAATTGGGTACTTCGTTTCCGGTTGCCGTCTTGTTTACATCAGTGGACCGGCGTTAAGTTAGTTTAATCGTTCGCAATGGACCTAAAACATAAAAAAAAACCGATTCACTTTTCAAAGGGCAGTCGGTGGTAATACCATAATTCCTCAAATAAAAGCTGGGGCCTTTATTTACCTAAACTGCAGAAGGTAACAGGCTTTTATTAGAGGCAGGCGCTTTATTTAAAAAAAATCTAAATCAAATTTCCGTCTGGGTTCCATGCTCCTCAAGACAATTTCGTTTTCATTAAAGTTGTTGAAAAGACCGTTACACTAGCAGCACTAAATTATATGTGTGTTACATCTATTGTCTACTACCATCTATTGGCTGTACGTTACGATGAACTTGAATGCATATTAGGGGATGTTTACACCTGGCCACTTCATGTGTTTTCTCAGATCGGAAAGCTCTCTGATTTATCAAAACAATTCTACTTAAATCTGCTCACAAATGCGTTTTCGCAAAACGGATATAAATCTTCAATTCCCACGCTATATGCGGATTTAATGGAGTGGACGTCACCGAAAGCAACAGATATGAGCTGCATTTGATAGATCAGCTCATTTCTAAATCAAAAGACCGCAATAAGCGAGAGCGGCAACAAGCCTGGTAAGATCATTTCGTTTCTTTACTTTTAATGATGAGGAGAATGGTCTGCGACTTACTTTCACTTTAATTTGCAATAGTTTGCACGTTGGCTTTATGGATAGATGCTCGGCTGCAGTGATGCGTGTTGCAGTAGCGTTGTCACATCTTGCTATAACATTACATAGCCTATAACACGCTCTCACACTTATTTTTTAGCGTTTTTGGGAGGAGTAAAATTTAGATACGTGGTTTCAACAATCAGATGCATTTGATTTACACTTGTGCAGTTTCGTCTGGAATCTCGTCTCAGATCTCCTCCTGAAGAAGTGGTTTGAGCGATCGGATTTAAATTGTCTCGAATGTGCTTCGGATGGCATTTATACATGGTCTTTTCACGATCAGATCACAGAACACGCATGAAGTGGACAGGTGTAACATCTCTTCAATGAAAGTCATTTAGGAGATTATCCACACTAATTTTCCCCCGGCCTTTATTTGTCCGCGTTGATCACGCACCCGGCCATTATCAGAGGCCCGGCGTTTATTTGAATACCGGTTTTTATTTGAGGAATTACGGTAACCAGGCGCTGCTGCATTGTGAAAAGTAAACAATGTTTAACGTTACTTCTACGTCGTCCATCAGGCTACCGGAAACTAGACACCCCCTATCGGTTTCGCAGCCGGAAGTAGCATATGCTAACGTGCACATAGTCTATAGACGTCGTCTGGAGGGGAGCATATGTTGCTCTAAAACCTTTATATAGCTTTCAGCATTCATAGTGCCTTCCAAAACAAGCAAGCTGCCCATACCATATGCACTTATGCACCCCCAAACCATCAGAGATGCTGGCTTTTGAACTGAACGCTGATAACACGATGGAAGGTCTCCCTCTTCTTTTGCCCGGAGGAAACGGCGTCCGTGATTTTCAACAAGAATGTCAAATTTGGACTCATCGGACCATAGAATACTTTTCCACTTTGAAATAGTCCATTTTAAATGAGCCTTGGCCCACAGGACACGACGGCGCTTCTGGACCATGTTCACATATGGCTTCCTTTTTGCATGATAGAGCTTTAGTTGGCATCTGGAGATGGCACGGCGGATTGTGTTTACCGACAGTGGTTTCTGGAAGTATTCCTGGGCCCATTTAGTGATGTCATTCACACAATCATGCCGATGAGTGATGCAGTGTCGTCTGAGGGCCCGAAGACCACGGGCATCCAATAAAGGTCTTCGGCCTTGTCCCTTACGCACAGAGATTTCTCCAGTTTCTCTGAATCTTTTGATGATGTTGTGCACTGTAGATGATGAGATTTGCAAAGCCTTTGCAATTTGACGTTGAGGAACATTGTTTTTAAAGTGTTCCACAATCTTTTTACGCACTCTTTCACAGATTGGAGAGCCTCTGCCCATCTTTACTTCTGAGAGACTCTACCTCTCTAAGACATCCCTTTTATAGCTAATCATGTTACAGACCTGATATCAATTAACTTAATTAGTTGCTAGATGTTCTCCCACCTGAATCCTTTCTAAATTTCTTGCTTTTTCAACCATTTGTTGCCCCCGTCCCAACTATTTTGAGACCTGTAGCAGGCATCAAATTTGAAATGAGCTCATTTAGTGGATAAAAGTGTAACATTTCTTTGTTTAAACATTTGTTATGTTATCTATGTTCTATTGTGAATAGAATATTGGCTCATGTGATTTGAAATGCTTATAGTTTTCGTTTTATTCAAATTTAAAAACCGTCCCAACTTTTCCGGAATTCGGGTTGTAGTAAGAAATATCCACTTTTGTTTTAGTTCTGACATTGCAGTAAATCGCGCTGATTAAACCTAACAATCGCTTATAAGTTATCATATGACGCAAAACCGTGCAAATTATACTTTGTTCTCAAATTGTTAATGTTAACAACGTCAGCATTGCGTGACTACATGTAATGTCCTTCCGATATGTATCCTTGTTTTCGCATGGGCCGGTTGCAGTCTCTTTTTTCTGTAGCCACTCTGAAGTCCGAACGAAGTCTTTTGCATTTTACAGCGGGTGAATCTGTTGTCACTGGTGATTGTCGTTTGAACCTTTCTGGATCCGCCATCAAATTGATAAGTTTAATTATATCAAGTGCTGTGAGAAAAGGCTATAAATCTCCACCTCCAACATCCTCACACGCAATATAGCGTATACTAGCCGAGACTCCTTCTTCATGTGTACAGATGTGACGTAATGACGCAAAGACATGCTCGAATCTCCCGCGGAAATCCACCAGTACCACTGGACTTAAAAACATTATTACAAGCTTACCGCTTTGAATCGAGCTAAGGCAAGCAGATAGTTTTGAACACTGGCTGGTTATGTATTTTCTCAAATATGTATTTTGGATAATTTTTAACCCAAAAAAAGCTACGGACTGCAGCTTTAAATACTTTCAAGTTACCCTAAAGCCCTCTTGAGATTTTGCTGAGGACCCCTAGTGGGCAGCGAGCCCCTGTTTGAGAACCACTGATTTAATGAATAATATTCAATGAATTATTCCACTGGAATTCAATAGGTGTCATCCCCCAAATTTTAACTCAAGTGTCTGGTCTTTTTTCACTTCTAAAAAAATAATATATATGTTGAACAAAACCATGTATCTGTAAAGGTTTTTAAATTTTTACATTTTAAATCTGAAAGAAAATTACATTTAAACTAAAATCTAAAAAAATGTTTTAGTATTTAGATTTCAGAAAAAATTAGGTTTACAAATAACTTTAATATAGATAATGCTATAACATTTTCTTTAATATAGATAATGCTATAACATTTTTAATCCATTATTTTTAACTCAATACAACCTCACTTCAAAACCAGACATTGCAAAAACTGCACAAAATATTTGTGTGAGATTATAGTATGCTTTCCTTTATCTTAATGGATAAAATATGATATTTTTAAAGAAAATTGTTAGAAAAATGTAATTATCATTCACTGTTATGAAATATACCGAAAATTATAGAATGACCAGTCTTTATACAAAATAATAAGTAGTAAAAAAAGCCGTTTGATGTACTCTTCCTGCAAGATAATGGGCCAGATTTACTAACAGTTTGCTCCAGTGCAAACCCTCTTTTGGCGTTTAAAAACTACTGTCAGGATTTATAAAGACAAGCAGTGAAAAATTGGCACTGAAAAGGCGTGGCCTTATTTTTGAGGCTGACCTTATTGCATTTGCATTTGTAGGAGTTTCCATGTCTGATGCAAAAAGTATTTAAATGAATCACGCAAGGTGATTTACTAAGGTTTGCGCTCATCAATGTACTGGTGTTTGCGCCATTATTTAACACCCAATAAAAGCATGTCTTAAACCAGACGCTAATTTGCACTGTTCTTGGTAGATTGTGTTTGTCATTATGAAAATGATCCGGCTGCATCTGTGTTCTTTAATTTGCGTGTCGTCAGTAGATCACAAGCAGAACCTTCCACTCCCATCTGTGCTTTTATGGGATTGCACTAATTTGCCCTGTTTAGTAAATCTGGCCCTACATGTGTTAATGACTGTAATTTCAATAGTAACATACATACTCACAATGGTTCTGGTTGTCTTTGACATTCTCTTTGCTAATGTCCCTGTGAATTAAGAGTTCAAAGTTACCTTTCAGTGGTAAAACTCCTCACACTAAAACACACAAGCAAATGGAAAAACACTACAGAGGATGACGAACAATGAAAGAGCAACACTAAAGTCATAAAAGAATGAAGTCTTACAGCAGCGGACTGGCTCAATCGGTCAAAGCGAAACTTCAGATTGGATCTGGGTGAAGTCTTGTTCTTAAAATCTTTTAGTAGGGAGATATGCATAAAATGATACATTAAGCTGTAAATATTAAATTCAGAGTTTAAATATGAGAAAAGAGTCTCGGATACCTGTTGGACTGCGGCACATAATGACTGGCGTTCCTGCACCCTGCCCCTCTGTGCTCACAGAGCCAAATACGGGCGAGAGACTGGGAGATATGTGGAGGCTGCTCTGAACACGACACAACACACATAAAGTCAGCATGAAACGGAAGTTGCCATAATCTTTTTTCCTTATTGTGACATTCTCTATATCTGAGTGAAACAGCTTGTCGAAGTAGAACATCGTTGTGGTTTGCTATTGCTGTGATGTCATGTGAGTGACAGGTTGTCCCGCCCTCGCACCAGTGAACACATCATCAGAGAAGAGATGTCGTTGCAAGAGGGAGGGGAAGTTATTTTGAATAAAGATTACCAGGGCACATCAATTATGTGCACGAAGAAATTATTTATAATAAATACTGCAATATTCCATAAAAAATAAGAATTGTCGATTTTGATTTCATGGTGACTTTAACTTACTGAACATGTTAGTCTGCCTGAAGACACATTTACTTACAGGCTCTTTCTCCTCCATAGTCTCTGTGTCTCCTGCAGCACTACTGAAGCTGCTGGTGCTAGAGGAGGAACGAGAAATATCTGGTTTTGCACCGGCCTCTTTCAGCTTGAGAGGCGGCCTGTTAAAACAGAGAGACGAAATAAAGAAAGTATTAGTACCTATTAAGAGTATGAATTTACTGAATACCAGTGGTGAAACTTACCTCTCATTGTTCAGGATCTCTGGAGAGCTAGGATTGGACGACGTCTCTGATCTCACTTCCTGTGAGAGATGACCGCTATCTAGACTTCTCTGATCACATAGGACACTAAAATGACAGAAAAACATAATTTGATCATTTAGAGCAGGGGTTTTCAAATGGGGGTCCCGGGGTGGATCTCAACCAGGGGACCGGGGCCCACAAGGGGGTCTCAAGATGACTTAATTATTTAAAATAAATAAAAACAAGCATTAAACTAAAACAACAATTAAACAAGCAAAAAAATAAAAATCAAGATATTTCTTAGTATTTGGTTATTTTTATAATGAATATACATATTTCTAGTTATTCCACTCTCTAAAATATTTTTTGGGGTAGAAATTCTGAGGGGGGCATGTAGGACACTGGACCATTTCCCCAACAGGGGCTGTAATGGCATCACATTCTAAAAACATAGACATTAATATGGAGTTGGTCTCCTCTTTGCATCTATAACTGGGAAGGCTTTCCACAAGATTTTGGAGCGTTTCTGTGGGACTTTTTGCCCATTAATCTGGTAGAGGATCCGATGATGGACGAGGAGGCCTGGCTTGTAATCTCCATTCCAGTTCATCCCAAAGGTGTTCAATGGGGTAGAAGTCAAGGCTCTGTGCTGGCCAGTCAAGTTCTTCCACACCAAACTAAACCAATGTCTTTATGGACCTTGCTTTGTGCACTGGGGCACCGTCACGCTGGAATAGAAAAGGGCCTTTCCCAAACTGTTCCCACAAAGTTGGAAGCATAGCATTGTCCAAAATGTCTTGATATCCTGAAGCATTAAGTTTACCCGTCACTAGAAGTAAAGGGCCTATACTGTACATAGTCCAACCCCAGAAGAACATCCCTCCTCCACCAAACTTTACAGTTGGCACAATGCAGTCAGGCAGGAAACGTTCTCCTGGCATTCGCCAAACACTGACTCGCTCATCAGATTGCAAACCAGAGAAGTGTGATTCATGACTCCACAGAACATGTTTCCACTGCTCCAGAGTCCAGTGGCGTGTACTTGTTGACGTGAGGCTTCCATGAAGCTGCTCCGCCATGGAAACCCATTCCATAAAGCTCCCGCCGCACAGTTTTTGTGCTGATATTAGTGGAACTTTTCAGCTAATATGAAATCAGCAGAACTTTGGTGACTTTCACACACCATGCACCTCAGCACTCAGTGACCCCGCTCTATGACTTGACATGGTCTATTGCTTCATGGCTGAGTTGCTGCTGAATGGATGAATTTCATGAACTGACTTATTGCAAAGGTGGTATCCTATCACAGTACCACACTTGAATTCACTGAGCTCTTCAGAACTACCCATTTTTTCACAAATGTTTGTAAATACAGACTGCATGGCTAGATGCTTGATATTATACCCCTGTGGTAATGGGTCTGAGGTGTGTCCCGATACTTTTGTCCATATAGTACTTTTTGTCTATATACATTTAAACTATTTAATTTTGTTGATTTTATGACATCATCTTTATAATAAAATATAATACACAGTATGCAATTTGTATACATAAAAATATTTAGCATCATAAAGTTTGAAAACCCTGTGGCACATTGACTAACTATATACCAAGAGATATTTTGGCTTATTATATGTCATTTTTTAAACTATCATATTTGAGCCTGATTTATATGTATACTGATTACAAATCTGTAAGTGTTGATTTTTTGTGTATTTGTCAGACCTGCGTGTGTGGCGCTCTGACTGTCCATCCATACTGGTGTGCAGCCGTGGGAACAGCCCTGAGCGTCTCTTCACCGGGCTCTTCAGAGGAGACTTAGCAGCCTCAGTATTGCTGTGGATCAGGCCGACCCCACTCAGGCTGGTGGGAACGCCCCCTCCCGCCGAAGAACAGCGGCCATGTTTCTGGGAGCCCACCATTGTCTCCATAGAATGACTGCGGACACGCATCGCCCGCTGAGACAGACAAAAAGACGTCAAAGGGATAGTTTGCCCATGTGAATATGACGGTTGATCTTTTTGACTTTACCTTAATAGACTCCAGTATTCCTCCATGTCCTCCGTTCTCCATCCTCTCTTCATCTGCGCTGAGCGGATGACCCAGCATTGCCTGTGTGTGCTTGTGTAACTCATTATGAAGGTTATCTAGCAGTTCTGTTCGTGTTCTTTCCTATCACACAAACACAAACCATTACACGAGTTAACTATTGAGATTGACTTGTTACATTTGAGGTCCCAGAGGCCCTTAGGCATAAAAAAAAAAAAAGTTTGGTTCCGGTTTGTTGTCAGTTGAGGTCATGGGTCGGTAGGGATTTTTTTTTTTTTTTTTTTTTTTTTTTTTTTTTTTCAGTGGCAGCAAGGGATAGGTAGGAAATTATTCAGGGCTCGACCTTAAGCCTTTTCATGTGCTTGCCCTCCGAACAAGTAAATCTGTCATTCACATCAAAAAAGTTGCTTGTTTCGGATTTTTTTAAATTTTATTTATTTATTCTGAAGCAATATTCTCATCAGTGTTCAATCAGCTTTGATATTTAAATTGGCATATTGTAATATCTGCACCTTTGAAGGGCATCCCCTCCCCCAATCTTATTAAATGCCCTATAGTGTCGTCTTATTCTAAATAATTGAATTTATTGATCAAATTTAGGAATTTAAAATGAAAGATGGAGCATACTGTTACCCTAGGTAGGGCTGATCAAATTAAATAATTTACACTGAAAAATTACAATTGCATAAAATAATGTTATGAAATTGATTTAAATGTACAAATAAGAAACATTGGAAAGAAGTATACTAGGCTACTTATAAACATAACACTAAACTGCCAATAGGTGGCGGCAGGCGGCCGTATTAATGAGTGAGTCATTGATTCATTAATTCAAATGATTCGTTTAAACGGTTGATTCATTCAAGAATGAGACAGATGTTAATGAATGGGTCATTGAATCTTTGACTCAACCGATTCGGTCAAAATGCAGAATCATTCAGTAATGAAAACAGGTTGAGTGTTCCTGTGAGATGCGCCGTGGTTCTGCTGTGATTTTTGTTTGGAACTATTTTCGCTGCAGAAACAGCCAATATTGCATCTAAAATGTAAGTGACTTAATTTTAACTGTTTATTGAACTGTTGTAGGAAATCAATGTCACATTTTCAATCGTGATATGGTATTCAGGAAAAATAATTGAGGCTGCTTAACACATATGTTAAAATATAGAAACTCCACATTTAGATTTTTTATAGGCAGTATGTTGTTAACCTGTGTGTGTGTGTGTGTGCTGCGCTCATGTGTGTAGATTTCTCCTCGAGAGGCTGCGCGAGCGTCAACAGCGCAACCTCACCGTCAGCAGGCTAATACATCCACAATCGATCGCAACTTACAATAAATGTAATAAAATCAGAATCATTCTCTCGGTTTAGTGATTCCCTAGTTATTTTTTGTTTGTTATTGATGTTCTAATCAGGCTACTTGTCCGTTCGGGCAAGTAAAATTCTCTAACTTGTCCTTCAAAAATCCATTTGTCCCGGACAAGTTAGACGGGCTCTGGAGATACGAAGCGCGGCAGGTTAGAGTGTTTTGGATTGCATAAAATAATAAAAGAAACGAACAAATACATGGCGAAAGAAGTGGTAGACAGCAGAAGAGGGTATTGGGATTTGGGATGATTTTTAATGAAACTTGGGAGGCGGATGGAGGTTCACTCTTTAACGCATCATGTGGTGTGTGCGTGCCTATGAATGCATGCATTTGTATGTGTGCGTATATGAATAAAAGTGTCCTAAATGACAACAAAAAAAAAAGAAAAAAAAAAGACTTGTATATGTATTATAGTTCAGTTTGACGAACGATGTGTGAACGACCATGTAGCTGCCTCGTTTGTTTTGCTGGAGGACAGGCATCTTGCATCGCGTGCTATAAAAATACGGTGCTGTACAAAAACGTAAATTATAGTTCGCCTCAAAGTTTTTTATTTGTGTATTTATTAAATTTTATTATTTCTTACCCAAGCTCATAAAATAAATTTGGGTCGCACATAAATTGACAGGGTCGGTCGGAAACCGGAACCAAACAATTTTTTTTTTTATGCCTTATTACAAACACTACTGTTCAAAAGTTTGAGGTCAGTAAGATTAGATGTTTTTTTTAAAAGAAAGTAATACTTTTATTCATGTTTGAAATTTGAAGTCTCTATGACCTAAAATGTAACACTTTTAAAGAAGGTCGTTTGAGAGAGTTATCATGTTTGGTTTATAATCAGTTATTGTAGGACTTGGAAAAGAAAAGAAGTATCAAGTTATTTAAGTATTTTTTTTCTCAAGCTATTAAAAGGGCCTTTGGGTCTCTGAGACCCCCAATACAACATAATGACTAAACAGTCAGAGATTGTGGCAAAGCAGAAACTTATGAACAGCAAAGGCCTGATACGTACATCAGGACTGTAATGCGGTAATAAAGGATGCTCTATTGTTTCCTCACCTCAAGCTTGGCAAATCGGTTTGACCTGTAGCACGCCAACTCTGCATTGATCAGCTTGGTCAGCAGAAACTCTCTGAATTCTGGACCCTAAGAGAGAATAGAATGACACCGCAAATGTAACAAAGATGCAAGAACTGCCTTAAAAGACAATGACGTGACAAAATCCTGCCTGCAATAACCTAATGTGTGCTTCAGATAAACAATAATCTTGACAGGAAACTGTCTGCCCTAATCAGTATTTCCTTTGCTTTCACATAAAAATATTCATCCACAAAACAAGATCAATTTACTAGGCAAAAAGGCACAGAGAATATACTTGGATTTATACTGATTAAATGATTTAGTGTGGCAGATGTAGTGGTGCACTAATTTACCTTTTTGAAGATGGGCGGATTGGGAAGCGGAGGGCCGAAATGTGGCACATCATCACGTGCTGTGACAGACACCTGCACCATATAAATACAATTCAACATTCACTATAATAATTCAGTACAATAATGTTCCATTTTTTAACATTAGTTTAATACATTAGTTAACATGAACTAACAATGAACAGTTGTATTTTTTAGCTAACATTAAAGGGGTGGTATAATGCCCTTTTCACAAGATGTAAAATAAATCTCTGATGTCCCCAGAGAGTGTATGTGAAGTTTTAGCTCAAAATACCCCACAGATATTTTTATATCGCATGTTAAAGTTGTCACTTTTTGAGGGTTAGCAAAAACGCATCGTTTTGTGTCTGGCCCTTTAAATGCAAATGAGCTGCAGCTCCCGACACAGTGGGCGGAGCTTCAAGAGCTTGTGTGTGTGTGTGTGTGTGTGTGTGTGTGTGTGTGTTAGCAGCTCCGATTACCTCACGCAGACACACGCTAAAATGTCAGAAACTGCCTTTTATGTTTTCAGACAAAGATGGAGAGACTAAGAAGAAGTGACAACATGTAGAATGCAACAGGACATCTCTGAATGGTTAGTTGATGAATTTATGTTGCTGATGTGGAGTTAACTATCTTAAATTCGCATATTCTGTCAGGATAATCTATAAATCGCTTGTATAGGAACTGTTGTGAGATGCACACAGAGTGACTTTCTATTGCATGTGAAAAGATGGATGCTACAGTTTGAGCTGACTCACACAAATGTGCTTGACTACAGCAGCTCTTCCTCTTCTCAACATGGACTGTTCCCGGGGGCGGGGTTTATGTCAATTTTAGGGTTAGTGATGTCACTAACCCGGGAGGAAGCTCGTGTAGTTCCTACCAGCCTTTTGTTGTAGTCCTTAAAAAACGATTTCTTTAAAAGCAAATATCTCCCTTTGCTTTGAACTTTGAGAGTTGTAACTTTGCAGATGCTGTTTATGCTCAAACAGCAACATTACACACTAACTAAAGTTAGAAAAGTGAAATCATAATCAACCACCCCTCTAACAAAGATTAAAGGGTTAGTTCACCCAAAAATTAAAACTCTGTCATTAATTACTCACCCTAATGTCGGTTCAAACCCATAAGACTTTCGTTTATCTTCGATAGACAAATAAAGATATTTTAAAGAAATCTGAGAGATTTCTGTCTTTCCATTGACAGTCTACGCAACTACCAATTTGACACCTCAAAAAGGTCAAAAAGAGATCGTAAAGCAATTCTTTCTGAAGAGACACGATCACTTTATATGATGAACAGATTTAATTAGGCTTTTGTTCACATATAAACATTCATCAACTCACACATCAGTTATGATAAACTCAAGAACCAATGAGGTTCATTCTTGTGTTACGCAGCACGTTTGAACTTCCTCAAGAACCAATGAGGTTCATTCTAGTGTGTTACCCAGCACGCTTGAGTTCAGCAAGAACCAATGAGGTTAATTCTCGAACTACGCAGCACGTTTAATCTTCCGCAAGAACCAAGGAGGTTTGTTCTCGCACGTCAAGCAGGTACGGTTAGGCTTCTGCTTATGTTTGCTGATCAATGTTTATATGTGAATAAAAGCCTAATAAAAGCCTTAATTAAATCTGTACTTCATATAAAGCGATCGAGTCTCTTCAGAAAATTTGGACTAAACCACTCCATTCATATGGATTAGTTTTATGATCTCTTTATGAACTTTTTGAAGTGTCAAAGTGGTAGTTGCATAGCTGTCAATGGAGAGACAGAAAGCTCTCAGATTTCTTAAAAAATATCTTTATTTGTGTTTCGAAACGACACGAGGGTGAGTAATTTTTTGGGTGAACTGTCCCTTTAATAATACTGTAACAAATGAATTGCTCATTGTTAGTCAAGTAAGGGATAATGTACATCCAGCCAGTGGTTCCCTCAAAATAACCCCCCGACAGGGTGATGAGGTCTTGATCAGCCTGAATGGGGTTATTTTGAGAGAACCAACGGCTGGATGTATATTATCCCACTTATTACACGGCTACTTGCCACATAAGTAAATAGTTAGACACTAAATATTGATCTGAGTTGAAATATTTTAGGTGTTTAAAGGCAAAGCTTCCGCAGAGACCAGTTGCTAGCGAGGTAGGTTCAAACTAGACGGACATTTAAGAGATACGGTATACAGTCATACCACTTATTACACAGCATTTCGCCACATAAATAATTATGGGTATAAGATATATTGATTTCAGATTAAACTGTTCTAAATCCGTACTTGTTTGTATCTCATAATCCAACAGTGTAGGCTACAAAACAATAGTCACAAAATGGCAGCAGCTGCGTATGAAACAAGAGAGATCGAGTCCACGATACTGGATGGCATAATTAAATAACTGTACACAAAAAATGTATTCGACTGAGTTTTAATACTTTGTTAGCTCACCAAATACAAATCTTCCACTAAGAAAAACGTTCCTAGCAGGCGTATAGAGCTGCTGACTTCAGTAACCCGGATGAGCCTGCATTATCTGTTTTGAGCGGTTGTTATCTGGGTATAACTTACCGCTGGATGGCGCTATTGACCAATCAGAATCAAGTATTCCACAGAGGCGTGTAATAATTTTAGTTAATGCATTATGGGATCTTATTGTAAAGTGAGAACTAAGAAATTCTGATGACAAACCTTGTATGTGGTGTCATCTGTTCCAGGGTTTTCCACTTGAACCAGAATGTAGGCATGGAGGAAATTGGAAGCAATCATGTCAGGCACAAATGGTGTGCCCTCCTCTTGAAAAACTGCAGCCACAATGTCATTCCCAATGTGCCGCTTCCTTTGGAGCTGTGTGTAGGAAAAAGAAACGTATAATGATTTACACGCTGTGACAGCTTACTGATTGTCCCTAGATTTCAATCATAATTATAATCAGAAGCACCTGCTGCATGTCTCCCTCTGTATAGGGTAGTTTGGTGGAGATGTGAAACATGAGTTCCTGCCCTCTGAACACAGTGTAGACCGACTGAGACCCCGTCTGACCATGAGACACATCCAAACCTCCTCGAAACCTGAATATATGTCATAGAGTGAAAACTGAGGTAGGCTATTAAAAGTACAAGTATTTGTGATGCAGAGAAATCACGTTGTCCTTTGCAGGGCATTTATATATTCACTCATCCTAACTTTTTCAGCCTTTCTTTCATGTTTTCTTTTACCCTTTAAAGTCCTGCAGCTCTACACTGTCTCCCAGCACTCGGAGGAACTCCATGAAGGCTGGAGTCTCCTCACTGTTCCCAAACAACTCCTCCTCTGAGGTCTGCGGGCAGCAGAGAGTCAGAAGACATCAGTGAATGGCAAACGATGAAGAAAACAGCAGGAAGCAAAGGTAGAGTGGAAAGATAACAGGAAATAATAGATAAAATACTGCACATATGGCAACAGCTTTATGGTTTTATTGCTTTGGTGATTCAGATTGAAGGAGCTTGATAAGAAAGCTGTTGAAGTGTCCTTGAGAACCTCAGCCTGACCAGGTACCCATTTTTTTTATATATATATATTTATAATGGTCAGTGAACTGCACACAAACAACAATCATTTTCTCACCTGCCCAAACTTTTGGTAGACGACACCAAACTTAAAGGTATTGTTTAACTCATGTTCATCATAATTCACTATTAATTGAGAGCCCTGCAAAAAACAAGAATAAACAAAGATAAATGTCAAACAATTAATATGCTCCTCATCAATACAGCTTTGACTGGCTCCTGAAGTTTAATTTCACTAAGACTCCAATGCAAAACATGTTTTTTATCTCTTAAGTCCCGCTAGCGGTTTTGAACTAGTTTACTTCACTATATTGGGGGCGGCAGAGGCTCAGTGGTTCATGTAGGTTGTCTACAAACCGGAAGGTTGGTGGTTCAATCCCCGGTTCCACCTGACCAAGTGTCGAGGTGTCCATGAGCAAGACACCTAACCCCAGCTGCTCCCGACGAGCTGGATGGCGCCTTGCATGGCTGACACTGCTGTCGGTGTATGAATGGGTGAATGTGAGGCAAATTGTAAAGCGCTTTGGTGGCCATTGGGTCTGTGAAAGCGCTATATAAATGCAGTCCATTTACCATATTACAATTAAATCCTAATCTAATCATGACAAACTATATATCGTTGGAAAGGTCTAAGACTCCTAAATAGATGTTTTTTGTTACAAATTATGTAGGAACAGTAATAGATGAATTTATGACAAGAGTGCACCCCAAAAATTCTGACCTTTGTCACAAAAAGTCGACGCACACACTTTTAATAATTTAAACTTTGGGTTTCATGCTAAAAGTTCATAATAAAACATATAACCTAGAATTTGTCAATAACAAATTATAAAATAATATTATCCTCTAAAAAGTATAATATTATCTTTTCTATCGTCTTTTTTATTACATCGCATATTTTAGTAGTTATCATAAATTAGGTATCATTTGAAAGCTTACGAACTCAAAATTCATCCTGTGAAATTGGACATTGCATTACTATAGAAACGGTACTCTAAATTCTTTTATCGGGCTCATCCCCTTTTGGGAGTCATAATGTTTCATAATTTATGATCAAAACCTTTTCTAATCTTGCAAAACACATATTGTCAGAAAGGTCTGTTTCAAAGTTCCATATTTTGTGATAGAAGTGATATTTGGAAAGAAATGTATTAATTTGTTATGGCAGAATGCATACAGTTAAATTCAATGGCATGTATGTCACCCGGTGGCTATTTTTGGTATTACGCCTAAACAAAATCTCATGGGAACTTCAATTTTTGTGATATCAACTTCAAATATGGAACACAACTTGGTTAGATAATGGCTTTGATTTTATAGTAATTTTATAGTAAAAAAATATTTTGTAAAATATATATATTTTATATAAAAGAAAAAATATTAAGTACAGTATATTTGATTTACTTAAATAATTTAAGTAAACTTCCATAACTTTTCACACTTTAATTTTTTCAAGTGCTTTCACTTCAGCAATAATATGCTTTTCTTAAAAACGACCAAACTTAGGTCTGTATTCTTGAATTACAACCATTTAAGTTTGAATAGTGCATTTTAATGTCCATTCTCAAAAAGGGGAGGGGGGTGGGGGGGGGGGGGGGGGGGGGGTGGTGACAGTTAAGGGGTTAAACCATCTCATTAGTATTTGCTTTATTAAACAATCTGCCGAAACAGTTACAATCTATTGCAAAACATTCTGGGAATTTTAAAATGTGTAATAGGTTTTTATCTGACAAATTAATATTTAGCCAGAAGCAATATTGTGTTTATGAAATATTTCATAAAAACAAATAGGGATAAACATCATGTGATTATAAAAAGTAAATAAATATGTATATGGGTAGTTGACGTGACGTGGCTTTTTCACCACGTCACAGGACTATGTAATATAATGCAAATGTATCATGCCAATTGCTAATGACAGTTAAGCTAGCATTAGCATGGTTATTAGCATGCCACAAAAGCTCAAATGTCTTTTGGTGTGACAGGAAATGTCCTTTGGTGTGACACTTTGGCCTGTCACACCATAGGACACAGATGTCACACAATAGGACAAGACCTCCTTAAGAAGCTATTAAAACAAATGGATAAAGTTTGTTAACATACTTTTCATTATTTTTTGACCAGTTTTGATGATTTTAAATTCAATAATGACTTACATTTTAATGTTTATTGCCATTTTTTGGACATTGCATAAAATGTTCTGAAGTGTTACTAAAACAACTATAATGTATAATGTAACAACTATAAACAAATATAAAGTACATAAATACAGTGCTACTACTTTATAATGCTACTTAACTTTTTTTAGAACAGAAAGAACTGAGGGAGAGATGAGTGCAAAAGAGAGGACCAGACAGTATAGGGAGCAAATTAAAAAGGATCCACAGAGAAAGGAGGCGATCCTAAGAGAACGACGGAGAAAGTAAATCAAACTGAAATGTTGCCATATACATCATATACATCTTAAAATAATTCAGGGATCTGAACGACTGCTAATTGTTCAGTATCAGAATAGACCTGTGTGAGGTTCAGGTTCAACAATAGTTACATAATAAGCTTGTTATTACAGAATAATAATCTATATTGTGTTTTATAAGAAGTTGACAAGTAAGTGGTTACATTTGTAGGGAAAACACAGTAGGTCATGAGTTCATAATTGAGTATACATTACATTAATTTCTCTGTTGATCCATTCATCTATATTCTATCATTATTTCAAACAGATATCATGAAAAGAAGGCTCTCTGGGAATTGGATACATTCAACATTAAAGCACTAGGAAGGAAGAGACAAACTAAACTTATGCAATGTTTTTAGGGATTTTATTTTCATGTCAGAAGCCAAGTTTCCATCCACTTGTCAATCGAATTATCCGAAGTTCGGTAAAAAACCTCATGCGAATAAAGCTGGTGAAAGTGTGTTTCCATCCAACGGCTTTAAAGCGAATAAAAACCTGTGCGTAATGACACATGCTGTTTTGCGATCAAATTGGTATATCGAATTGATTTGAGACATTTTCCATTCATTTTCTCACCGAATTGCACAACATTCGCGAACAAAGTTTTGCTAGACAAAATGGATCGCGCCATAATAACGTTTCCATCAGCGTTTATCGCATAAGCCGTATATCCATCAAGACAAAATCCGATGAGACCGAACGCATTTCATTTGAGTCGATATCATTTCATATGAGTTCCATAAGGCATTTTTAATTCGATATCACTTAATTCGGATAAAAACGTGTGGATGGAAACATAGTCAGTGTTTCCTTATTGATGGATCTATAATCAAAGTTACTTTTGGTGTAATATGTTTTGCACAGTTTATATTGCTGAAAAATAAAAACAAATGTCCTCCTTTATAATTGTTACTATAAACACTATACATTCTGACTCTTTTTATGCAATGACTATCTTAATCCTTTGGTGTGACGTTTTGTCCTATGGTGTGACAAACATAAAACAACAGAAAAATATACTTATTTTAAAATATCTTTTTAAAAAAGAGTCAAGTTTGGCATTAGGGGAGTTTCAATAATATCTCCTCTTAGATGGGTACAATTTCAAACAGTTTTGTAAGGTTGGCGAAAAAGTTTTATTGACATTCGTAGGGAAAAGTTTATCAAGTTCATCTATTCATGGTGAAAATTATTTTAATTTGTACTTTCATGTAAAATAAATATCACTTTCATAAAAAATGTTTTAATAATGTGAACAATTCTCTCAAGTATTTTTTTTATATGTTATTTAATATAATTTCTTAATACTTTTTAAATGTCACACCATAGGACACATTTACAGTAGTGTTGAGTGAAAACGTGAAAAAAATATGTGAAGTCATTGACAAAATGAGTGACCACTACTATTTTCTGAAACTGCAGTTTTCATACTCCATAAATATATGTATTTTTTCTTGAAAAATTATGTTTTCCAAAAAAAGTACTTTTTCTTGGCCATTTGTCAACTACCCATATACAGTATACAGTACCTGTCAAAACATTTTTGAAAAAAGTATCTTTTGTACACAAAGGCTGCATTTATTTAATCAAAAATTCAGTAAAAACAGTAATGTTGTGTCTATAACAAATTTGGACAGTTGGTGACGCTAGAGGGATTGAGTTAGAGACTCTAAATTTTCTGTGGTTAATGTTCAGACTGTGCTCTATACGTGTTGCAAATTTCACCATTTTCCCGCAAGCAATTCTATGGGCTGCCTTAGACTTCAAGAGCAGAAGAAGAAGAAGAGGAAGAAGGAATAATAATATTCCCCCTAATTTTAGTACAATATTTATAATAAAAACATAATATTAATCTTGGACTCACCTTTGGGTACAGCACAGGACTAAATCTCAGACCTACAATGTCTTCACACAGTAGCTATAGTGGGGAAACAATGACATCACAAAAACACAAACTTAGTCAAGCCACTTATAGTAGGTATAGTAGGTAATAGTATGACTATTACGGTTCAGTAATTTAATTCTTTAAAGAGGTCATATCATTTTATAAATATTGTATTGTATTTCATTTATAATGTTACTATTTTGTGACAAACACACTCTATGGGCAGAAGACAGGAGATACTGGCAGAGGACATACTGTTAAAGGGCAGAGGACATACTGTTTACAATTGTAAAAAAACACTCAAAAAAGCATATAATGTTGTTTTTCAGAAATATTTTCCACCCTCTGTCTGAATCTTACAAACAAATGGTCTGTTTTTTTGTTGATGTGTCTGTAAGAAATGCCACATTTGCATGCAAAATGAGAAACTCCACTCAGACAGGGGTTATGGGTTTACTGTCATATCCAATATATATATTTTTTAATAACATACTTTGACCGCCTCCATCCTTCAATAACAGCATCTTTGCAAAGATGCATTTCATAGAGACAGATTCACAAAACAATGGACCCTTTTACCATTTCTGGGGTTCTCAGAAGCGGACGTCGGCATAACTGGGTAAAATTCTATAGCGTTGAAAAGGTACAATTTTGGTCATTTTGTAATTGCTCTAAAAGCAAAAGATAAAAAGCTGTATTGGCATTTCCATGACTTTCCAAAAGAGGCAAAACATCGAGAGATTGATTACAGCAGTCAAAAGAGAGAAAGATGTCAAATTCGCAGCAGCATTGATTCATTTTTGTAATTTACTGCCAAGGTAACATAACACAGAGTATAGTGTTATGAATTAGTGTTTTAAAACAAAAAATCTATAGTTTTGCGATATTGATAACTTCACAGTCCGTGAAAAAGGTCCATGGGGGGAGAATTTTAAATTTAACTTGAATGTTTGGATATATGAAATGTTTCAATTTTTTTCCCAGTGCACATACACATCAAACTAACCCTTTAAAGGGCAGAGGACATACTGTTTACAATTTAGAAATGAAGTTAATCAATAAGACTTTAGGGTCTGTCAGGGTGATCTGAAGTGGATAAAACCTGTGAGCCATGTTACCTTTGCTAACTGAGGGACACTGGGGAGCTCAGTCAAGCCTGCCAAAGAGATCCTGTCATAGACGGTCTTCGATGGAGCCCTAAACAAGGCAGAAATTGATAGAAAAATGCAATCAAACGTTTCAAAATGTGCCAATCATGTAATTACACATAGAGTGTTTGAAAGGGATGTTATTACCTGAGAATGATGTGCAGGTACTCTTGCTCCTTCACCTCCTCGTGTCTGAGGGACAGTACGAGGTTGCCATGGTTACTGGCCGTGCAGTAGAAGTTCAGATGTTCCTGAGACCGGCAGATAAGAGAAAGCGGTTTAATTGTGAACCAATTCATTGCCAACATGAACACAGCGTTAAATTACACCGACTGCCGATTATCCCAGCTCTGACATTGAATGATCCGTTTAAAATGATCTCACACAAATATTTGCCAAAAGCCTTTGTCTGATGGTCCATTTAAGTATAACACCACTATATTGATGTGAGTTCTCACCCTGCCAATAAAGTGCTTGCGGTACGCTCGAATGGCGAAGTTACTCTCCAGTGCGTAGCCAAACTCTCCTGAATTCCTTCCTTCTCCATCTTCATCATCACAGAAGCCATTCATCCAATTCGGAATGGCGGCAGGTGCGTCAGGATCTTCAATCCAGTAACCACCGAACTCAGGCAGGATGACCTGAGGGTATGGCTCACCCCGCTGTAACACCTTGGAAAGAGAAATCAAACAAATAGAAAGAGACTGACGTCTGATACACATAAAGTGCTATTAGAAACAATTATTAGTAACAGGTGACTTAAATTGCTGTACCTCCTCTATCCGTGGGTATGGAATGTAATCATCCTGGAGGGGTAATAGTAATATAAATATAAGATAATGCTGTAAATGGACATCTTAACAGTGCTTTGGAAAGATTCTTGTGCCATGACAGGAAGCGTGATATGAGGCATATGTTTAGCTCATGCAACCCCATTATGTGAGAAATTACATGCAGTCCACACAATGCTTCACAGTCATGCTTGCAACAAACTTTTTTTTTTAGGCTGTCTGAACAATCTGAATGAACATGCATTTGAGCGTAGGATTGTATCTTCAGTGGTTGCCTTTGTTGTTATTTTGCCTGTAAGCCATTTAAAAAAAATGTTTTAAATTTAAATTTAACTTGAATGTTTGGAAATATGAAATGTTTCTATTTTTTTTCAGTGCACATACACATCAAACTAACCCTTTAAAGGGCAGAGGACATACTGTTTACAATTTAGCAATGAAGTTAATCAATAAGACTTTAGGGTCTGTCAGGGTGATCTGAACGAAGTGGATAAAACCCGTGAGCCCTCTGTGCAGGGCACAATCATTACCTTTGATCTTTTTGATCTCACAATCATTACCTTAATCTAAAGAAGCCAACCTCATGCATTGAAAATACTACAATTCTGAAACACAGACAAGCACTGAGCTGAGGTGTAATCTTGTAGTTTTTTCACACCCTCTGACCTTTACTCTTTGTGGCCTCATTTCCTCCACCTCAGAAACCTGCTAAGGGGTCAGGGTCAAAAGGTTGCAGTGTTAGCAACTGACAGTGGAGGAGTGCTGAGCATGAGAGGCACAGAATGCATCAAAGACTCATTTGAGGAAAGTCTGTTCACTCAGCGGCCATTTTGCAGCCCCTCCGGGCAGCTATTTCGGACATCCAGACCAAGCCCTATCTACTTTAATGGGGAAATCCTGAAATATTTATATCATATATAAATCATACTATCAAAAGGATTTCACTTCTTACCTCCATCTTTTCCAGCACGTCAAAAAACTGAGTAGACTGTTGAAAAAGAAACAGAGGTCAATCTTTAGGCTAACATATAACATGCCAAGTATTTCCCTTCATATTACAGATCAACAACAAGTTTGTAGCGGCTGATTTCACAGTATGTCAATGGATCTGACAAAGTGTTATAAACATGCATAGATTAATTTTTTTTAATCTAAAATTTAATCTAATCTAAAAAAATTCAAAAAGAAAGGTTTTTGAGGTTCCTCATGGTTCTGTATTGGTACCCTGAATGTTATATATATATCCAGTAGGTAATAGTCTAGTTGTTTTTGTGAGGCAAGTTGGAACATGTAATTTATGTTCACATCAGAACATAACTAAAATGAATCTCACTATACTTGTGACTATTGTACTATTGACGAGTTTGCTTTTCCTTTCTTCCACCTTTGAGGAACATATAGACTACCTAGGGGATGATGTCTGAAGTCACGGTCTACTGAGTAAGTAGGGTACATCACCAGCTACAGGTTTATGCTGGGGTCTTGTCTCCAGGAGAGAGGGAGTAAAGATGGTTTTATCTGCCTGAACCAAATGAGTCAATAATTGCTGCTTTATAATGAAACTATTTATGAAATGTTATGCTTGACTCCATGCCTTTTTGCAGCTGTAAGCTCTCTGAGCAAATCCCCTTTCAGTGCTGATTCATAACAGGCCCTGAGAGCAGACGTGCCGCTTACCTTCATGGCGGGAGGGGCGGTTCTGGGGGGAGAGGGAGGGCAGTCTTCCAGGGGCACATTGGAGATGGTCAGCAACTCCTGCTTCCTGCAACACAGTGACATCATCACCGCCATTACACACTTTTAAAATAACATTAAAAGGTCAAATATACAGTCACTACTGAATGGAAATACATTATAATTATAATTTTTGTGGTGGAATAATTTAACCATGACTGAAAACTATTGCCTTTACATGATGCTTTGGCTAGCGAAACATAAACAAATAATACTGAGTGCACCTTTAAAAGCTGACTATTGAATTTCGTAGGGTGGTCTGCAGTGTCATCTTCACACAGACAGGATCCTCACTGAAAGCCTATTGCCTCATTCTCCTTTTACTCTTTGGGAATGTACCTCTCCGATTTGACCCTCACATGATTTCAAGATCATCAATAAAAAATGGGCCAAAGATGGGCAATTTGTTCTTTAAATGAGCTCTCTGGATAGGAGGCTGACAGGTGGAGGATCTAGAGGCTCCTGCTCAAGATTAATTTTCCTTCGCTTTCTACCTTCCTCTTCGTAAGTGAGGTACGGATAGAGAAGCAGACAGAAAGGGGGAGCAAGGGGAGGTTGGAGAGAGAAATGAACAAGGCTCTAAAAATACCCAACCAATCCTTCATAAGCTCTCTGTAAATAGATCCCATAAATCCATCAATATATTCATATTAGGCTGAAAGTGACATATCGTTCATTATGCTTGACAAGGTATTTCTCTCACATACTCAACACTCCCAAAACTAGCCAAATGAATCCAGTCTGCACGTACATAAAAATGTCTAGTTTAGCTTCCAAAAATCACAAGGAGATATACTGAATAATTGGCACCAAATGAAATAAACACATCCTGACCAGGAGAATTCTCTTTACACCTCTGAAAGGATGTGAACAGCTTATTGTCTGTCATTTTAGTCAACATGAAAACACCTTTCTTGGACAACTCAGCAAGAGTGACTGGGTCATTTCATAATTTCACAAAATATATTTTTGTAGAATAAAATAATCAAGTTTAGCACTATATGTTGACAGCCAAAACAAATCTGTCTGTCTGTCTGTCTATCTATTTGACAGTCTTTACCTCTCCATCACAGAAGGGCACATTTCCTCTCATAAATATTCATTAATCTATCTGCTGGGAAATTAATTTTGATTCTGAAATCAAGATGTTAAAAGTTATGTTGAAATATAATGTTATAAGTCAATATTTTAAAATCAATCATGTACAGTACTGGAGCAAAATATGACTTCTATTCAACGCTGAACAATTTGCTTACATTAATCACCATTAACAATTATTACTATTAGTTATATTGTTTATAAAATCATAAATCTATTCAAAATTCCCTTGTTTTTGGTCAGAGAGCATTACAAATCACTAAGCACAATTAGCTTATAAAGAGTGCAGGACATGTAGGCATTAAGAACTAGAATTAATTGAGCTCAAGCTCCCCAAAACATTCAGTTTCAATTTCTAGCCAAACTTTACTGTTACAGAATCCTAAAACTGATCTGTGTACCGTAGTGTTGATTCGACTAAAAACTTAAATAATGCATATGAATGTTCTGACCTCTCTCTCTCTCCACACACACACACACACACACACACACACACACACACGCGCACGTGCGTGCGTTGGACCCTCTCCACAACATAGGCTAAAGACATATACAACCTCAAATGACATTCACCCACCACTGGCTGTCCGTCTCCGTCAGTCTCTGTCTCTCACACCGTTTGCGGGATCGGTGGAGGAGTCCGATAAGAGCAACAGCAGCACGGACACCTGCTCTCCGACAGCGCACTCTGGACCTGAACTCAGACATGGCCAAACCTCAGGTTCAGTCTCAGTCTCCTGTCACATCACACCGACACCAGCTACGGCTGAATCTGCATCGTCACAATCTCCAAAGATGAGGTGCTGTCCTTGCCAGCACAGACTGTATGTGTGCATCCTTCACTGTGAATACCTCTCATTCTCTCTCTCACTCTCTCTCTCTCTCTCTCTCTCACCCGCCCTCTCAAATGGCATTTCACTTTGACACCTTATTCTCGATTAAGGAGCTTTGATTGCTTAACCTCTGCTTTTCTGTAAAGACATTTCCACTATTTACCACTCTTTTTCTCACCGCACACACACACACACACACACACACAGACACACACACACGGACACATACACAAGCACCCCCCCACACACACACACATACTTGTATAACTGTTTTTTCCTTTTTTTCTGTTTGTCACCTTGTGTTTTATATGTCTTGAAAGTTCACAGTATGGAATTATTGCTATTCCAGCTCTTTTCCTTCATTCGATACAGCGATTACATGGTGTGTGTGCGTGTGTATTTTGTTACTGCCCTGTAGGCACATTTTTATCTGTGACAAGACTTTCAATCTCTTTAATGTTGAGTTAACCTTTCTCAATATCTCAAAAGACACCAAATCCTGAACAAAATACCAATTACATTCATGTTGTTCTAGATAAGAATTCTAACTTAAAGTCCCCCTGTGGTGAAAATCAAGTTTTTATATGTTGTTTATATGTCTATGGTGTTTTCAATGTGCTTTAAGACAAACCATGTGCAAATTCATAAGTCAACACCATTGCTGAGTATTTTATCTTTAAAACGGCGGTGAACCAAAGACAGTCTCAAAAACGCGGTTTGAAATAGCTGGTGTTTCTGACGTCACAAACTACCTTGTAACCAATCACGTCACGAGGGGGCGGGCTTTAGCATATCAATTACAGCGAACTAGCAGGAGAGTCTCGAGAGATGCCAGGTTATCCTGGTATATTTTTTTGTTAATATGAAAAATCTGGTATATTTAGCAATATAGGGTGTATGGTTATATTACGATGTTATAATGAACTATGCATTTCTCCACTGACGTTCTGTGTTGTTCAAAGCATTTCTGATGATTGTTAGAAGGCAGACTGAGATGGCGAACTGAACGGGAACATAGTTTGCGTAACATTAGCAACACATTATTAGCTGTTTGATAACATAGTCAACCAAAAGGCTAATCATATTAATTACAGTTATGTGTCCGACGTTTTAAAGAGCCATACTATACCATTGTGCAACGTTTACCTCAGTAAGTTGGCTAAAAAATCTCTGAGCTGGCGTGAGTGAAGGGAGGCGGGGCTAATTTGCGTATTCATAGATCCACGTACGCTAAATGAAGCAAGGGTGTAGAGTTGCATTCAAGATATTTTAAGGCATGAAGAATTTTTTTCACAGGAAATTTGTCTTTTTGGTGATCAAAGATGAGTTTTAAGGGATAGGCCTACAATTACTGACTACAGGGTGACTTTAAGGAATCTCTATTATAATTCATAAAAGAGTGATGTTTGATATGTTTCTATTATATTTTGAAACTGTGATGTCTTAAACTCTACAGAAGGATTTTTGAGGGCTGTTTATACTCACTGCAATTATAAGCCAGTTTTTCATCATTTAATTTCACCTGCCGTGCAAATCCTCTCCTACTTGTTACAATTTCGAGCAACAAGAGAGCGTGTGAACACAATGAGCATTAAATGCTTGAGGGGGTTTGCTATAGCTGAAGGAAATCGCTCTATGATGAGACATTCAGACTCATCAAGAGCTGTGTGTCACAGATTAATGGCTGCCAGACAAATATTCCAGTACAACAAGTGTAAAAATATATACTGTGCAATATGATGAGCAATATAGGCTCATTCCAAAAACAGTCACGAAACACAACTGATTCTCGATGTGCAACGGATGATTTGAGCACTTTGGCTCATGAGATATGGGGAAATGATACTGAATCATACTGAGGGTGCTATATTCGGTAAAAACAGGAGATTTCAGTTGTTTCATGTAAGCCACCAGACAGTGCTAAAGTGATAAAGAGCGATTCTCACAGGAGTTACGCACTGTAACGCACTGTAATGTGTGAGATAAGGAATGTAAGGTGGGAGTGGAGATGATATTTTCACGTGAGAAAATCATACAATGCTTCAATTTTAAGGTGTGGATGTCATCAGGATGTATACGATTGCAGTTACGATTGATTTTAAGCAAAATATACTTTTTCTTTTTTGTTTTTTTACAATTGCTAGGACACATTTCTCAAGACTTAGATCACTTTTTCAAATCTCTTCACACAGTTCTCCTAACAAACTTTTAGTTTTGCACAGCACTAACATGGACTACAACTACTAAACACTTCATTCATGTCTCAAATCAACTTTTTCTTCCATAACACCAGCAAAAGTTGTCAACCAACAAACTCACTTTGTCACTAAAACAATGGCCTAAAAACACTAACAAACAGGCCGCATTATACAATGTTTGCTTTTGTAAAATTTCTTTACAAAACAAGAATGACACACTCTGCTGTTTATAATTGACTGACGTAATGACAAGACTATTTGATTTTTTGCAATGGGGAAAATAATGCACTAACAGGGTTGTTAGCAAAATGATGGACACAGCTAAATATGCTTTTAAATCATGCATTTGGGCATCAAATAAAATATTTGTACTAAAATGTATTAAATATCAAAATCATCATGTTTTGTTATTGTCATACTAAGTTTATTTTATGTCAGATAATAATTTGTATTTCACACATCCAAAAAAGGGATTTATCTTGAACGTTTAAAAAAGTAATGTAACACCAAGGTATATAATACCACATTTGCAGAAAGTGCCAGATACATATTAGAAATTAGGCACATTCACAACTGCATCAGATAAACACTTTTTCAGCCTGCACTTTTCGGTAACGCTTTAGATTACAGCCTGGAAAGTACTGCGTAATTAAATCGATTTTACAGCGTAACCTTCGGTTTACAATTATAGTGTACCTATAACGTACTTACAATATAAGTATAAGGGAACAATATTTTAAGTTTGGGGAATAAAGGGGTAACAACCGGGAGAATTAAACAATTACTTATACTGTAAGTATTAAAGAACTAAAGGGTGCTTATTCTACTATTATGATATAACAATCTTACATTTGGGAGCAATTTAGCAAGAACATACCTTTTTGAAATAATGGTGAACCAGTACATACTGTATAGGCTTTTTAAAAATAACAGGGTACAAATCTATGCATTTATAAAGTGTTTTTTTTTTACAAAAGTGCACTGAAAACGAAAACTATTGCAACTTTTGCTTAAATATTGGGGAAAGATACTCTTGTTTCATGTAGTGGTGCTTGTTACCCTCTTGTTCCATGTAGTTACAGGGTAAGTGTGACATTGCGGGCTGTAAATTAAAGTGGTTCTTGTTACCCTCTTGTTCCTTGTACTTACCCTGTAACTACATCATGTAGTTACAGGGTAAGTACAATAAAAATGCATACACACAATCTTATATCACTGACTCGGAAACCTTTATTTAATATACAAGCACCACTTACCCTGTAACCACATGAAACCAGTCTTAGCTTTTCTTGCCTTGAAACATGTTAGCCCAAACTTAAACATCTGCACTTTTGCTATCAAAAAAAATATATATATATATATTTGTAGTAGAAGGAAATCCAAGGCACTCTTCTTAGGAATTAATAAAAAGCCTTTATTTGACTGGCTATTTCATAACAGAACATTTAAAATATATGATGAATAATATGATGAATTATGAAATAGCCAGTCAAATAAAGGCTTTTTATTAATTCCTAAGAAGAGTGCCTTTGATTTCCTTCTACTACATGTTATTGAATTCCCGACCCCAAAGAGCACCTTCATACACTTTTTTTAACTACTTTTTTTAACTCCTTGAGCACCCTGGACACTTTTTTTCCTTTTCCCACATATATATATATATATATATATATATATATTTTTTTTTTTATAAATGCATAGATATGTACCCTGTCATTTTTAAAAAGCCTATACAGTATGTATTGCCTTAGCACACAATTATTACAAAAAGGTACGCAGTGTATGTTCTCGCTAAATTGCTCCCAAATGTAAGATTGTTGTATCATAATAGTAAGCACCCCTTAGTTCTATAATACTTACAGTATAAAATTTTTTTTATTTCTCCTGATTGTTACCCCTTTATTCCCCAAACTTTACATATTGTTCCCTTACACTTACATGTAAGTACTTTATAGGTACACTATAATTACAGAAAGTTACACTGTAAATTCCTCTTAATTACACAGTACTTTCCGGGCTGTAATCTAAAGCGTTACCCACTTTTCAAATGTTTACAAAATGTTCAAAGTGAATTATTTTGTAATATTTTTGTAATAGGAAATGTGTGAAGAAGTGGACTGTGTCTTTCCATCATCAGAGTTGTTACCACAATTGAAAATTACGAAAGATGTGTCATGACATGAAGATGCACAACCAGAGCCGCGTGCTTAGTATTCAAGTCCACAGATCTGCCAGGCGCACACGTGTTGGGAGAACTGGCCCCCTGCTGCCTTCATATCTGATACACACATGCAATCACAGATAAGACCCTGCAGACTGTCACTGTCTTGTTTAGCTTCTAGCCATGTGCTGCGTAAAAGTATGAACTGCTTTTATGGAGAAAAGTACATTTTGAGTGTGTAGCAGAAGCTTTGGGACACACTACGTCATAATTGTGTCTTTAACAGACAGCTCTGTCGGTTAGTTGCATGCATCATGTCACAGTTTAAACTGCCCTGTCAATCATCTAGTCACAGTTAAATTTCTCCACATTCAATTTAATTTAATTTCCTACCGTTTCGGAGAGAACTGTAGTAGCACTTTGATCTACCAGTCGTGGGTCTCTCATGCGGAGACTCTCCTCATGTGTTTGCATAATAATGCATTTAGAAGTTAATGACCAAACGTATCATTACAAAGGTTCACAATGATGTTGCAGAAGAAATATAATGTGGACAACTTTTATATTAGTATATATACTAATATTTGTAGTTGTAATATAAACTAGAATTACCAATATTTGAACACTTTAACATCATTCTGTACACTATTTCTGTAAAATGGTGGTTATTAATAATTATGGCAGAGATAATTATTTTTTAATTATTAAATCAATATTTATGTTGATTAGCTCTATAAAATCTACTGTTTTTATTTGAAATGTATTGAGGGTCATTTGATTTTTGTGGATATATTCATACATGCATTACATTCATTAAAATGATTCATTTTACCATGGTGAATAAGCCTACTCTTTTACACTGTGAATTCGGACATACTTCTTTTGTCACATACTGTTTTTCGCCTACTATACAGTAGGGAAGAATGTGATTTCGGATGCAGCCCATGTCTGATTTTCCTGTGTTCAGTACATCATTAGTTGTCAAGGTTTCTATTTCACACCTGTCTGCTGTTCCCGTTAATCATCATTCTCTGTGTATTTAAGCCTTCTGTTCATTATCTTTCGTTGACATTACGTTTGTTTGTGTAGTTTTCGTTCCTGGTTTTTATTAAAGATATTTCTTAGTTCCCTGACACAGAGTACAAGAGCACTTTATCCTAAAACGTGAAAACAGCAACTGAGATTTGAGTGGGTAAATATCTGAAGTCTACAGGTTTCTGTCTGCCCTTCTCTTCTCAGCAGGGATGCCACACAGCCTGGCATTGGCTTCCTATGTAGTTCATGCCCCCCTCCTTTTCACAGTGTTTTTTTTTCATTAAAACCCCAGAACATACTGCTCTAGCACAAGCACAAAGGCTGAATGTATAAGGTTGGTCCAGAAGTCTCTCTCTGTGTTGCCTTTGAAGTGTTTTGTAAGCATGTGCCCTCTATTATGACACTGTGTACCAAAACACATTCATTTTATCAGCTTGGTAGCAACCGGCAGCTTGTGTTCCCTTCCCAGAGGCCAGATGAAGTTTGATATTTCATGCATCACATCAGATAAAGCTTAATGCATCTCTTTGTCCCTTCATGACGATTATAAATGGCCTAACTATTTTATTAATACTGGGGTCCACATCAAGGTACGATGATGTTGAAGTAGGATGGATTTTGATTAGCTGTCAATGTTTTTTTTTATCATTACTGGGAATTTGTGCAAAGGATCGTAAGTGATTGGAGGACGCGAAGGATACTTCTGATAATGCATCCTTCAAAATAAGCCGAGTGAAGGATGCGAAAGGAAGGCTGACTTCCAAGGATCCTTCAAATGGAGACAGCCTTCAACAGAGCTTAATGAGGTGGCAGCAGAGATTGAATATCTATTCTCAGTTAAGTAACAAGCCTTTATGCTGTCAGCCTCCTCTAACATTGTCTGCATGCGTTAAAGACAAAAATTAGTAATATAACTGACTAGTGGGTTGTTGTACGACAACGAACCACTGTACTTAATACTGTAGGCTTTTTGGAACGCACAACCCCTTTGGTACGTGCTGTTCCACCACTCCTCCATCTGTTCACTCACTCTCCTCCTGACCTTTTCTCTGGGCTTTACCTCTGTCTTTTTATCTGCTCTTTCCGTCTCTGTTGCACCGTGTCTGTCCCCCACTGCTCTGATGTACACTGTCCTGCTTTGATCTGAAACATTTCAAAATAAGGTGCATCTGTTGACTTCTGTCAAAAATGAGTTGCAGTCATCTCAACTGCGAGAAGTGGAAGGACGAGAGAGAGAGATGGAAAGAGAGCAACAAGAAGGCATAAAAACAGAGGACAGCAAATCAAGAGGTAAGAAAAATGATATGCGCCAATATCCACCGACACAGTACTGCAGCGAACACAATAGCCTCTAATTGAAATGCTGTTCATTTACATCAGCTGTCTGTGCCATAGAGGCTGGGACGCTGCACTGCACATCCTTCTGTCAGGAAGTGCACAATGTGTGCCCTGATTAACACGCCACTCGACTTAATGGTACTATGACACACAAAGAGTTAGAATCTAATCATTGACAGCTGTTGAAATGCCTTGGAGCTCAGGCCAATGCAAGCCACTGTCTGCACATGTACAAATACTAAAGACTTGTTTATGAATATAAATGGAAGAAACCTTTTAGATGTAGCAAATCTAGAGTATTTGTATTTTTACAGGTCTTATCCTAATGAAATATTTAAATTTGTTTGATAAAATTGCACTCAACCCAGTACACACGTCCTGATTTGCAGAGTAAGACGCTTTCCTGGGTCCAGATATTTTGTTGATCCTGGAACAACATTCCTGTCCGATACAAACCATTTCCATAACCTTCCAAAACCTAACCCTACCCATAAGTTATCCCTGAAATCAGAGGGAAATGATAGGTGAATAACACTGATGTAGAAGCAGCTAACCCTGATTGTTAGCCAAAACTTGACATAAACTTGTCCCTCAAATCTGATTGGTTGATTGGAATGCTGTTCCAGGATCAACAAAGAAGTTGATTCAGGAACATGTTGTACTTGGTGAAATCAGGTTCTGCCTACAGTACAGTATAATATGAATGTAAGGCCCTCTAGTGGTTATATTTTGACAATATATGGTGCTGTAAAAAATATGATGCATAAATTATTTGAAAGTATTTATTTTCATACTATATAGACAGACCATGCTAATTGTAGCCAACAGGTATTTACATGACCAGGAAAAAAAATAAGAGGTTTAAAATATTCAATGTGCTGAGGGCAAATCCATTCAGGTTTGTTTAAATCTGATCAGTCAAATAATGTGGTTGGACATTGGCTCCCTTCAGGCTGTGCTGCATGTGAAACCGCTAATATCATGCAATCCGCCGGGGTTCACATTTGACTGCTATGAAATAAAAAGCACTGCAGGGTAAAGTCAACATCCCTTTCAAGGAAAGTCCGTTCACTCGACGGCCAAATTTGCAACACCTCAGGGTAACTATTTCAGGCATCCAAGACCAACTCCTATCTACTTGAATGGGGATATCCTGAAATCTCAAAATATGCTAACACACCGACATGTTTCAAGTTAGAAACAAAATCTGACATAAACTGTCCAATAAACAAAACAGTCTTAAGTCTCATACAAGTAATGAGAGTGAAAAGGTGCATTAGTTTGCAGAGCAGGGTTCAGTTTGTGATAAGTCTAATTGCTTTTTTTAAATAACAGTTTTGCAACATGACAATGAGATTTCTCAGCAGCAGCTGTCATTACGACTGTTCCTCTTTCACATACTGATTTTGAATTGTTGCTGTCTTTAGCCTAACTGCCTCCATCAGAAATGAGCTTCAATCATAATAGGGCCATGTGAAACTGAGGTGTAGAGGGAATTCAATTGAACTAGATCACAATCACAATATGCTGGCAAACATACAGGCACACTTAGTGTTGCATGATTATGAAAACAAAACAAAATGTGAAACAAATCTCAACCATTTATTTCAGAAGAAAATCAAGTTCTTGTCTTCGCTATAAGTGGTGCAGTTGTGTAACTGTTTTTTCCCTATGAAAGGATCTCAATCTTCCAGCTACACATTTATTTTTTATCAGACAAGCACGGCTCCTGTAGGAGATGGAGGGATAGAGAGAGGAAGTGGAGGAATGAGCAGTGATGTGGAAGAGGCTCTGTCTACTGAGGAGCAGCAGTCAAAGGATAAATACAAAGTGTCAAGTGCACTAAAAGTGAGTCTGAACTCTGGTTGAATACTAGAAGCTTAGTGAAAGCACTTAAAGTAGAGAACAGACTAAAATACAAAGAAATGAAAAAATATATATCATTTCTATCACTTAAGCAACACAATTGCTATTCATTTTGTCCAAACTTAATTTGATTGTGTTCAATGTGCTTAAATATATGTAAAATTTAAGTTTACTTAATCCGTTTGTGTTGGATTACATGAATGATTTGTGTTGCATTAACTGAAACTGGGTGGTGCTTGTTAGTTCCCAGCATGCTTTGCATATGGCTGAATTAAGAGAGAATAACTGTTTAAATTAAGTGTTATTTTATGTGTTTTTGAGAAAATGAGAAAAGGGGAAGACTTGATAGTGCGTAATTGTGTTTAATGTTCAATTGCATTGCAATTATTAGTACCATTTAAATTACAGTGGGTTACCATTGTGGAGAAGAGTGGAGCATTTGGTTAGGCTGAAAACTGATTCAGCAATATTCACAGCAAATATTTAGGTTGATGAAGCATGTAAATCTTATCATTTAAGATGCTAAAAAGTGCTATTGGTAGCTAATAGTTGGCTATAGTCTAGAAATGTATTAGTGTGACACTAAAATAATTTATATTGCATTGGACGAATGAATATATGAATTTGAATACCTGAATCATATAAGGGAGCCTTTTTAAATTCGCTGACAATATTAAATTAAGCTGTGCCCAACCATAGTAAATAAGTTGAATCAACCTTAATACATTAAGTTGACCCAACGTAAGTACATTAAATTGGAATAACAGAATTGCATAATGCTGAAATAAAGCAAGTTAATCACATGGAAATCCTTTCATGATTTTTTTTATGTTCATTCAAAGAGGTTCAATTTTAAAAGGCATACAAGCTTCATATATGAAGCTTGTATATATAATGCATTACAGCATAATATTTACCTATACCTAGTTATATCTTTAGAAAGTACAAATTAGATTAGTTTAATGAATTAAAATGTGCAATCAAGATCAAAATAAAAATGTATGCCTTTTAAATTTGTATAGGCTAATGCATGATACATTTTAAAGGTGTAATCATGAAATACAAAGTTCTGTCATGAAACTCTAAATGGCGCAGGCTGATGGGTCCTTAACTCAATCTGCTTGCAATCACATCATTCTCAATATTGCGCAGCTGATTGGTTCCTGCTGTATCAGTGGCCAATGAGCTCGCTGCTCAACCTTCAAATACTTGGTCAGCATTTGCTGTAGCAGTGCAGCGCACTTTCATAAACCCTCCACCTTCCCCAGCTCCACCTGTATAGATCTGCTACGGCTAATCATGTACGCTATATTGTACAGCAGTAGCATGTCTTACTTGCTCACAGCAGCTTGTTGTGTATGTATTGGCAGTAGTAAGTCCCGTACTTGCTCTGCAGCAGCAATAACCAACAGAAGCAGCATTGAAGATCTATTCCGCCAAACCAAACATATCAACATTGGCATATCCATTTCCATGTCAAACACTTATGTTTCATGACAGAAGTGTAATTTCTGCGCCACTAGAGTCACAAAACGGAACTTTAAGTTTAAAAGACATGTTTCAAACAGGTTTCCTGAACACACCCCTCGGTTCAGTCAGTGTTTCTGTTAGGCTAGTTGAGTTTTGTTTTGAAAGCGCCATAGGTCACTATGTTAAGATGGTATTTATCTGCATATTATTTAAGTGTAGTTGCTACTAGGAAAGTAAAAATCATTACAATAAATGAAACACTTTATTTTAGTATTTTATTTTATTTTATTTTATTGAACTACACTGTGTATTAAAGGTGTCACGGTTCTGTGTTGTTTAAACTTTGCCGTTTTTCCGCCTTAGTTTGTCACTATTACTAATTTGATTTTGTCACTCTGTTCAGCTGTTCTGTCTGTTTGTCCGCAGACGGAGAGCCAGCGCGAGGTGTGACTGAGGCCCTGTTTACACGAGAACGCTCGCAGGTGAAAACGTAAAAATCTTTTATCAGATGTGCCTTTCATTTACACGCCGACGGCGTTTTTGGGGCTTAAAAACGCAAAAAAGTGAAACCACCCTCCAGAGTGGAAATCTTAAAAACGCTCCGCCGGCGTGTTCTCGTCTAAAGGGTAAAAACGCAAAAGTCTGCTAGACAGTGAAGGCACAGATCTACTCACGGTGGCTTTCGTCGCGTACGCGTTTACATCACAGGCATGCGCCAGTACAGGGAAATAACAATTACAGCAATAACTCCACCTCCTCGTCTGTCCAGACAAAATTCTCAGCTTTTGCTTTTCGCTTCGCCATGTCTTTTGACTTTGCGCTACTAGGGAGAGAAGTAGAAGGAAGGTTGTACGCAGGTGCGCAGACTTGGTGTTGTTGTGTGGCAGTGCTTCACATTGCCACCTAGCCGCCTGCAGTGCATACTATATCGAATTTCACACACTTTTGCGTCACCATATGCACGCAGATTTCCCACCCATAACGCTTGTCTAAACGCAGAATAAAAAGTGACAACACAACGCCACTTTTGCGTTTTCTCTTCAGATCGTGTCCGTGTCAACATAGCCTGAGCCCGGGTACACGTCTGACCAGGTGTGTGAGCCAGCCACATCGTCCATCGCTGTGGGAGTTTTAGTGGAGATCGGGGGAATGGATATGAGCCCCGCCCACACTCCCACCACTGTGAGTGAGTTGTAGTTGGACTTTATAAACTATTGTTTTGATTTTGGAGAGGATGATTCCCTGCCCCCCCTGATCCCACCCGAATCAGATTCTTCATATCCAGATCTACGGAACCCGCCCAGCCTCCTCTACAGACCTCAGCCAGTCCTTCTACCCAGTCTCCGCTGTCTCCCGTCAGCCCCTCTGTTTCTCCTCATCCACAGTGGCATGGATCCACCTCAGGCCTTCCGTGGAGCTACTCCTGGACATGTGGATCCCCTGACTCCGCCTTCAACCACTGATCCCGTCACTCCACCTCGGCCTATCGCCCTGACTCCTTCGCCTTTGGTCCTCCCTCCCTCGGCTCCACCAGGGACCATCGGGCTTACGGCTCCACCATGCTTCCTTTGCCTACCAACTACGCCTCGGTCAGACATCACCATGCCTACAGCACAAACCTATGAGGCGTCTAATGCGCTCCGACCGCTACGGCTCTGTCTGGTTCCGCACTGGTTCGTTCTGGAACATTGGCTCTCCGTCTGTGCCTAGGGTTCCACCACCATCGGCTCACCATCGGGGAATCCCCGCCATGGCTCCTCGCTCCTTCGACGCTGCCATGGTTTTCCATCCTGACTGGACTCTGGGATTACACCTGGCTTCCCCTGCTCCGGGCTTCTCCCACCATCTACACCACCTTGGGTTAATCAGTAGTCAGCCCTCCTGAATACCCGTCCTCCACTTGTCAGTGCAAGGTTGCGCCTCTTCGGGAGGGGCGTACTGTCACGGTTCTGTGTTGTTTGTCACCATAGTTACTAATTTGATTTCGTCATTCTGGTCAGCTTGTACTTAATCACCTTGTTTGATCTATGTATTTATGTCCTTGTCTTTCATTTGAGTTTTGTCTAGCCTCGTCTATACTAAGTGTGTGATTCCTTGCCAGCCTTGAGTTTATATTACCCGGGGATACCATAAAATACTGTTTGCATCTAATTCTTGATCGTCATGCTTCTTTGCAACCTTTTGTGACAAAAGGACACTACACATACCTTTATAATGCATTACATATATATATTTTCACATGGAAAAAAGAAAAAAGGAAATATTTTGGGGACAACACTGGAGAGACAAAACAAATTATATAATAATAATAATTATTATAATTTTATTTATACTGTTTAATTATTATTAATATTTTTTATCAATTATTATATTATTATTTTGAATTTTCTTTATCCAGTGTTATCCTCAAAATTTTCTTTTCCTTATCACTATTTTTTTTATATTATTTTATATTTTATTGTCATATTATATGATTAATATATAAAAATAGCAAACAAAAAAACTGCTTTACTAAAAATTGTCTTCTCAAATGCATACCATCAGAATAAGTGGTTATCTTGAGCAAAATTTTAAATCATGCTAAATCTACAAAAAAAAAAAAAAAACATTATCTCGTCCTCATGGCTAGTGATGAAGTTGTTCCCGGTTTGGATTTGCAGAGCAGGGGGAACCATAGCGTGTGACAAGCTTTACAGAGAGTAACGGATTATACTTTCATCACTGGAAACTGAGATGAATGACACCCAAAGAAACACCCGCAGCACTGAGCCACTTACTGAAACTGTCAGGATGTGCTATCAGCTTATGTAATACTTTCATAATCCTTCGAAAATGACTTGCATAGAATACTTCCCAACCTCCTCTCGTGCAACAAAGCGAAGCCACACCATATAAACATCACCTACAGCGCTCTGCATGTATTTTAAAATCACATTTTGAATGGATCACATAGATTCTATTTAAAACAAGACGCCAGAGTTTTATGCATTATATTCATCTAGCCATAAAAGACAAGAAACACCATATAGAAACACTTAATTTTACGCAATTTTGCTAAATGCATTAAACTACATCACAAACACAAATATTCTAAATTACAGTCAAATGAGAACTGAACTCACCAGAGTCTCCGAGGCATTTTGAAGGTAACGTGAAGTTAATGAGTCTCCAGTTTTTACCAACAGTTGAAATAATAGCCAGAACGAGAAGCACACACTGGCTACAGATTGCACAACCACACTCTTAGGGTTTAGATGCTCCACAAGTACAAAGCACTACACTTTATCATGAGAGAGAGAGAGAGAGAGGGAGAGAGAAAGAGAAAGAGAGAGATGGAGGGAGGGAGGGAGGGGTGGGGGTCGGGGGGGCGGTTGAAATCCTCCCAGACACCCTAGTATCCCTGTCTGCTTTGTTCACCCATTTTGATTATGCGCCCCACACACACACACACAGATATGTCAGCAGGTTTAGGGAAGAAGGAAATGAATAGACTGATGTAACACACATTACACAAACTACCGTGAGCTTCTGAATAAATAAAATGGCATCTAAGGTTGAATATTTAACATACTTTAATATTTAATATGTGACTTGTCAATAAATTTTGAGCAAAACTAACATCAAGACACACAGACAGAGAGCAGATCTCTGACATGTCTGACATGCACGTCAAGCGCTCTTACTTCATGTGTCAAATTCACTTATGTGTGTCTGTATTAATATAAAGTGACTGATAGGCATGTCAACACGGAGGTTCAAAAATAGGAAAGGAGAAAGCTTTTCAACATCTTAGTATTGCAGTGTGTTTTAAAGGGCATTATGAATAGCATATCTTTATAGTGCATTATATATGCATAGTTAATAGAAAGATCAGTTTTAAATAATAGTGGACAGCAGTAATATAATAATATAATATATAGTATAATATAGTATAATAATAATAATAATAATAATTATTATTATTATTATTAAATTACATTGTTTAATTATATTATTTATCCATTATGATTTTTTATTACTGTTTTCATGTCCTTTTTTCTTTTTGTATTTTATATAATTTTTATTTATAATAGCTAATTATTATTATTATTATAATAAATACAAATTTAAATATAAAAAATATCAAACAAATCTGCTTTACTAAAAAATGTATTCCCAAATGCATGCCATCAGAACAATATAATGTGACTGACAGGCACGTCAACACACAGAGGTTAAAAAATACACAGATCATCCCTTTAAGAAGTGCTTAAGGTGGTAAAAGCAACTCTAATGATCTTGACCCCATGTGTGGCCTTCACATGTTGCCATGCATGTTTCAAAACAGAGCAAATGTAGCGAACTGCTTGTAAATGATTTCCTGATATCACATTCTGCATAAAACCTTTTAATTGACCTCAGAGCATGCACATTTTGTTTTTCATGACGAAGAAATACATACTGGTTCTCTTGTTAGCTTATCATGCTTAAATAATGACACTTGCAAACAAGCTAACACATGTGGTCTGCATTGCGTAAGCGCAAATCTCCCCATCCTGCTAAGTCTTGATGTGTGAAACATATGTGTGTGTATGCACAGACAAACGCTCGTCCACACCCTTCCAAGCAGAACTGAACAGTGGGTGATGGGTTAGATGTGGAGATCCCACCTGTTACCTCTCCATCTGGTTGCTAGCATGATCCATCACATTAGATAGTGGCTCTCAAAGTTAGTCAGCATTTCTAAAAATACCAGCACATAACAAACCTCCATCCAATATTTTCAGTGGTGGTCTTTTGCATGGGATACTCATGGTTTTCCACAAGGCAGGTAGGCCATTTTTCTTTAAATATTTTTTTTTTTTAAACTGGTTGAAATTGTATTCACATCCTGATAGCAATCAATAATACAAGTGGTCTAAATATATTAAAACAATACATTTATATTCTGTGGAGGTCTCAGGACCAAAAAATCTCTGTCCAATCATTGAATACGGTCTGAATGCAATGATACGATGTCCTACCTGCCTGTCAACATGTGTATTTCCATACCTCCACCTTTTAGAGTTCTTCCTGAACCAAAACAGCGAGCTTATGCTGCGTTCATGCCAAATCGTAACCGTAATTAAGAGGCAGACACCCGTGACTTTCTACCGGGAGCTTTTCACGTCCTCCGAATCAGATTTATGCGTTTCTATGTCAACACACTCAACGGCGAAATGAATCTGCAGCAGTCAGGTAGTATAAGTAAGAGCTCTGTAATTTATTTACATTCATTATTATTGTAATGCTATGTGCTTTAAGACATGATGTTGTTTAACGCTGTCTCTCGTCTTGTGATGCTTTTGTCGCGTGCCGGAACGAGCCCCTTTTGAATGTACCACCTCGAGGAGTTTACCCAGAGACACCACAGACGGACAACAAGGTAAGTAATAAAAGTTCAGTTTTAGTGAATTAAAATCCTAATTACTAAAACACGTAGCGGAAGAGTTCCAACTCTGTTCCCCTCTGTCCAGCAGTGGTGTGAGGCCTTGGTGCAACAGTCGCAACCCAACGGATAACAGAACGGGGAAGTCGACTCGATCGTTCCTCTTCGGACAGAACTGGTAAGTAGCCTTTTAGGCGACGGTAAGGAGGGGGGCCCCTCAGTAGGTCTTCCTCGGAGCAGACGACGGTAAGAGACTTTCACACAGCGGCTTAACTTCAGAGCCGACAGCAGATAATGGAACAGACGATGGTAAGAGATCTTCACCCGGCGGCTTCTCTTCAGAGCAGGCAGCGGCAGACGATAGAACAGACTGTGGTAAGAGACTTTCACACAGCGGCTTCTCTTCAGAGCCGACAGCAGATAATGGAACGGACGATGGTAAGAGATCTTCACCCGGCGGCTTCTCTTCAGAGCCGACAGCAGATAATGGAACGGACGATGGTAAGAGATCTTCACCCAGCGGCTTCTCTTCAGAGCCGACAGCAGATAATGGAACGGACGATGGTAAGAGATCTTCACCCAGCGGCTTCTCTTCAGAGCCGACAGCAGATAATGGAACGGACGATGGTAAGAGATCTTCACCCGGCGGCTTCTCTTCAGAGCCGACAGCAGATAATGGAACGGACGATGGTAAGAGATCTTCACCCAGCGGCTTCTCTTCAGAGCCGACAGCAGATAATGGAACGGACGATGGTAAGAGATCTTCACCCGGCGGCTTCTCTTCAGAGCCGACAGCAGATAATGGAACGGACGATGGTAAGAGATCTTCACCCAGCGGCTTCTCTTCAGAGCCGACAGCAGATAATGGAACGGACGATGGTAAGAGATCTTCACCCAGCGGCTTCTCTTCAGAGCCGACAGCAGATAATGGAACGGACGATGGTAAGAGATCTTCACCCAGCGGCTTCTCTTCAGAGCCGACAGCAGATAATGGAACGGACGATGGTAAGAGATCTTCACCCAGCGGCTTCTCTTCAGAGCCGACAGCAGATAATGGAACGGACGATGGTAAGAGATCTTCACCCAGCGGCTTCTCTTCAGAGCAGGCAGCAGCAGACGATGGAACAGACTGTGGTAAGAGACTTTCACCCAGCGGCTTCTCTTCAGAGCCGACAGCAGATAATGGAACAGACAATGGTAAGAGATAGAATAGGCGATGGTCAGGAAGTCTTTACAGTAGTTCCTGTACAACACACGCTGAATAAACAATGGTTAGAGGGCTCTCTTCAGCTCGAGCCTCACAGACCTAACCACTGGGGCCAACGGGTGGAAGCAGAATTATACACCCACACTTGTGCATGCAGTAAATCACTTCAAAGAGTCACACGTGTTCACTTCACACTAAGCACTGCAGTCCACAACAACTCACAGTGAATAAGGCTCCCACTCGCGGCCCCGGCCGGCGTCCTCTCCCATTGATAGGTCTGAATATCCAACGCTATGAGGAGTACACTACAAAGTACTTTCAGTCAATATCTTGACTAATTTGGAGCCACTGTCCACTGACTGATACACCCAAAGGAATATTGAAGATAAAGGGCTTCACAGAAGAATATCAAAGAGGCACTTAACTGCTGCATAGATGATGTGGATGCTCAGCCACTCTTCAATCCTTATTGCTCTCACTTTATGAATCCATTCTTCCAGTTCTTCGAGATGCTGAGAATAAAGTTCTGCCTTCGCGCCGCGTTAATCCTTCCCGCTCCGTATATATGAATCCATTCTTCCAGTTCTTCGAGATGCTGAGAATAAAGTTCTGCCTTCGCGCCGCGTTAATCCTTCCCGCTCCGTATATATGAATCCATTCTTCCAGTTCTTCGAGATGCTGAGAATAAAGTTCTGCCTTCGCGCCGCGTTAATCCTTCCCGCTCCGTATATATGCGCTCTTCACGCCAGAATGGCCTTTTTATAATCTCAATCACTGTTAACTTTCCTCCTATCGTACAGCTGACGCTCGTCTCTTCATTTAGTAGCTACGCCCAGATGAAATAGGCTCTATGCACGAACGCTGCTGACGTATTTCCGTTAGAATCTCAGCCAGTGTCTTTACCTCCGCATAGCGCGTTCTATAGCGAAGTGTACTAGCCCTGTAGTGTAGCCCGTTCTATAGTGAAGTGTACTGAGATTACTCACCCTCAAAGTTGTCGATGTAGCTCGAAATATATCATTTAATGCCCTTCTCTTTCTTACTCTCATGTGTGACAGCTAACTGCCTCACAATATTGTTAACATCATTCACGTTAACCGCTGGAAGTTCTTGTAAACAGCGAGTATAATTTGCCATTATCTCCACCTAATGCAAAAACGGCTTCCGACGCAGCACCGGATGTAACTGGGCGGGCTGAGACAAAACACGGAAGCGATCGTGCATAGAGCCTATACATGGGGGAAACCCCGGAACCGGCCCGGTGTCCCACTAAATCCGCTCCCACCCGGAAACATTTTCTGGGATAATAGTTCCTCTTTGTTCATCACCCCGTGACACTGCAGACTCTGCTGTGTGGGTTCATGAGTTTTGAAGGAGGCGTGGTTTTGGAGAGCACTCTGAAGGGAGGGTTGGATCTCATGCTTACAAAGCTAGCTTGCTATTGCTAGCCGCTCCAAAATTGCCTACCCTACCTTTAACTAGCTTCCTAAAAGACCTCTGCAGTCAACAAGTTTCACAAGAAACACCATGTTGGTTGACCAGCGTCAAATACAAAGCTTTTGATGTTGACCAGAATGGAAATGATGGTCTTCCAGTCTAACAAGCATAAACCAGCAAGTCTAAGGCTAATATATTTCAAATGGCTAATATATTTCAAATGAATTAGTATCGTCGATTTTGGATATGTAATCGTTCATGCATTTTCCCCCGACTATTTTTACAATTCAAACAATTCATTGTAGTTTTTTAATGTTTTAATTGTATTTATTTAGACAAAATAGTATAGAATTTAAATATTGTCTTTTTATCTGTTATCTGCCATAACATGAAGATCATTATTGGCTTGTCAGTATTGGCCAGAAAATGAATATTGGTGAAAAAATATAACTGTATAAACTTGTATAAAATAAACATTCTTTGAAATTAAGCAATATCTTCTTGTTTGTCTTGAATAATGTGTTGATGGTGTGATTTGCATTGTCACTGATGATCTGATTATTTCGATGGTCATAATTACTAATAAATTCACAAAGGAAAGAATCATACTGAAATATTCAGATTTGATAACTTTTTTCCCTAGATTCTGGCCTTTGCAACATAGACTGTGGTAGAAAATAATAAAATTACAATAATGAACTTGCAGTAATTTGTCATTCTTCATTACATTAAAAAAATGTTTTTGTCCTTTAGGGTTTGCTTATTCAGATAAATTATATAATACCAGATGGTCTACAGACATTAAAGGACCCTAGTTTTCTCCTTGCCAGTGGGATATCTAAAAATAGATCCGTGGTCCACAACATCCTTCAAACACTTAAAAATACAATGGAAATATTAATGACCTTCGCCTTTCATCAATTCACCTCAAAGCAAACCATGAATTGGCCCTGTGAAGGCCGATATCAGGCAGAACCGGATCATTTCCATGTTTGTTGTGATCTGCAGTCATGACCCTATTCAGGGTTATGCAGTGATACTCTCAAACAGCGAAGCTTCTTTCCACTCTGATGCTCTGAACACTTAGCAAAACCACTTCATCAGGGCCTTTCAGGATCTTAAAGCTCTGTTTGTTTGTGTGCATATGTGTGTGAGGATTATAATGCTAGAGTTGCACGTCCGTGGGGTACACCCATGAATAATATGCCAAACCCTGTGAATGAGCGGATGGATGGTAAGCAGGTGGAGGACAAATTTGTAAATATGGCAAGAGAGGACAGATTAACCCTTCCATGCTGTTACTAATGAAGATCCTGCTGTTACTGGGGCAAATTGACCCTACATGACAAAACACGAGTGTATTTGAGAGACATGATAAGACTGAAAGTATTTTACATTGCCTATGGAGGATGTCATGAATTTCAGGATGAAAAGTTGATGTTAAATTAAAGTAAATCTGTGTTGAAGGGAAAAACAGGTTAAAATGAATCGCAACAGCATGAAAGTGTTAAAAGTAGAGGGTGTAAAAAAACTACTTATGATTCTTTATGATTGTGATGCATCTTGAAATATGAAATTGTGCTACGATTTCAGTTAACCACAATCTTGAAACTTTTAGAATCAACTGTGTTCTTCAATAAGTTATTAAGAGATTTTTTAAATTAAATATTTTATTTATTTGAAAAGTTTACTTGATTGTGTGTTTTTTTCCCCATAGTCCGATTCAAATGACTAATTTGAATCAGATGTTTTTAATGAATCAACCAAACTGAGTTGGTTAATAATTAACATCTGATTTACTCACCGAACCAGTGAGTAAGTCATTACTTTTGGTCATCTTCAACTCGAAAAGAACCAAGAACTACTACTTTATAATCCATGACTGGTGGTTCACATGATAAAGTGTTTAACATACACATTCACATAAGAGATTTGTTGAGATATTGGGAAAACCAAAGCAAGGAGAGACATTCCAGTAAATAAATGGGTCAATTTGTGAAACAAAGAAGGTTGATCTGAATCCTAAAAGTGGCCAAAAGAAGCATAGTTTATGTCTGCCACATAGTTTTTTAAAAAGTCACAGATGCTGCTTTTCGCACAGGAACTAAGCATTTGGTCACGCAAACCTATACACGCAGCCCTGCCGTCAGTCTCTCATTTACCTCTTTTCATGAAACAGACACAGGGCTGTCAGGTTTTGTGGGAGATGGAGAAGAGACAGAGGGGGTCGGCGGTGCAGACAGTACTCACCGAGCTCGAAGGGCACTAATGGTAGACTTGTCAACCCTGCATTTGAAGAGAAAAGACAAGAAAGCAATTTAGTATCAAGGAACAAACGTAGATGGCTGTAATTTGCTCAGCTCAACCCGTCAGCTGACCTTGCAGGATGAAAGAAACAAAAGGGGTCAAAAAAGACATTTCTGTAATGTATCATCCCTGTGTGTTTTTATTTCTTGACACAGCTAGGTGAGCTTAATGCCCAATTAATGTTGACATGCAGGAAAGGTCACCCACCAGCACTGACAGCCACAATACCACATCAAAACATAACAGGGTTGACTCAGACTGTGTGGAAGGGTGTGACCGTTTATTTTTATCCAGCTTGTTTTTGATATTTCACACATTTGTGTGTCACACACACCTTTTCCTTGTATCATTAGGATGAAGTTATAGTATTATATTAGACTTTTCATCTTTGAAGCATTTTCTGATTCACAAAGACATCCATTATCTAATATATATCAGAATTTATTTAAATTTATGTCATTAATTACTCTCATGTTGTTCCATCCAAACCCATGAGCTCTTCGTTCATCTTTGGAACACAAATGAAGATCTTTTTTTAAATAAATCTGAGAGCTTTCTGTCCCTCCATTGACAGCTACGCAACTATCAGTTTGACACTTCAAAAAGTTCATAAAGAGATTGTAAAACTAATCCATATGAATCAATCAGCTTAGTCCAAATTTTCTGAAGAGACTTGATAGCTTTATATGATATACAGATTTAATTTAGGCTTTTATTCACATTTAAACATTGATCAGTCAACATAAACAGAAGCTCAATCAAACCTGCTTGATGCGCGAGAACAAACCACGAAGCTCAAACGTGCTGTGTAATACAAGAATGAACCTCATTGGTTCTCGCACATCAAGCGATCATGGTTGAACCTCTGTTTACCACAACTGATTTTTGGGTGAACTGTGCCTTGGGTGAAGTGTCACCCCCTTTTTTTGAATAGACATGAAAATGCACATTTCGAACTTAAATGGTTGTAATTCAAGAATGCTTTGGAATATAGACGTAAGATTGGTCTTTAATTAAGAAAGTGAAACAGAAAAAAAGTTATAGAAGTTTGAGTTTATGGAAATGTACAATGTAAAAATATTAATTATTCATATTTTATATAAAATATATATTTTCAAAACCTGGGCTACTCTGAAACTGCAGAAAAATCAAAGCCAAAAATCTGAACAAGTTGTGTTTCAAACTTTAGGTTTATATCTCAAAAAATGAGCTTTCAGTAAGATTTTGTTTGGGCACAGTACCAAACTTTTTCACTAGGTCACAACCAGACTCCATTGCTGCCCATATAAGGGCACCTCCATTTCCATATGTGTTTTGAGTGATCTGAACCATTTTTTCTACAATTTTCATACAATTTATGAAGTAGAGATCCTATTCAGAAGTAGTATGGGAAGTTTGGCAGATTTTGATATGAATTCAACCTCTAAGAAACATACAAAGAACACGCATGTGCGTGCCATAGCACGCTGCCACATCACAAATGGTGAATTTATTATTTTTTCTTTATATTTAAAACATTTTCAGACCTTTTTTTTTTAATTGAATGGATGCTATCTTTTGAACATTTGGCATGAAAACAAACTGAGGTTTCTACCATTTTTTCATGTTCATTGCTATTTCAAAATAAAGGTCTGAACACGCCTTAGGAGTATGAAAATATTCTTGTTGCAAATTGATAAATTACGGCTCCTCCAAATATGGAAACTAGAGATTGTAAGCTTTCAAATGATATATAGTTTCTTCAAATGATATAAAAGTAATCTTCTCTAGAATCTTACTCAAAATAGGAAGTATACAGTAATTGGCCTACAGTTAGAACCTGAAAAGTCTATTTTCCCCTTTTCAAGTAATGGTATAATTTTAGATTCCTTCCAAATATCTGGATATACACCACTATACAAACACCTATTAAATGCTTTTAAATGCTAACCCTATTTATTTCCATTGTAAGTGTCTCACTGTAACCTTGATTTCAAAATTAGTTAATTGAGAGAGTTGAAATAACTATTTTATTGTGTTGAACCAGGAGTATTCCTTTAATAGAGGCTATCTTTGACATTTCTAACCATGTGATCGGTTGTGTGCACCAGTCTGTGAGGGCGCTGCTGTCAACTCCCATTACTGTAAGTAACTGCAGTTATTGTGTCTTATTTTCTTTATTATATCAAACCGATTCCCTAAAACACACAATGACAGGGAAAGAAACATCCCATTCAGTAAGATGATTTAGTGAAACAATTTGTTTGCCACTTGGTATGACATTTTGCAAAGACATTCATACATTTTTAGGGAGAACTTAAATGTCCAAATACAAGCAAATTGAGACTATGGTAGCCAACAGACCCTCATTATGTGGTTCAAATGTCAATGCTATAAAGAAAAAAAGAGACATTTCCAGCCGATGCACGCCTTGGAGCGTCAGACTCAGATAGGTTATAATAAATGAATGTCAATGAGTCAAAGTGTGTAACAGATGGAAAACACACAGCTGCATGATCATGGTGTCTTACTGGTGCCGTGAAGCAGAGCAGAAAATCCATCATCTCACTGTCCACTACAGTGAGGGAACATTCAGAGCTTAAATGCTTAAAAATCAGATTAAATGTGGTGTAAGTGTATCTCGTACAGGGTTTACTCAGTAGGGAGTCAGCATCTCTTACGATTTATGTGTGTGTGTGTGTGTGTGTGTGTGTGTGTGTGTGTGTGTGTGTGCGTGTGACCATCTGTTTGTGAGAGGTTACTGTTGAGGTGTCACTATTAAACGTGTGGCGATATGGTGACTGGGTGTGGTGGGGATGTGGGTAATTGTGAGAGAGGAAGGGTGTGGACGTGTGTGTGTGTGTGTGTGCGCGCACATGCGACAAAATTTCCCACAGCAAAAACCTGACACATATTCAGTTCTCATACATTGCAACACTAGTCAATTAGTACAGCATATGAAACATGAATTGATTGTCACATGATTTGAAATAAAAATTAACAGACTCATATTTATTTTTTACAAATAATACAACATGTAATACAGCAGGTAGCTCTGTTGCTTTACAGCAAGAAAGCAAGAAATCTAAACCGAAGCCTAAACCTTACATTAAGCCTAATACTAAGACTGAACATAACCCTCAGGCTAACGCTAAGCAAACCTAATTCTTAGTCTAATGCTAAAACAAAAAATAATTTGCAGCCAACACTAAGACAAAATCTAACCTTCAACCTAATGCAAAGCCCAAATCTAACCCTCAGCCTAATTCTAAGGAAAAAAACTAACTGTAATGCTAAGGCTAAACTTAACCTTCAGTCTAATGCTAAATGAGCCTAAACTTCAGCCTAACATAACTCTCAGTTTAACACTAAGGCTAAATAAACCCAAATAAATCCTCAGCCTAACGCTAAGCCAAAACCTATCCATCAAGCTAACACTAAACCTAAATATAAGTGTAGACCTTCAGGTTAACGCTAAAGCTAAACAAACCTAGTTTAACACTAAGACAAAGGCCTGGTTTCACAGACAGGGTTTAGAATAAGCCAGGATTAGGCCTTAGATCAATTAGGATATTTAAAACGTGCCTTAGAAAAAAAAAAAACATTACGGGTGTGCATCTTGAGACAAAAAAAATGGCACTGACATAAGAAAAGTCAGTGCATATTGTATGCAATTTTATATTCAGTAATACACTTCATAATATATCGATGTAGATGTAATCAGATATGGTACTGCATGTGCAATATATTGCAGATATATGTAAGCATGCAACATTATCACAAATATATAATGTAATATATTTCTAATATTTTTTAATTATCTACAATATAAATGTTTCATATTTTCAAGCTAGTTGTCAATAGCACAAGCACACCAGCATGTCCTAAAGTATTTAGCCAAGAGATTATCACTGTGCTGAGGAGTGCACAGTCATTACTTTTAAAAATATAGTAAATATAGTCTCATCAAACTT